>NC_071532.1:34371223-34686536 GCF_026979565.1 Vidua chalybeata
TTGCTGCGATGGCACCCGAAACCCAGGAGATAAAAAATGTACCAGAGATGAGTGTGACACCTATTTTAAAGTTTGCCTGAAGGAGTATCAATCGCGGGTCACTGCTGGTGGTCCTTGCAGCTTCGGATCCAAATCCACTCCTGTCATCGGAGGAAATACCTTCAATTTAAAGTACAACCGGAATAATGAAAAGAACCGGATCGTTATCCCCTTCAGCTTCGCCTGGCCGGTGAGTTGCTTGAGCTGCTCTGGCTCTGGGTCTGTTGGATGGTGCTTGAGATGTCCTTAGTGAGCTGAACTCCAACTTCTTGTGCCAAGGGAAGAGGGATCAGGATTTGGGAGGGAGCAGGCATCTTGGCAAGAGCATTGGGAATCCGCAGCACAGAAATGAGTAAAATGTAGTGGTGTTTTTGTTTTTGTTCCCTGGGGCTCACAATGCACAGCCTGTTAAATTTGAAAGTCAGATGTGCAGTGAGGGGGATCTAAATGGGTCAGGGAAGCAAACCCAGTATCTCTGCACTTTACAGCATGAATAAGTCTCTTGAGACTCAGAAGGTCAAAAGTTCATTTTATTTCTTTTTTTTTTTTTTTTTTTCTTAACCAGTGAAGTCTTGGGCTTAAGCCAGAAGAGCAGTGGGTTAGGGGCTGTACAGGGATCCCGTGTGAAAAGTGTGTGTCATAGCTGGCCTCCTTCCCTGGAGCGTGTTTGGGAAGGCTTCCTGCTTCTCCCAAGGGGAAATCTCACTGCACTGTTCGGTGTGGATGGGAGCTGCTGTTGCTGTTCTTGGTGAAGTAGCTGCCAGCTTCCCTGGGAAGTTTGGGGATGCTTGTGGACTCCAGAAGCTAAAGACTGAGAAAAGCGTGGCTTTAGCTTTTGGCGCACTTCACCCACTCCTCCCCACAGCGCACCTTTTCCTGCCTATCTGCCTCTTGTGGTCCAGAGATTCTGGCTTCCCTCTAGTTGTGTGCAAAACTCAGCGGCTTAAGGAGGTGGGGCTTTTTGCCAGGCACTTTTCCAGCGTTGTCCACTCTAGTAAATACTGGTCAGCCCCGTAGAGCAGAGAGCTGGAGGATGGGTGATCCCTTCCTTCATTGGTGATCCTGCTTTGTTGTTGGCTGGAAAAAATACTCAGACATCGCTGCTGCTTGTTTCTTCTGGGGTGCTCAGGAGGGTTGAAGCTTTGATGGTCAGCTCTGCAGAGAGCCCTCAGCTCCCTGCAGAGAAAGTGAGGACCATCTTTCCAAAACGACCATCACTCAGGCCAGACCCACAGAGGCAGGCTCCAGGGCCCCAGGATCTATGGACATGGACGAGTGCCATGGCCTCGGATGGCAGGAGGTGCACGGTTTTTGTGCCCGGCAATGCCTCATGCAGGCGAACAAAACCTGGGGGTGACCGATCTGGGGGGCTCCTGTCTGGCTTTTGAGGTGCCTCTCTGGGATGCGGTGGTACGAATGCTGAACGCTCCCAAATTTCTGCTCCTAAAACTTGTATTTTGAGATCACCTAGGAAACAAAACTGTTTCCCCTCTGCCACACACACCCCTTCTCCAAAGGCGCTGAGCAGACAATTTCCTACCAACTGCCTTGGGGTATGTTGATGCTCAGCACTTTTGTAAATCCAGTCATCCTAACCTAGATGCCTAAGGTCATTTTGGGAGGGGAGGAGGGCCCTGAATGTGCATGCAGGGGGGGAGGGGTGAATCTCATTTCCTATCCTCTGCCACTATCGCTGCTGGCAAGGTGGAAGCACCCTCCAAAGCTTATCCCTTCATAGTCAGATAAGGACTGGTTGCTGGGAGGGCCTGGATTTCTTCTGGGGGGAGGAAAGCCCGCCCCAAAAGCATTCCTTCTCCAGTTGTGGTGTAGACACCCACTTTGTGGTCCTGCTGCCAAGTGCTGCAGGCAGTCGTGTGTTCAAGTGTCCTGTACTGCCTCCTACCTGCCTCCTCTGTCATTCGGGACTTGTGGAATATCGAGGGCTGAAGAGGCACAAGGCAGAAATTAAGTCTCCGTTTTTAAGGAGATAGTATTACGAAGTACAATAGCAGAGTTAACTAAAGTATTTTCTGTTGGAAGTACAAGCCTGTCCTTTATTTCTTTCTCTTTTCTTTCTCTTTTTTTTTTCTCTAACATGAAATGAGATAAAACTGTTATCAAATATGCCATCAAAGGGATAAAGGGCTTTGTAAAAATCTGAGGTATTTGAAGCTCTGCCAATGGCTGTAGTGCTTGTGTTGCAGATTTTGACTTTTGTCAGAGAAGTCAGGTACATCAAGGATTTTTTTAAACTAGCACCCAGTAATCTTACTGCCTTGAATCTATAGGTATGCATATAAAAATGGCATGAAAACCAAACATGTTCCTTCTAGCAGCCTCTCTCTTCATAGGACTGGGAAGGGAAATCTGTGTGTAGAGGGTGGGTTTGGGGGTAGGGACCCTGAGAGAAGTCTCTTAAGCTTGCCTGCATCTTAGTAAAATAAATGCTTCTATTGTCCCACTGAATCTCATTCAGCACTGGAATCCTGGAGCAGGAGCAGCAAAACTCCAGCGCAACCTTTGAAATGGGTAAAACTCAACAACTTGAGACACTTGGTTCATAAGCCTGGAATTTTGGAATAAGCTTTTGCATTTTCCTAGGCAGAAATGCACTTTTTGAGACTCTGATGATAGTCCATGTGCAATTATCAAGCCTGCTTCCCAGCTTTGGCTTCCACAGGACACAGCTTTTATGCTAGCCATTGTGACTTCCAAATGGCATTTGAACAAAAGAATATCTAATGTGGCAAAGCTCTCATTTGTACTAAAATTGTGTACACAAATCATTTCAGGCATTTTCAAAGCTCTACGGATAAAGTAGTAAACTTAATTTAGTCTCTAATTTAGGCTCTAATCTGATGCTGAAATTTCAGAACTTAAAAAAATCTTTAGGTGGCTGAATACTGTTGACTTCAGTAAGAGCTTGAGATTAGCATTGCATTTACTCATGTGGCTGATCACGAGAGGTATCTTTGACTACATTCAGCTGAAAATTATAGTAGAGATAATAAGAGCTAGACCAAAATGTTAATCATATTGCACTTGAAAATTCATGCCCTTCTCTGGATTGTGTTCTACTCTCCAAGGGAGGCTTTTCTTGGATGTTCCAGCTTGAATCAATCAGTAGTAACATTCAGAAGTCTTGTTGCCTTGACTACTTAAAAAAAAAAAAAAAAAAGAAAAAGCCTCTTCCCATGTCAAGCTGCCCCCTTATGCCATTTGTGAAAAATAGTTGCATTGCATTAGAGGCCTTTATTCATCATGCAGGAGAGGAAGGGGAGAGAATGGGTTGCTTTAAAAGTATTGTTAGAGGGAGCTTGCAGTTGTAATGTAGATTTGAAGTGTCAGAGTCTTATTAATAACTTATGGAGTTTGCTCTTGTCAGTTTTGATACATTCCCCTGTGAGTAATGGGTGTGGAGACAGTGGGCCATAAATTAATTTAAGTGATGGGAGGTTTGAGTAAGTTGCTAGGAAACAGGGCAGCAGCCCAGCATAAAGGAACTGGAGTAGATCAGAAAGCTACCCCTGCAGTACTGGTAGTTCTTCAGTGCATTGAAACAATAGTGATGATGATTAAAAAAAGTAAAATGCACCTAGGCTTGCTTCTTGCATTCATTTTGAGACTTCATTGACTTTCTTGACAGGCAAGCTTGGCTTTATGAAGCCATATAAAAAAAGTATGGAACAAAAGCATTTCCATGTTCCACTTGTCAAAGTGTTCTGTCTGAACAAGTTTGATTCCAAGGCAGACACATGCTCTTCTCTCACATGAATCAAACCTTTGGCCTTTCTTAAAGAACCCCAAGTGTGATGTGTGCTGCACCTTGAGGGAGCTGAGCATCAATTAACTAAGCAAAACTTAACACTACACTTTGCTTTTATGTAAAGAAAGATCTTCTGGGGGTTTGGCGAGACTGAGTAAGAAGGTCAAACTTGGTAATTCCTTTGGTATGCATAGCTCCAATTTCAAACAGCTTGTTTATTCCAAAATTATGCTCCTTGTAATTACTTAATATTGGGGCCACTTGCACCAACACACCAGGAAACTACTAAGGTGGAAAAAAACCCTCCAGCATCTCAGTGAGTTTAGCATAAAGTACAATTTAAAAGAGTTTTGAACATCTTATTTCAACTTTAAAATAAAAATAGTCAACCTAAAAAAATAAAATAGTCAGCCTAGCGCCTTTTTCATGACAAATCTTAGTGGTCCTGATTCCTGAAGATGTAAAATATGTTTTCTGAGTAGGCATTGTTTTCTGTGGCTAGAGAGACATAGTAAAAGAGCTTTAGTGTTTTTTAAGCTTTGTGAACTTTTTCCCTCTCTCTTGACACAAGATGTGTCCAAAATACTAATCTGCACCTGATATTAAAGTAACAGCCTTTTGAATCTGAGAAAAAAATATCACTGCATCCACCTCCTTTTCTTTTTTCTTTTAAGCTCAGTATGTCAGTCATAAGACTAAAATTTGGCTTTTGATTTTGTTTCTTCTCTCCCTCCAGTTAACTTCTTGAAAACTTGTAGAAGCAAATGCTAGATTATTTTTCAAGCTTTTCTTGAACAATGCATGATAAGTCATCTTGAAGCATGGGCAGATCAGAAGAAATTCTTATAATAACAAAATGCATATTAATCAAATCCATACTCTGTAATTTATTGTTGATTAATAATATAAGAATAAATCTTAGCACTCCAAGTGTAATGCTTTACCTAGGATTACTATTCAAAACAGAGCTGGGAGTATTAAGTGACATCTGAAGCATAACTAGCATCACAGGGCTGTTTTTTTCCCAGGACTGGAGAGAAGTGATGCAGCCATTCAGAGGTTTTGGACTTCTTACATGTTTAAGGAGTTTTTTTTTTTTTTTATGTTTGAGCCAGTTCAGAGCTTCATCTTCATGGTAAATCCATTTGACTATATTAACATAATATGTCTAAAAATAAATCCTCATCTTGCCTGTTCTTAGAATTTTTGTTCTTGTTATAATAAAGGCCTGCTCCAGTTTAACTTCAGTGGCAGCTGGATTGGGCTTGATACTGAAGGTTATTCCTAAACTTTCTCAGGCCATACACATCTAGCAATGTCAGCTTGTTTATGCAGCTGGAAGTCAGCATGGCTGAAAATGAATTGCATAAAATTGATGCTTTATGCTTAAAGTTGCAGTTCACTCAAGGAAACATTGCTTCCCAGTGGGCTGGAGGCTGGAATACAAGTCTCCTGGTTCTAAAGCTGGTGAATGTGGGTTTATTCCAACTTCACTCCTAATGCAATTGCGATGCTCTGCGAAGCAAAAGCCTTAAGCTACAGTTCTTAAAAGTACTTCTCTATAGATAAGGAGAGGTATCTGTAGATAACACAAATGACAGGATTGGTTTTGAAAACTGAAACTAAGCTTGCCTTTGAATTTCTATAGATGAACAGAAGTTTTATGTGTTAATTGACTCAGTTCTAATAATTTAACTGGTAACCCCTGTGTCTTAACACAAGGAAAGATGTCAAAACTAGAAGCTGTTGCATTTGTTTCTTGTTAGTCTGTGGAGCTCATGGTTCTTGTGGTCACTATTCTGCAGCGTAAATTACACTCATTATTCTCGTAGTGTTCAGAAGAAACTGCAAAAAGTGGATAGAAGTGGTTAAAGTGGTTTGTAAATAGTCAAACATCCAGAGTCCTTTACCAGCTCAACCCAGTTCTTAGGTACTTAGGTAAATAAGTAGAAAGGCTTCTTGTTCAGGCTTGCTCCATGTGAACCTGACTGTTTTGCTTGGCTGGCTACTAGGTATTCTGTCTATTAACCTTGCCACCCTTTTGTAACTGGTGCATTTAATTATCAGTGGGATGCTTTAAACAGGTAGGGGGACTGATAAGGGCAGGTAATCTGCTTGTTGGGGAAGGTTGAAAGCAACCATTGACATTTTGGCCTATCTTCTGCTCTTTGACAAGTGGGGCTCCGTGAGAAAATAACTCTGTAACTAGATAAGGTGCTGATTAAAATGCTGCTGTTGTATGAAGCACTCTGGTAGCTGAGATCACTTGAAATCATTAGTTTTAAAAAAAGATGAAAAAAGAATCTGCTATACTTTTTTTTTTACCTCTTTTTTCTTTTTTTTTTTTAAAGAAGGGGTGGAGGGAAGACCCCAAGTCTCCCCCTGAGCTCAGTACATTGTCCAGTTAATGCATGCTAGTTTTATGATTGGAATACATTGTAGTCCGGCCACCCAGACAGAGGCATTGACTGCTAATATTAACCAAGAACAATAGTGTGGCCATACTGACTGCAGTGAGGATTACAGAACATAATGGGGCCTATCCAAAAATAATGCTAATACAGGACAAGCAACAGGAAGCAGCAGTAGACTCAGCATTGCTCGGCTCCCAGACAAACCATGGACTTACTTCACACAATGGCAACTTCAGCACATTATGTATTCACAGGATACTCATTATTCCAGCAGGCTTGCCAGATCCGAGATCAGCCTGGTTTACTGGATGCTTAAGCGTATGCATAGTTTGGATAGCGGTACTTTTGTGTCCTTCATCATTTGGCAGGAGGGTGGCTGTGCTGGTGCGGTGAAGGTCTTGACTTCGGCTGCTGCCTTCCCTTGCCAAGGCAGGATGGGGGGCAGGTCGCTCCTGGAGCTGCTGATATGGTTCAATTCATTTTCATGTCTCCTTTCTGTGGCAGTGCAGGGTTTACTGGCACTTAGAGCAACAAAGGAGATGCTCAGAATGAAGCCTAAAGGAGCAGCATGCTGTGTTTTGGTGTGGGCATATTCTGATGAGGCTCTTGGCTGGGCTGCCTGCTTGGGGTTCAGCCGAACTCTTGGCCATAGGCTTGAGGCGTGAGAGAGATTGCCACGGCTTGGGCTGTGTTTATATACACGGGGTTGAGGGAGTAACAGCTTTGTAGGGTGTTGCCCTGTCCTTACGTAGGCTGTCCCAAGGAACAGCTTCCTGATGATGTTCCATTTCACAAAAGGTTAAGAGGGTTAGGTGGTTTTCCTCCTTTTCTGGAGTATGTTTGCATATCCTCTGGGTGAGGAGCCAGTTGCCTTTAACTCCTTTGAAGGATATTCAGTTGTCAAAGTTGACCAACCATGGCACAATGTGGTGATGCATCTGCGTAGTGTCATCGTGGAGTGACAGGGTACCCAAGTGACAGTCCTGATGCTGTTCAGAGGAAGTGGGTTTGTAGCTAGCTTTAACCCTGCTCAGAGATGCCCTCCTTCCTGGCCCCTGGGCATGCTGGAACATGCCTCAGTTTCCCTCTTGCATATGTCACAGCTGGACTCCTGGGGCCTGCTGTGCCAGTGTCCTCAGCATCTGCCCTGGGTGCAGACAGGGTGTGTGTGAGCACCATTCCCAAGCTGGTGTTCACAGCTGTGCAGAGCGTGAGGAGAAGGTGGCTGAGCTTAACCTGCTCTCCTTGTTTGGCAGAGGAGGAGCAGGCACAGCGCTCTGAATGCAAAACTTCCCACTGCATTTGTCTAGTCATGGTTTCACATGCTCAGCAAAGCTCTTGCATGCTCTAACCACAGTGGTAGGAGGGAAAGGAGTTAGACGAGTTGCAAGCCCTTTGAAAACAGAGGCAGTGCTTCAGCTGAGGAGCAGGATATTTTAATCTTGCTCTGGCCCACTGACTTGCAGAGTGCCTTTAGAAGCCAGAGGACAAAAGCACCTCCTTTGGGTGGATGTCTGGATGAAGGGAGGGAAGAAGGTAATCAAGCAGAGAGCTTTAAACACCTGTTTACCTGCAGCTGCCAGGATTCATTTAAATAACCAGAAAGGAGGTTGCATTGTCCTTTGAGATCCTTAAAAGGGACAATTACTGATGGGTTTTGGGTCTGCACAGTCTCTTGAGCTGTACCATCAGTGGATCAAGACACAGTGTCTTGTCATTGAGGAAAACAGCTCTTGCACACTGATGCTTTGTTTCTTGGAGTGTGAACTTGACCATTTCCATCCTCTCCTAGCTTCACTCACAGAAGTTCTGCTGAAATTCTGGCCATGCTGCCTTTCAGTCCTCTGGGCTGATCTGCAAAGTTTAAGGACTTGCTGCTACTTTCAAGCTGTCTTTCCTTTTAAGCCAGAATCCCTGCCTTCTGGTCAAGCTCAGGTTTACAGTGGCTAATTGGGTGTGACTCTGGAGAGTTCACTGCTGCCTTGTCGCCTAGGACATCGTTTTGATGGAATAAGGTGCACAATGTGGAATTCTTGTGTCTGGATATATATATTTATTCAAAGATGGGCAGAGGTCATCTATGGGCATGGGAAAATCTAAACCTCCACACTGTAAGCAGTCATTCCTGAGATATCTGAATCCTTGATCTATAGAGTGGGGATGATATGCACTTCTAAAAAAATCTCAACAGTGCGGCTTTGCACAGAACTGCTTTTTTGGGTGGGGGCTGAGGGAATTAGCTAGAGGTATGTGATAGCTGGATTGTTGAAGAGGGTTTGCTACTGGTGTGAGGCTCTGGGTGTCTGTGTGGCTTTTGTTTAAAAGTGTCCCATTCTGAACACAAAGTCTTGGGTCTTTTTGGTCTTTTTCCCATGCTGAGAGGGACAGAGCCAAGGGATCAAATGCCATTCTTTGTATCACCCCTTTTCAGGACAGAGACTCTTCATTTAATACATTTAGACAAAATGAGAGGGGGCAGTTAGAAACAAGGGAATTGCCAGGGTAGGTCTGTTCCCGCTGCCTTTTGTTTACATCCAGTTCAGCTGAAGCATCTCCTCTCTCTTAACTAAACTTCTGTGTGGTAGTGGAAAGTGGTCACACAAGTATCTAGCAACAGTAGCACTCACAGTTAGGATTCAGCCTTTCCTTTCCTTAAGGGCTAGGTGTGTTGGTAAACAGTCCTGAGAACCAGCAGGGAACTGTTGCTATGAGTTTAGACAAAATATCTTCCAAAACAATTATGCAAGGCCGAAAGGAAAACATCCTTAACTTTATTGGAAGTAGTGGTAGTTGTCATAATTCATTCTCTATATCATAATATTTTTTGTCAAGCTTGCAGTAACATGTTCAGCTTGTGCTGCTTAATGTTGGTAATTAAACCACTGAGGAAGCACTCAAGATAGTGCAATCTGCATCTCTAATATGGCTCGGGAGTTCTATTCTGGTTTTGTTTGTTTGTTTTGGTTCTTTTTTTTTTTTTTCACCACTGACTTGTGCAAGGACTTCTTAAATCTGTTTTAAGCAGTGTTAGATGATCGAGATGTACTTTGGTTTATTTGATTTTCAGAGTTTCTTGCAAGTTGTCAGACTTGCTCTAGAATAGAAACAAGTAACAAATAACTTTTCATGAAATATTAACCAAAAATGGTTCAGGCCAATGGAGGCTCTGCATAGAAGTTTGGGTGCATGTCCTGGCTTGCCCAGCTTTGCTTACTTTTGGAAGCATTTTCCCACAGTTATCAGTGAACAGAATGGAATCCTGGTCTGCTTTGAATATGAAACATGTTTAGGCTATACAGCAAGCCAGTGTCCATCACAAACTGGGTTTTCATTCAGAGCCTCATGCTGTGTCCAGTCGTGAGAAAGCAGTCTGCTCCAATTCTTCTCTTTTTTTTTTTTTTTTTTCCTCCTTTTTTGTTTCCTCTCCTCTTCAGAACTCTGGGTTCTGCCTTACCCCTGTGCACCTTGTAGCAGCTCACTCTCAGAACTGTATTTTGGCCTCTGTTACAGAGAGGCACTCAGACCACAAATGAGCAGCCTGTGACTGAACATGGACACAATTAAGGAGAAATAAACCTTCCAAATGCACAATTGCTATGACAAAGCATCAAAACTCTTCACAGTTTTTTTTTTTTTTTTGTAGTGTTGTTCTGCTCTCCAGAAAGATGTTACATTTATTGCCTTATCTGTAGTTAGTATATTTTTTACTTTGGAAGTCATATTTTTTGCTTATTTTCCCTCAGCTTTTTTTTTTTTTTTTTTCCCTCCTTCTGGAGAGGAGGTGTTTTGTTTTGGTTTTTAATCATTGTGTAAGTTTGGATATGGCTGGCTAAATGGCAACTTTGAAGGATACAGCCTGGATAATAATATCTCGGGGTAGAGCTGGAGGAGGAGGAGATGTTTTAATGGGTCTTGTTCTCAAGTTAGGATTGAAGATAAAGGTGGCTTAGATGTAATAGCTGGCATCTTTCCAGCCCATGGAGTCACTTCAGTCAGTTTATGCTTATGATTATTATTGCTGGAGTGCTACAGAGCTCATTGGCAGCTTGGAGCATCTGTAAAAGGGACATGGGTGGATAGCGCGGCTTCCTTTTCCCTGCTCTTCCAAGGAGGCTGATCTTAGCCGTGTTTTACAATGCTTCTCTCTCACCCCACCCCCTTCCCATATCCATCAGTCCTTCCTCCGTTACCTGATACTTGTGGGAGCTGCCATGGCCCTCATGCAGACAAAGCTTTCAAAGGGGGTGCTGAAAAGCAAAGTCCCTGGAGATTGCGCTGTCAAGGCAGGGCACAGTAATCTTAGCAACACTTCTTGCTTTCAGGGTGGCTGGGGGAAGGGACATCGAGACTATTTTTCCGTAACTAAAATTCTTCTGAAGCAGTTTTTGAGAGTGGGGGTTTGGTTTGGGGTTTTTTGATGCTGCTGTGCCATCCTGGTGCTGTCTTCCATGTGCAATTGTCGCACATATCGTCTGGAGTGCAGTGTCAAAGGCTGTACTTCCTGGTTAAGTACATAAGATGCTTTAATGATGACAAAGATGAGCTATCCAAGGTGAAAGGTCTTCTAAGTCAGACTGGATAAGGTAGCTTACGGAGTTTCAAGAAGATCATGTTTGTCTCAAGCATAATCTTTTACCTATTTCTGTGTTCAAGTATCTGCTTTGGGGCAGAGACCAGAATTTTTCATTTTAATTAAAATTGCAGGCAGGTTTTTTGTTTTTCTTTCCCTTAGTCATGTGTGGCTTTGAAATTAACTCATATTTCTCTTTTGCAGAGATCCTACACACTGCTTGTTGAGGCATGGGATTACAATGATAACTCCACAAGTAAGTATTCCTTTCTCTGGCTTATTTAGTTCTGACACCTCTGTTTCCCGGGCACTGAAAGGCCTCTGGAAGCCTCACCAGCTTGCTGTGACTTAGAGCACAAGGAGAGGGAAAAGCTCTCCCCCAAACAGCTTGGAGCAGTTCCTCCAGGATCTGCAGCAGCCTGTCTCACTCCCATTGCTTGCAGAGGGTGAGTAGCTTGCTCACCTAGGCACCAATGGTGTGATGCCTAAAAATAGATGCTGTTAATTCCTTCTTTCTCCTCTGGGAGAGTAAAAGCCAAGGGATTTCTTCAGGTTTCTTTGTTGGGTTTTCTGGTCTTGTTTTGGTCTTTTTAATTGGGACCAATATTCAGAAGCCTAAGTCTTGTTCACCTGAGACCTCTCTATAAACTAAGCACTTCTCAAAACTGAGTTTACTGCTTTAAAAAAAGAAAACAACTTAAAATCTGCCTAAGACTTGATATCCATCCATCTAATGACTGTAGATGAGAAAGAGGAGTTACTACAAGTTCTTCCTTGGGAGTTGGATGGCTGGGGGTTTATATGCAGGGGCTGAAAAAATATTTACTAGATGCCACCTGGTAGAGCTGGCTGAAAATCAAGGGTGGGGATCTTTCTCCTGGAATGTCTCTGGTTGGTTTCAGAACCATTCTGTTCAGCTTTTCCCGTGGCTAGAGGAAGCTGCACAAGGTCTTCTGGCACATGAGCTGTTGTGCTTTTTGCCTGCTGTTACTTAAGGAGGTAGGCAAAATCAGCTCTACTTGAACCTAGGGCTTTAACAGTGTGTGTGTGGTAAAAGCCACAGGAGAGAGTGTGAATCTGAACTCATAAAGCTTTTGTTGACACAACAGGCCTTTTTCTTCAGCAAGGAAGCAGCAGCACAGTGGTCCATCTTACAGAAATCTTACAGCAGCTTCTTGCAGTCTGCTTTGGAATGCCAAGGTGGCAGCCATGGAGGAATGAAATGGGCTTCACGCCTCGTGAGAGAAAGGCTTTGGAGAAGTGTGCACAGTGCTGTGCTTTTATGTTTTAATTGGTGAAGAGTGCATAGCTTAGGAACTACTGTGTGCAGATCTGCTCCTTATATTTTTTTAATGTACATGGTGCGTCCTATTAATTCTTCATTCCAGAAAAGCAGTTGTTACTTGAGATAAATCTTGTGGCCTGTCAGGGGTAGCCACAACCAGCCTCATTCAGCACTGCTGCAGTACCTGAGATTTCAGACTCTACCTGAGCACAGTCATGGAGCAGTGGCTGGGGGATTTCTTGGATATAGAGTGTTATATGGAGGAGAATAAAGTAGATGCTGCAGCAGCAGTGAAATATTAAAAATGGAAGGTGCCTGAATTCAAAATGAAAGTCTTGTTTATAGTAGGGTCTGGGAGTTGTTTCAGACTGGGTCTGTGCCACTTTTACTATTGTTAGAGCTCATCTTTTTTCATTAAACAGCTGCATTTCCAAAGCTACACAATGAACCCTTTCTTTGCTTTCATGTTCTGGAAGTACAATTGTCTTCAGACAAAATTGCCTCATTTCTCAGCAGTGCATTTGACCAAGTGCAGACATGCTCTTGCATATGTTCCTGATCTGCATTCCTGCTCCAGCTTTAATGTCTCTTATCCATCTGTAGGTCACTTCAGTCGCTGCACTGCACAAAACTTCTCCTTTGTGCTGCACGGCTTGACTTAGTCAGCTTTCCCAGAGCTGCAGAGTAAGGCTTGAAGAACTAGTTAAGAAAATGATTAGAACTAAACAATTGTCATCATATAATGAGAAGAGTGGGGTTTTTTGATGTCCAGGATTTTCTTTTGCCTGAATTGCCACTGAATCGTAAAGACCCCGTGAGAGCTCTCAACAATAAAAGTGGGTTTAGTAGGCCTTGTGTGACTTTTCAGTAGCTCTGAAAGCATCCTCTGATCAATGCAGTTGTTAGAAGATCCTCAAGTGGATGCTTCCTTCCCCCCCCCCTACATTCCACTCCTCCTACGTTCGCTTTACCACATACTCTCTCTTGTCTCACTTCCAAGAGTGGCTTGCAGTTAAATTCTGGCCCTGTTGAAGTTGATGAGAATCGTGCTTTGTTGGAGCCAAGATTCAACTCAAATGGTTTTCTTACTCTGGTTCTTGTCTGGTTGCCATCTTGCTACTGTTGCTTCATACATAAAGCTAATGGGCTGACATTGCATCTCAAATTATGTCAAAGAGCTATTGTAAATTACTGGTATCAGTTGCATGTGAATTCCAGGCAGGCATAAGAGACTTCAAAATGTAAACCAAGCCGTGGCTGGAAGCTGTCTGAAACAAAGACTTTCAAAAATAACTGTGCTGTCCTTGGCCACCCAAACTGCTCAGAGAAGTCTGGGCTTTTTCTGTTGTTGTTTTTGCTTCCTGATGCTGCATAGTTATAATTTCCAGACACTGGAGCACTGAAAGGCAAAGGTGGGCAGTCAAAATATCTCATTTCCTTGTGTCTAAAACCTTTGATACACTTGCCCACTGAATAAAAAGAGGGATTTATAGCTTTGAAGTGTAGCCACAAGAAGTGAATAAAACCAACAGAGTCTCTTGACAGTGAAGTGCGGAGCGGAAGCCCGAGATGTACAGAAAGCCTCTCTCTTCCACTTCATCAGTTTCTAATGGGTTAATGCTTCCTCTAACCTTTCTATCAAAGCATGGGGTTCTGAGTCAGATGAAGGCAGTAGAGTTCAGAAGATCCCTTTGTCTCAAGCCTGGCTGACTGCTGCTTTTTATTTACTTAACCATTCTGCTGTGTTGGGATTGCTTCCTATAAAACTGAAACCGTGGTTGGTGCGGGCTAAGAATGGCAGGGTTGTTGCAATGCCTCCCCTGGAGTCTGGGTCAGCACCCTTGTGTAAGTGCACACTGACAGGTGGGAATAGGCAAGGGTGGAGGAGATCTTGTACAAGAAGGAACATGCCAGCGCTTCATTGTGAAAACTGTGGGTGATGGCTAATGGAAAGGGAGCTTAAACCTGTGAGAATACGTTTGAATTCATGTGGATGGGGGTAGCTTTAAAATGTGTATCCAGTGGAAGACATTTTATCCATGATCCAGAGGGAAACTGCAGCTGGGTTTCATCTGAGCACCTGCAAAAAAAATGAAATCCAGTGGACTTAAAAGGTTGTTTCCATTTGAGTTCAGGCTGTGGTTAAGGTGTCCAAAGAGCTGATGGCTGGAGTGAGAGGTCATACACATACAGCAAGGACAAGCTTCCTGATGAGCTGGCAGATAGGAGAGGAATGAAAGAGCAGAGGCAGAAGGAAAGAGCACATTTTCAAGGCAACTCCTTTTCTGGTGCCAAGGACTGAAATAGTTGTCAGTGGTATGTTCCCAAGGGGAACAGGAAAAGACTGGAAAAGCAAGAACAAGGGTGGGGGTGGAGGTGGGGGGGCTGGCTTGCAAAACTAAATTGAGCGTCGTTCTGCTTTTCTTCTGCCACTTACAGGAGAGGATAAAGTTGTTCTACTCACAAGGAGCAGGATGTCTTTATGCACACTCGGTGTTTGGGGAAGTGCCTTTGCTTTCCAGCTGTGCTGTGGATGGAGTGTAATCTTGGCAAGTGCAGCAGAGGCATCTCCAGCATGCATGAGTGGAACTGTAATTGCCAGACTAGCCCCATTCAAGATGAGCAGATATGCATCTGCTTTAGTACCTCTTAGAATTAGTCAATAATCTTGCTGATGAGATCTAAGAGCCTTACACCTGCACAGCACAGAATGTGATATTGCTCTGGATGTACCAGTATGGAAAGGTCCTTAGGCATCCACGTTACCTGTGAATGGGATTTAAATTAATAAAGGCCTGCCTGCATTTGAAAGTCTGACACATAGTTGTGGAGTTGGGGGCTTAGTGCCAATGAATAATAAAAACTGACTTAAATGGAAAAATATTATAGTACCAGAAATACCAGAAGGTGACTAAGAAGTTGTTGCCCTTTATTTCACACTGTAAACACATAATGAATGCTGTAGTCTCAAGTCACAAATACCCCCAAAAATGGGCAGCTGCTCACAACATCTGAGTATTGACACTCTTGTGTGGTTATGCAGCAAGAGCTTTGACTTCATTCCAAGCTGCAGACAAGCAGGCAGGACGTAGTGGTGGATCCATAATGGGTATCTGAGGCTTGAGAATCCTGTCGGGAAGTTCTGTTTTGAAAGCTGCAACTCAAAGGTCCTTAGCAAAACATTTAAAAGTATCTTAGATTAAAAACTGCCCATGTGTGATCTTATGGCTTTAGTAACAACTTCATTAGTCTTCAGCTCTGTCTTATGTAAAATCCCAGAAGGTTCTTTAGTAGTTGTTGGAAGAACAAGCAGCACATCAGTACATTTTAATTCTTAATGCTCAGAGGTGCCGATACTTCACACACTGCTAACACATCATTGGCAAGCTGCCAATTTCCTACCTCAAATTCTCCTGTCGCTGGATTATGCTCCCATGTACTCACTGTTGGTTTTGAACTCAGTCTGCAAGGATATTTTGGCTGTTTTATGATAAACTTTCACTCAGCAGTCGAGTGCTGGGTAGCAGGAGGTCGTAAGGCAGTGTCAGATCGTTTAAGTCACAAGACCTGGACTACAAAGTGAAATCCACAGATATATACAATGTTCCAAGCAAATGTGAAATATTATTTCAAGCCATAATTTAGACAGTTGTATGGCTCTGAAAGCCAGAACACTTCTGCCAGAACTAAATGTCAAGTGCAAACCTAAACTTTGAAATGCTCTGTAGAGAGGAAGGGGATCTATATATGCAGTAGTATGAGTCCTCTTCTTTGAGCTCTGGTCATCTTGACTTTGTACTCTCAGCTGCTGTCTGAAGACAGGACTTCCATGGTATTTCTCAGCCAAAATCTGGTGAGATTGCCGATGTTGTCTGAATGCTGGAGTTGGTAGTTTTCAATTCAGTGTTTGCACATAAGGAAAAGGCTGCAAACCTTCTGCAGTGCCTATGTTCAGCCAGTAGACATGGCTTTATTGGCTATTGTAGTATGCTGTTTTTGTAAATGCTCCAGTTGAAAACAAAACTAGTGCCATTAACGAAGGAGCAGGGGAAAACACATTTTGTACCAGTCTGTTGGAGCTGAATTTTCTTTAGTCATGAACTGTATGAATTCTTAGTGGATGCCCTTACACTGCAAAAGGGGTAAGTGATGGGCAGTAACTGAACAGTCCCTTTTGATTTCAAGCTTGGTTCAGTTTGATAATGCTGTATGTGTGTTTCAGTTAATGGTTTGTAGCTCCAGGGCAGCCTTATCTGTCTGTCTGAAACAGAAAGTTAATAAAACCAACTGGCTGCCTCAGAGAGTCTTGACTGTGAAACTGGAGAGCTGTGATGTGGGAGTCAATGACAAGACCTAAAGGAAAGTTTAACTCTGACATCTTTTGTGCCTGCAGACCCCGACCGCATTATTGAGAAGGCTTCCCACTCTGGCATGATCAATCCCAGCCGCCAGTGGCAGACTCTCAAACACAACGCGGGAGTTGCGCACTTTGAGTACCAGATCCGCGTGACATGTGCAGAACATTACTATGGCTTCGGCTGCAACAAGTTCTGCCGACCCAGAGATGACTTCTTCACACACCACACCTGCGACCAGAATGGCAACAAGACCTGCTTGGAAGGCTGGATGGGACCAGAGTGCAACAAAGGTTTGTGACAAATGCTCAACCTGCAGACCAGTGGGACTGGGAGGGATTTGAGGGCAGCCTATCCAGGTTGCATTCAGGGGTCAGATAGTGCAGACAGGGGGCTGAGGACTGATGGGACAGTGACCAGCTCTTTACAGTAAGAGCTGGGGGCAGGAGACAGACGAGTAGTTTCTGCCTTGCCTTAAAGTCTTGGAGAGAGTACTGGGCACTTAGCAGATGTGTTCTTTCTCTGATTATCCACATCTTTGCCCTTGGGAAGAAAACCCAGCCCACTGACTTCAATGGGAGTTCTGCTGCTGACTTCAAAAAGGATTTCCCCTTTGGTGCAGAACTTCAAGACAAGCAGGAAGGCGAGACTTGTTTTAGAGCTGACCTGGCAAGTGCAAAGCTTTGGTGTTTGAAAAGTCCCAGGCTTGTTTGTTCCACCTGAGATCATGTTCAACATGTTTACTAGCAAATGGCTGCTACCTAGGTAATTGGGGAAGGAGAAAGCAGGACTCAGGAACGGACTATCAACCTGTCTCAATGACTGAGTTTACCTGCAATTTGAATTGTTGCTCATCTTGGTATCCTATCTGTTCAGAGATACAGCCAAAACTAAATCCAGAGTAGTTAAAAGCTGCTTTGAATTAGGTGTAAAGCCAGGGAGAGTGGCCCAGATCACCTGCAAAAGACAGAGAAAGGAAGCCTGTAGACTCCAAGTGACCTGAGCTCTGCAAGGCACAATGGTTTCTCCCACATGAAAACAGCTCTTTGAACAGCTCTAGGAACGATTCCTCTGCAAAGTCAGAGGAACAGATTTCCTATAGAAAGGAAAAGCTGATAGATTTCCTATCCCCGGGAAACACCTACATTGATTTTCCTTCCAGTAGACTTGATAGGAGATACTGGTTAAAACCTTGGATTCAGCAGGATTACAGTGCTGGTTAGAGATTAAAATGTTCCCACGAGTGTGAAGGCACCAGAAGCGGGCAGTGTGCTGATACTCTCCTTTTTTGTTGTTTTAACAGCTATTTGTCGTCAGGGATGTAGCCCCCAGCATGGTTCTTGCACAATTCCAGGAGAGTGCAGGTAAATGCTTCCTATCCCTCCTTGCTTTCCCCCCACCCCTCCCCAACTAATTAAATAAGTGATGCTAAATAAAATAGGACTGGTGAGGGAGGGCGTTTTGGATGTTGTGGGTTTAAGCAAGACACATTATTCATGATGACTTGCCCAGAATAAGGGTGGGGGCCAGTCTTAATGCACTGATAATTTTAAGAAGCTTTGGGTTTGTGAAGTGGTGGCACTGAGGGAGAGAGGGCTATGGGATAAATCATGTGAATGCTGCCTAATGAGCACTAACTAATTGTTTCTGCACAAATAGTGCAAATGTTTGGTGACTATGTTTTTTCCAGAAGCCTGATTAATAGGTTTTCTTAAATTCCAAGCTTGCAGTAAAGTGTGGCTTTTCTGTCTTCTTCTCCCTTTCAGTGTTTCCCCCTTCTTCCCTCCCACCCCCTGGTTTCTTCCATCAGTAGGCAAAAGTCAAGCATTCTTTAGAATGGGATTAGTTAAATCTCTGGGTTCCTTTCCCATTGTAAGCCTGGCTCCGAGTGCTGAGAGGTTAATGGCTGGGATGAAATCTTGTCAGTGGGCTCTGATGAATGCCAAATTTTGTTGCTGTGCTTTGAAGTCCCTTCTGTCCTGGCAAGGAGACAATGGAAAGCAGATTTTATCCATAACCCAACAATTAAATATCTGGAATGCCTTAAAAAATGCAGCACATATTTACAGCACAGGAAAGTCTTGTCCCTTACCCTTAGAGTGGTAGTAGATATTAAACGTTGGTATTCTTTATCAACAGACAGGTTCCAAGTTGCTGCATGTAACCCTTTATCATTTCTGTTTACAACTGAGAGCTTCTGAGGTTACAAAAATGTTCATATTGATCCTGTGTAGGAAGGGTTAAAAGTGAATTTTGGGTATTCCTGAATAAGACTCAGAAGTTTGAAGGAATAGAAAGTAATTTTTCTTACTAACAAGCATATTGGTGGATCCTCTGTTGCTGGAAACCTTTGCATGAAGTGGACTAGAGTTCCAACAGGAACTGAATCTGGAGTGTCTGACAGACTATTCTATTAGAATTCAGCCTAAACAGCCATAGGGACTCATTCATTTTTTCTGCTTCTGTAATTCATGCTTCAAAACAAAACAAAACAAAAAAATTACCAAGGAACCGTCTGAAAGTGAGGTAGGAAGTAATCTCTCATCCTCACAGAACCGTGGCAAAGTGAAAGTCCAGCCAGGGGATGGACTGTTGTCACTTGTCCTGTGATTTTAATGTTCAACAGCACTGATATAAACTGGTTAACCCCCAGAGAACCAAATCTAAATCTTTTTTAATTAAAAAAAAAGCCTAACAAGCAGTAGGAAGTATGGGGGGGCCAGATGGTGAGAGGAACATATCAGTCAGGGCTACCAGTGATTTGTGCTGCTGTCATCAGAATAAACATGCCTTGTAGGGGTTGCTGTCTCCTAGTCAGAACAACAGGCTTTGTTTCCAGATTTTTTTTTCTTCCCTTTCTCTTTCTAAGTCTGTTGCCTCCCACTCACTGCCCAGACATGCACTAGTGCTCTTATTTACTTAAGGTGCAACTTTCCCACACTTGATTTGCATAGTCTTGAAACAATGCTGTCCTTCTGGTGCTTTCAGATAACTTCTGCTTGCCAAGTTAGACCACTATCTTTAAAGTGAACACAGAAACAAGATTTTATTTTCTTTTAAGTTTTGATGAGTCATATAGCTTGTATGCTACAAATGCAACAGGGTTTAAAAATAACATCTGAGCAGAATCTGCTCTGTGTTCTGGTACAACAGACAACTTTCAAATGTTCTTAAAATATCCTTTTCCCTTTTGCTGCCAGTCACTTTCTTCAATGCAGGCCAGCCAACTAAACATTTTTTTACTCATGAATCACTATACAAGGAAAGTTAACTTTAAATTTCTCATGAGAAACTGCTGTATGCATGTTATTAAACACGAGTTATTACTGTGAATCTTTCTCTGGAATTGATATGCCATTTTTTCTTTCCCTAAATGCCCACAGCCTTATCCAATTTTGTTTGTTATGTTTTGAAGTGATGTTTGAAGTAGTACCTTTGGCTGTAAAGCTCCTGGTTTTTTTTCCTGTGTGGTGTGGGGTTTTTTAATGATTTTGCTTTCTTTACACTTGTCCTAAAGAAAACAAAACCCACAACCACTTTGATTTGATGGGAGTAAAATCAATCCTGAATTTGGATACCTGCTTTTGCAGGTGAGGTCCCTTAGTTTGGACTGCATGCAAGCTCACAGGCAAGTTGCTTTGACTGCAATACAAATTAAAAGGGTCTGGTCCTAAATTTTGATCTTTGTGCATTGTCATTATATGTCCTGTACAGAAGGATTTTCCAAGAGCTACTTGAGGGAGGTTGTTTTGCCTTCTCTGGGTTTTTTTCATGTTCTATGCCCTGACTGGCTTTTTTTAACGCACACACTAATAAGAATTTCCCATTGACTTTGAAAAGGCTGCTATTTTGATAGCTATTAAAGAAAAAAAGTTAATTAGGATGCAGTTTGTCACCTGAGATTTTTAGAAGGGAAGTCAGACTTACCACTGGCTGTGTGTGATTATCCATTGGATAGATCCTTCTGGCTTTTTCCCATGAGAAGAAATTGCCAGCAGAAGAATAGTGGGGGGTTTTACAAATAGAAAGCTTAGCTGACTTCTGTAGAGCTGAGGTTTGTTTTCATAATTTAGTGACAGCTTAGTGCTTAATTGCTGCTGATCAATTACTCTCAGGACCTGTTAATGAAATACAGTACCTCAAAAAGTCCTTGCTTTTAATTTTCAACTTGTTTTGCTTGTTCCTATCTATAGATCCACTTTAATCTGTAGGATCCTTCATCTGTCTTGCTAGTGAGAACTAAATGAAAACCAAAATAAGCTTTCCCTTAAGGGGGCTTTACTTGAAAAGAACATCTTCCTTTTAAGTAGGGAATTCAGGTAGCTCATTGATGGTGACAAAAAAGAATTCAAATAGTACTAAATTCTTCAGACATCAGTGTTTCTCAGAATTGGACATGATTTAGTTGTTCCCTGAAAAGAGGTTATTAGCATAAATCAAACTCAGAAGCACACCGACAGCTGATCTTTGAACACGTGTAAAATCCTGCTGTGCTGCTTTCTTCCATCCCTGACTGTGGCCCAGTCCGTACTGGCTCTGTATGTCTCTCTCCATTCAGAATAAGGGTGGCTTCTGAGAGGGCAGGGAACTCTCCATGTTTTGCCACTGCCTTGCCAAGGGCTCAGAGTTGCTGGTTATGTTTTGTTTGTCTTCCTGCAAACACAGCATAGCTGAAACGCCTGGAACCTTGTATTCATGAGGATCTCTGGATAACTATTGTTTCCACTGACTTTTTCTTCCCCCCTCAATTTATAAAGCGCCCTGTCAAAGTCCAGAGATTGATTTGTAGTGCACACCCACCCTCTCTGCCACATTTATATGAGGCTCCAAAAGAGTGTTATTGTGCTAAATGGCCTCATGCTGGTTTTCTCAGAACAGTTATTCTTTTGTCAGGAGGCTGGCTACAGAGACCTTGGCAAAACTACCAAAATGTTTGTTTACAAGAAACCATCAAACAATCCTTGAATAGCTTCTCCCCTCCCCTCATCCTGCCCTTCTCCCCCACTTCCCAACCTTTCTTCAAGCTTTGGCGTTGCACACTCATATCTACATACAGCAACTGCGATGGGTTTGGGTTTGTTTCCCTGTTCTGATTTTTTTTTTCCTTTTTTTTTCCTCTTTAACTGAAGGTGTCAGTATGGATGGCAAGGCCAGTACTGTGATAAGTGCATTCCACACCCGGGATGTGTCCATGGCACTTGCATTGAACCATGGCAGTGCCTCTGTGAAACCAACTGGGGTGGTCAGCTCTGTGACAAAGGTATGCTAATCCCAGAGGGCCGTGTCACACTGGGATGTCAGCGCTGGCGGGGAGTGCACACGGGGCTCAGCAAGCTGCCGAAACGTGCTGGCAGTGTCCTGGCCCTCAGCTGCCTGCCCTTGTCCCCACTGCTATGCCAGCATGGTTAGCATCTGTCCTTAGCTTGTCCCTGTCCTGTCCCACTCCTCTCTGGGCATACATTCTGTAAAGGCTCTGGGATAGCAGAACAAAGCACGTGGTGATGTTCCTGTAACTTTCCAGCCTGTCTTTAATGCTCCTCCCCTCTTGCAGATCTGAACTACTGTGGAACTCACCCGCCCTGCTTGAATGGTGGTACCTGCAGCAACACTGGCCCTGACAAATACCAGTGTTCCTGCCCTGAGGGCTACTCAGGACAGAACTGTGAAATTGGTAAGTGTTGGATGGAGCTGCTGCCTGACAGTTAATTCTTGCCAGCTTTTGGTGGCTAATTTTGGATGCACATTATGAGATGGAAGAAAACTCAATTTGTAGTGTACCCAGTCAGGGCTGGGTACAAACATGCAGCCTTTCCTATTCTCATGCTTTATCATGGATGTTTGGTGTCTCTGAACATCAGCCTTCTGCTCACTGGGGAGGTCACTGTGAGCCACCCTATCTGGCCATGGCTCCAGCAGGTGCCAGTCAGTGTGCTGGTGAGCTTAATGTGGAACAAGACTTTCTGCAAGCTAGGAAATTCCTGGTTCTTGCAGGAGCACAGTGCAGCAAGAGTGCTGATGGTGTGTCCAGAGCAGAAGCATGTGGAGGGAGCAGGGGTGGCTTGTGGTGGCATTGCTGTAGCCTCTGCCCTGATGTCCTTCTGTCCCTGTGCAGCGGAGCACGCCTGCCTCTCCGACCCTTGTCACAACGGGGGAAGCTGCCTGGAGACATCCACGGGATTCGAATGTGTGTGTGCTCCTGGCTGGGCTGGACCAACTTGCACTGATAGTGAGACCTTTTCAGTGTTTATTAAAAATGTGCCATTTTGCTGGTTTTGATCAGTCTTTCCAATCCCTCATAACCTTACAGGGCAGACTACTTAACCTTTCCCAGTCTGAACATTGCTTCCCAGCAGCCATTTACACCCCTGTTCACTCTCTTCCCCTTGTTAAAAATGCTGTTTTGAGGGACTTGCTGGAGCCAAATAGGACTTCCACTTGCAAAAAGGCCACAGGGCCTTTTTTCCCCAGTGCTTTGAACCCCCTTTTCACATTACTCCTCTCTTTAAATGAGGCTTTTGCTGCTATGAAAGATAACCTGTAAATTCCAAGTAGAAGTCCTGTTGTTGTTCTTCTGTTCCTCAGGGAAAACCTGAGTAGCAGCAACCATTTGTCAGACTTGTCAGTTACTGCCACTGCCAATCTGGTAGTGGAGCTAAGCCTCTCCTTATTCTGCATTACAGATATTGATGATTGTTCTCCAAATCCCTGTGGTCACGGAGGAACTTGCCAAGATCTAGTTGATGGATTTAAGTGTATTTGCCCACCTCAGTGGACTGGCAAAACGTGCCAGCTAGGTAAGAACTGCTTTCTCTTCATCCAGTGTTGTTCCAGGGCTGAAAAAGATAAATGCAAAAGGGATTGTGGTCCTGCATTACTCACAGTCACGTTTCTGAAGCCTGTGGATGTATTTTGGCACATCGAAGACATTCAGTGTCTCTTTGCAGGACTGAGGTCTAGTACAGTGTCCAAGAGCAGTGTGGCTTCCATCACCTTGCTTCTGCCTGCTGGCACTTGAAAGAAATAGTTAACCAGAGGCATCCTTCAAACCAGAACTGCCCTGAAGTGGGGAGGCTGCCTGTTGTACCTCCTGGTCCCGCCCCCACATGTGCTTCTTTCCCTTAACCCTGTGAGAAAGTTGCTGTATCTCCTCAACCATATCAACTCCTCCAGACCCAGGAGCTCACAGCTGGGTTCCAAAATGGGGATGATTTCACTGAGAGCGAGCTGGCTGCATTCTTTACACAACACACTCATCCCAATGACCAGGCTGCAGCATTCCTCTTTCAGAATGCTCAGCTGAGATACGTGTGTGGGGGCAAGTTGCTTGTAATGAGTGGCTGGGTAATTGTGAAATAATTAGCGTAGCCTGTATGTTCTAATTGCAGAGAACCTGAAAGAGCCTTCAGAGGCTGATGATTGACTTCTGTTCCTTCAAGTCACGTTAATCCCGGCTGTACGCTGCAAGTTCCTCTTAGCTCTGGAGGAACTGCTGGTTATTGCTGGGGCGTGAGCTTCTCCCTTCCCCCCTGAATGCTCCCCTTGGTTTTCCAGATGCCAATGAATGTGAGGGCAAGCCCTGTGTCAATGCCAACTCTTGCAGGAACCTGATTGGCAGCTACTACTGTGACTGCATTACTGGCTGGTCTGGCCACAACTGTGATATAAGTAAGTGTCCATACTCTTGGGTTTGTTAAAGGCCAGTTCTTTGGGCATATGTGTGTGTGCCCCTGAGTTCTGAGCTCAATTTAAACACTGGGCAGAGCCCCAGCAGTTGATGTTTTTAGAAAGGGAGTAGTTGGTGCAGAATGAAAATACACAATTTTATCAAAGTCATTAGCCTGTACCATAGCTATATTCTGATAAAGGGACTAAAACAATGATGTGAAGTTTTGCTGCCTCTCCTAGAAGTATCACAAAAGGTTTCCCACCCATTATAATAACCTTATCTCAAGGAAGGCATGCAGGAAACTTGACAAAAAGTTTATCTAGCTGCAGTTTTAGAGAGACCTGAACTCTCTATCTAGTGTAAATATATTTTTGCCTTCTAACCATGCTAATTTTATTGCAGATATTAATGACTGTCGTGGACAATGTCAGAATGGAGGATCCTGTCGGGTAAGTCGTTCTTGTTTTACTTTGGTTTCCCCAAGACTTGCAATAATAACTAAAACATTTGAGTTGAAGCACAAAAAGTTTGGAAAATAGCAAATAGCTGGTACAAATGGTCATGTCTAAGTTGGGGGAGGGCCTATGTCATGCTACAGCATGTTGAGATATGTCTGTAGAACAGTAAGGGCAAAAAAAATATAACTTCAGTAAATGACTCATTTTCACTGCCAGTGTCACCAGTGAACGAGCTGGTGGTTGTGCAAACTACCTACTGGAACTGTAGGCACTACCCTTCAACCTGTGGATTAATGTATCCTGCCTGGAAATTAAGAATGTAAACTGGGACTGGGTGGTCTGTGTGTGTATTTGTTTTTTCCCCTCTAAATATTTTGAACATAATAAGATGGTATTTTTTTTAACTTTTTAAAAATTTTTTTTCTTAATAAGAATATATCAAGGGAGGAACAACGTTAACTCTGAAACTTTTTTTTGTTCTTTCCCAGGACTTGGTTAATGGTTATCGGTGTATCTGTTCACCTGGCTATGCAGGAGATCACTGTGAGAAAGACATCAATGAATGTGCAAGTAACCCTTGCATGAATGGGGGTCACTGCCAGGATGAAATCAATGGATTCCAATGTCTGTGTCCCGCTGGTTTCTCAGGAAACCTCTGTCAGGTAAGAAGGCTGGGTGAAAGGCAGGCCCTCAGCCAGTGTCGTTTGTTCCGACGCTCCGGATCTGAGCACGGAATGCCTTGCATCCAGTGAAGCATAGTATAAAGTTGTACTTGATATCGCTGCCAGTCTGCCAAGAAAGTGCTTGATTAATGTATATTGTGGGGAGGGGTGGGAAGAAACCAACAAACCCCTGACAGGCTGGGGAGGATTCTATTTGTTAGGCAGACTGCAGAGTTTGCACGTCAGGCTTTGTGGAGCTCTCACTATTAACTTTGGCAGTTCAGTATCGAGAGTTGTCTGCCAGAATAGTGGTGAGCGGGACTAAACTCTGTGTGCTATGAATGATTCTTTGAGGCAGCAGATAAAAAGGTCGGATTCCACAATGTCAGCCTGTCGTGGTGAGGGAAAGCCATGATAAACCTCTTTCACTCAGCTTTCCCTCACTCCCTTCCCCCCCTTCCCATTTCCCTTCCCTCTCTGTGCACTACTTACAGCTGGACATAGATTATTGCGAGCCAAATCCGTGCCAGAACGGTGCCCAGTGCTTCAATCTTGCCATGGACTATTTCTGTAACTGCCCCGAGGATTATGAAGGGAAGAACTGCTCCCACCTGAAGGATCACTGCCGCACCACTCCATGTGAAGGTTCGTGTTCCCTTGCGGGTAAAGGGCAATGTCTGGCAATAATTCTGCCCCGGTGTCACTGGAGCCCTAACACAGCTCCAGCAGGGGAGTCACTGGAATAGCTCTGCTATAAAGAGGCTGAATTTTGCCCTCTGCCTTAGGCCTCTCTCTGTGTGAAAAGATGTGTGATATTTTAAGTATCAGGTCTTGAAAGACAGCATTATGTCATTGTGGACAGAAAGCACAGGTAGCAAATAGCCTGATGCATTTATTCCAGGCCATGGATGTGTTCCAGTAATCATCAGATAAGATGCTGTGATTATTTTATGTGTAGTTGGCAGAGTCCAATGTTATTTTAAAGCAGCAAACATATTTGTAGTCATATGTTTATGGTTTTGCTCGATGATCTTAAAGGTCTTTTCCAACCTAAATGATTCAATGGCACGAGTGTCTTCTAAACATCCATGGCTGGAAGTGAAAGTGTTGCTCTTGAGGAATTGGGTTCCATGGGTAATTCTCATGCTGGTCTCTGCTTTTCTGCAGTAATTGACAGCTGCACGGTGGCAGTGGCTTCCAACAGCACACCTGAAGGGGTTCGCTACATCTCTTCCAATGTTTGTGGTCCTCACGGGAAGTGCAAGAGCCAAGCGGGTGGAAAATTCACCTGTGAATGCAACAAAGGATTCACTGGCACCTACTGTCATGAGAGTAAGAGCAAAAAAGAGAATGTATTTTACTGTCCCCCACTCTTACTGGGAAAAGATTCCATCCTTCCCTCCCAGACCTCTTTAAGGTTTCTTCATTGTGACTTAGTGAACCTTGGAACTGCTGTAAGTTTTCAGATCACTCTTGGGTGAGGCAGAGTGGAAGGCCTTGGGGAAGGTTCACAGCAATGACCCATCTGGCCTTGAATTGTATGTTGTTAAAAACCTTATGTGTACAAGGTCTGAGGGAGTTAATAGCAGGGTTTAATGTGGATCTTAGGGACTCCTGAATTTTATTTTTTTTTTAATAATGACAGGTTCATCACCTTGTGCAGTTTTTTACCCATTTGTCATCTTGCTTGTAACCCTTCCTTTCCAAAGGGTATTATTAAAAATGGAAGTAGCACCAAAACAGTGTGCAGTAAGATAATGACTCCTAGTAGCTGTACTTTTAGTTTGACTTTTTTTCCCCTCTTTTTTTAATCCTCTTCTTTCTTCCCAACTGTTGCAGATATCAATGACTGTGAAAGCAACCCCTGTAAAAATGGTGGCACTTGCATTGATGGCATCAACTCCTACAAATGTATTTGTAGTGATGGATGGGAAGGAACATATTGTGAAACAAGTAAGTTATCCATCCTTCAGCACATATAAAGATCTCTTGGGAAAACATTGGGAAAGAATGGCTGGTACTGTCTTAAGATAACAGTGACCTATGTCAATAAACTCTGCTTCAAAGGCCATGGAGGACCAGGTCCTCCTACCAAGTCCCAATCTTTTGTATTGAAACTAAGCCCAAGTTACAAAGTTGGACTGGGTTTAGAACCTGGCTCTCTCACTGTTGAGTTTTCTGCTCTATCCTTTGGAGAATTCCAGGAAGAAAACCTTTGTATCAGTAGATGCCACTTTATGGCCTGTCTGCATATCATACTTGCATTTTGTCAATCTCAGGAACAGAAGAAGAGTTGAGAGCTCTGCTCCCTTCCCCTTTCTAACACGGTAGTTTATGTAATAGGCCTTTTCACTGCTTTTTTTACTGAAACAAGATTACAAACAAAATGAAAACAAATTGGAGGACTGGGGTGAAAGAGTCTTCTTCTATGTGACAGTGCTTAAAACTTTAAAATACTGACTTTAAGTATTTATTCCACAATTGAAACACAGGCCAGAATTAGGAATGGGTTATGCTCCTTTCAAGCATTGTGTTTGTCAGTTCTGTAAACATCGCTGAGCTTGTTTTCTCTCCTTAACATATCCAGATATTAATGACTGCAGTAAAAACCCTTGCCAGAATGGAGGAACTTGCCGAGACTTGGTCAATGACTTCTTCTGTGAATGTAAAAATGGATGGAAAGGAAAAACTTGCCACTCCCGTAAGTTCAGCATTTCCAAAACATAACAGACATGCTCTAATAGGCTGCTTGAACTCATTGCCCTAAGGGAGCACCAGCATTAAGGATAGTTTGGGTTTTCCACAGGTGACAGCCAGTGTGATGAGGCAACATGCAACAACGGGGGGACGTGCTGTGACGAGGGGGACACTTTCAAGTGCATGTGTCCTGCAGGATGGGAAGGAGCCACTTGTAACATAGGTAAATAGCCTGCACAATCGCCAGGAAGCAGATGCAGTGCTGCAGCTCTGACTTCAGCTGTTCCTCTTGGCTCAGGCTTGACGGCTTTCTAACAACTGAGTGGCAAATGTTGTTTGTGTTACAGCGAGGAACAGCAGCTGCCTGCCAAACCCCTGTCACAACGGTGGTACCTGTGTAGTCAGCGGGGACTCCTTCACTTGTGTCTGCAAGGAGGGCTGGGAAGGACCCACATGCACCCAGAGTAAGTCAGCTCTGCTTGAACTCTTCCAGAGTGTTGCATGATGTGAACATGAGCTCATCCTGTCGCCCTTGGAGTCAAGATTGAATCCAGAAGGGAAAGCTTGTTTGATGAAGGCTTTAGCATCACCTGAATCTTTGTTTTTAATGACTTTATGTGATACAGCCTTGACCTGGGCATGAGAAAGTTGCAAATGAGCTAAGTGGAGACAGATGTTGTCTTGTTTTCTTCTGCATTCTTTTTCTACAAGCAGCTCTGTCTGCTTCCACTTTTTTCACCCCCCCCCCGTTAGATTCTTTACAAGGATCTCTTCCTGCGTACATGTGTTCCACAATGTAGTTAACAAATTTTGTGGTACAAGCCTGGAATCAATTTAGTAGAGAATTTCAGCATATTTTTGTTAAAGTTGAGTTAAGTATAACTTGGGCATTAGGGGAAGTTTGATCATTCTTTACTGCCAGTAGAGCTGTATTAGCCAAAGTCTACATGTTTAATGCTGTCTGTCTTTGCTTTACAGACACAAATGACTGCAGTCCTCATCCTTGGTAAGTTTGCTATGTTTATTATTTGCTTTTTTAATTGCTTTAGAATTCTGGGTTCCTTTTATCTGTAGCAGTTTTTAATGCCTGTGATAATTCTCCACAGTTACAACAGTGGCACTTGTGTGGATGGAGAGAACTGGTACCGCTGTGAGTGTGCTCCAGGCTTTGCCGGGCCTGACTGCAGGATCAGTGAGTGTTCAGATGGCTCTCTGCCTCAGATTTTGTCTCGCTTGAATCTCGTTGCAAGACAATCATCTTAATTAAGTTAAGTAGTAGATCAGATGAGTGATAGGTGTCTTGTGTCTTCTCTATCCGTACCTGGATCTGTAGCAGATTTGGAGAAGGCAGGAATCGCACTGAAAACAAAAGAAATTTAAAGTCATTCAGCTAGAGCTCTTGGTTCAGCCGAGTGGGTAAAATGCCCTTTGGGACAGCCTTCCCTTGTGTTTGTATGGCCCAGGCTTCTGCTTGAGATGAAAGTGTGCCAGCCAAAAACCTTGTCAATTAATAATCCACCTCCAAGCCCTGAGGTGATGTATGCGCTTCCCTGTAATTTAATAATAATTACAGGTAGGAGGACACTTTTTTTAATAACAGCCATGGAATAGAAGTCCCACAGCAGCAATAGAGCTGGGAAGGGTTTAACATTGACATCAGTTGAAGAATCTAGTGGGGACAAAACTGGAGCACATCAGAAGGGAGAGGAAGTGTGTCTCTGTAGGAAGGAATGTGTCCTTGCCCTGGAAAGCTCGAGTAGCCACAGGGGTCAGGTTTTGATCTTTGTTAGTGCCACACAGCAGAAACGTCAAAGGACTTTTCTGAGGTTATACTGGTGCTGCAAGCAGGAATCTATGTCCCAGTAGACACTAGAAAATGAACATAAAGTTCCAGTAGGCAATTCTATCCCATGTTTGCTTTTTTCCTGACAAAACAAAAGGATACTATGGAGTAACTGTTCTGTTTCCTCTCCTTCCCATCATAGACATCAATGAATGCCAGTCCTCGCCCTGTGCCTTTGGAGCTACATGTGTAGATGAAATTAATGGGTACCGTTGCATTTGCCCCCCGGGTCGCAGTGGTCCAGGATGCCAAGAAGGTATTCCAGATGCCAGAGCTGATCCTAGCACTTGTAGCAAGATCTGTATAATTGCACATTGATGGGTTTGTGGTTGGATGGGGTTGGTTTTGGGGCATACTATCTGTTGTTTCTTAAAGCAAGTATCCTTATTGAAGAAGCAACTTAGTGGGAAGTTTAGATGAACTTCAAAAAGGCTTTTGTTTCCCATTTTTAGCTTATAATCCTGTTCAATCTCTCTTCAGTTACAGGAAGGCCTTGCATTACCAGTGTTCGAGTCATGCCAGATGGGACTAAGTGGGATGATGACTGCAATACCTGTCAGTGTCTGAATGGAAAAGTCACCTGTTCTAAGGTACAGCTGTGCTGTGGTTTGGCTTACACCATCTTCTGTCCTCTAGCCAGTGGATTCTCACCAGTATTCATCCTCTCCTAGGTCTGGTGTGGCCCTCGGCCTTGTGTCCTGCATGGCAAGGGCCCCAGCGAGTGCCCCACTGGCCACACCTGTGTCCCTGTGCGGGATGACCACTGCTTCACCCACCCGTGTGCTGCCGTGGGGGAATGCTGGCCCTCCAACCAGCAGCCTGTGAGGACCAAGTGCAACTCAGATTCCTACTACCAGGACAACTGTGCCAACATCACCTTCACCTTTAACAAAGAAATGATGGCCCCGGTAAGTAACAGCAGCTCGCTGGGCTGTGGCACACACAGACTCATTCTCAGAGCATGGAATGATGTTTTCCATAGGGAAAACTGCAGCAAAAGCTGACTCCGCCTCCTTATCAAAGAAAACAAAAAGCAGAGAAGGATTTAATATAGCCTTGCAGCCTAAATGCTTTTTTGACTAGAGAAGAAAAAAAGCTAGGTTGGAGGGAATTCCACCTCCTTTTCTTGAGAACTCTTACTTCAGGGCAAACAAAAAAATCCCAAACAAATCTTATATCTGTGTGTTCGTGTGCATATGTATTTTAAAAAAACCAATGTATTTTTTGTATCCTCCAGGGCCTTACCACAGAGCATGTTTGCAGTGAACTGAGGAATCTGAATATTCTGAAGAATGTTTCTGTTGAATATTCCATCTATATTACCTGTGAGCCTTCCCACTTGGCAAATAATGAAATCCATGTTGCTATTGTAAGTATTCCTGGAATATTTTAAATGTCTTAGTAGTTAATTGCTTGGTTATGTGTGCAACATGTGGATTTCATAAAAATATTAATTCCTGGCTTTGTTGGCACTTCTTGTGGTTTAGTTTCCATCCTGATACCCTTTAAGAACAGGAAAGGAATTCTGGTTAAATGTGTGTACCTGAAAGCTGCCATGCAGGGGCAACTGTAATAGGGGGAGTAAAACATTTCTCTGTTACACTCTTGCTTTTGGGCGGGGGGGTTTTGGTCTTTTTAAGGATGAGAACAAGAATTCTGAGTCACTAGTTTCTGCCCACAGCAGGCCTTTGATTCTGTTTTGTTATAATATGAACAGCAGCAAGAGCCTTCACTGCCTGTGAAGGTTTATAAATAGCAGATTCCCCTGTGCATCTGATGTGGTGCTTGGTGTTAATTGTGTGCCTCCTCCTGCAGTCTGCAGAAGACATTGGGGAGGATGAAAACCCCATCAAAGACATCACAGATAAGATCATCGACCTAGTCAGTAAGCGCGACGGGAACAACACCCTCATCGCTGCTGTCGCCGAAGTCAGGGTGCAGCGGCGGCCGGCCAAGAGCAAAACGGGTGAGCTGCTCCTTGGCCCCCAGCTCCTGCTCCTTGCCCTGCCTGCAGCACCCCTGCCAAGGGGAAGAGCCTTTCCTCCCTTTGGAGACTTTCAGCAAGTCCCTGTTCATCAGGAACAGTGGGGAGGCTTTGCACCCAAGGTCTTTTTATTGCTAAAAACACTAAAAAACTTTCCAAAGTTTGCCAAACCAGTGGTCTAACCTGGCAAAAGGGCTGCTAGACTTCCATGCTCCTTGTGGAGAAATATGGGAAGTAACAAGGCATAAGAACCAAGATTTGTTTTCTTTTGAGACATCCCAAAGTGTCCCCCGTGGTTTGCAGCAGGACTAACTGTCTCCTGTCTCTTCCAGATTTCCTGGTGCCCTTGCTAAGCTCGGTGCTGACAGTAGCCTGGATCTGTTGCCTGGTCACCGTGTTTTACTGGTGCATCCGAAAGCGCCGAAAGCAGAGCAGCCACACCCACACGGCCTCTGACGACAACACCACCAACAATGTAAGGGAGCAGCTGAACCAGATCAAAAACCCCATTGAGAAACACGGAGCAAATACTGTCCCCATTAAAGACTATGAAAACAAAAACTCTAAAATCGCCAAAATAAGGACACACAACTCTGAGGTGGAGGAGGATGACATGGACAAGCACCAGCAGAAGGCCCGATTTGCCAAGCAGCCAGCCTACACTTTGGTAGACAGAGATGAAAAGCCCCCCAACAGCACCTCTACAAAACACCCAAACTGGACAAATAAACAGGACAACAGAGACTTGGAAAGTGCACAAAGCCTAAATCGGATGGAGTACATTGTATAGCAGATGGTGGGGTGCTGCCATGCAGGGCCTTTGAGTATCATTATAAAGGCACTCAAGAGCTTGTAGTTCTTAAACTGTTGTGTAATATTTGAGTCTAAGGCTATTATTTACTTAGAATCCCTGTGTTAATTTAAGTTTGGACAAGCTGGCTTACACTGGCAATGATAGTTGCTGTGGTTGGCTGGAATACCAAGTGCTGCATTTCACATCTATGCAAAACTAGTCAAAAGTGCCCTCCTGTAAATTCAGCTGCAGCTGATCCATCATGGAAATGTTCCATAAGGTATTACATAGCCTTATTACTCTTCCTTAGTGTTCATTTTTTTTTTCTGCCAGATGTTCCAATTTATACAGTTTCTTTAGAATAATACATTTTATTTATATTTATTGAATTTGAATTTTTTGTATATTGGTTTTATGGTGACGTACAACTAGTTCTGTATTTGAAAGTGCCTTTGCAGCTCGGAACCACAGCAATTATCAAAAATAAGTTTATTATTTATTTTTTTATTGTATTTTTGTTGGGGGCGGGTGGGGGGAACTTGTCAGCAGTTGCTGGTAAATGAAGAATTTAAAGAGGAAAATGTGTCAAAAATAGAAGTTTGTATAGATATGTAAATAATTCTTTTTTTATTAATCACTGTGTATATTTGATTTATTAACTTAATAATCAAGAGCCTTAAAATATCATTCCTTTTTATTTATATGTATGTGTTTAGAGTTGAAGGTTTTTGATAGCATTGTAAGCTCGTGGCTTCTCTATTTTGAATTTATTTTCTTGTTACATGTTGCCTATATGCCAAAACTAAGGTGTTCTAAAATAGTTTATTTTTAATAGGATGGGCTTTCATGCCTTGATGCTGGTTTTTGTACAATGTCAAACGTTTGAAACACCTTCCATAGTATCACTTCAAGACTATTTGTAAGTACTGACTGAGGCAGTTTAGAGAATTAGACTAGAAATTTTTTTTGCTGCTTTAGACTTGAAAACCGAGTGACAGGCAGATAATCTGCTAAGAAGCAGTTTAAGGGAACAAAACTGAGCTATTATTTTATGTAGATGAAATGTGAGTGGTTGCATGTAATTAAAAATATCAAATTAGTGTGTGAAGTTGGAAACACAGCAATCTTATTTTGTAAATTCTAATTATTTTTTTCTCACCATGAATATGTAATACTGAACCACTTGTAGATTTGACTTTTTTTGTAATCTACTGCATTTAGGGAGTATTCTAATAAGCTAGTTGTTGAATACTTGAACAGTAGAATGTCCAGTAAGATCACTGTGTAGGTTTGCCATAGATTACACTGCCCGCCTTAACAAGTGAGGAAATCAAAGTGCTATTACGATGTTTAAGATCAAAAGGCTTATAAAGATAGTCATCTCAGTGGTTAACCATTGAGATCATGAAGATACCTTGTATTGTGATATTAGTGTTATATGAAAATGCATCTTTGATGTGTTGTTCCTGGCAATAAATCTTGAAAAGTAATATTTATTAAATTTTTTGTATGAAAACATAAAAGAGCGTGGAGATTATTGAGCTCGGAGGTGCTCCTGGCCAGTCAGTTGTGCAAAAGCCAGGGCAGGTGCTGCTGGAGGTTTCCAGGACCTGCCCCTGCCTTTGGTGGAGTCAGTTTTTTGTTAGATGATTACACGTTCCCCTCTGGCTCCCGGTGGCACTGAGGAGGATTGAAAGCAGCATGTCCCTTGTTCTCACTGCCTCTTGGCCAATGTCCCTCAGTGTTCTGAGAGAGGGTGGTGTGGCTGCACCTGTGCAACGAGTTTACCCTGCACGGGCCAATGAGCTTCCCCCAGATAGGAACCAAATCTAAGTAGCTAGGCAAGATCCAAAGTGCTGACCTGGATGGGAAGGGATCCATAGATGATGCTGATTTCTAATGGGCAAAAAGCGCTTTGTAAAGCATAAAATAAACTCTGAAAGTATTCAACACTATGGCTTTGAATGCTGAACTAATGCTGCCCCTCCCACCTATGTGCAGGGGCTGGCTGGCTCAGAGTCTCCTCTGGTTTTACCATGTTCTGATGAAGCTGCAAAACTGTTCTGCTAAGGGGCTACTGCAAAGCTGAAGGAACAATTAACTGTGTAACAAGTTCATTGAAAAATAGTTAAACCAACCGACTGCAAGGTTAGGCCTTTGCTTCTGTATTTGTTTGTAATAATAAACAGGTATTTTATATACAGATTGCTGCGATATGAATACACTGAATACTAACAAAACCTGAGAGAGAAATATTTTCTTCTGTACTTTTTTTACAGCTGTCAAAAAAAATTGATAAAATCTAATTAGTATTATATTTTTATTTTAAACTTGCTTTAGAAGATTTCCATTGTGGCTACTCTACTTTAGCTGGGTGCTGCTTTTACTCTTCACACTCACACACCACACAGGGCAGGTACTGGAGCCTGTTTAGTTTACTGCCTCCTGAAGGGGAAGTCCAACACCATTGGCTTCAGCTGACCACTTCAATAATTCCTCATCAAACAAATCCCACAAGTATTTATTTCCCTTTGTTCCCTGACTTCTAAATCTGCAATAAAGCAAACAAGTCATGTCCAAAAAGCTACTTAAAGATAATGGCATCTTCTACCTGCCTCTAAAGGGCAAAGCTGGGCTGTTCCCTGACTGTTTTCCTGTACTTTTAATGTTGAATTAACGATCTTCCTGCTGTCTACTGTTCACATGGGTCTCAAATTCAAGGATACAGAAACCAGCCACTTCTTCCAAAGGGCTCAAACATACCTCAATTTGTAGGAATTTGTAAGTGTCTGCCTTCCATTAAGCAAAAAATAATTAAAATAGGGCATTTGCTTTTTCTGGGAACACTTAGTTGTCAGGCTTCTTGAAAACCTACTGAGGCCATTTCGATTTACAGACTTAATCATTTAACAAGGCGTGTATGTAGTGAAAAAGCTGTTTAGGTCTCTGAAGACTCAATGAAAGCAAAACCTGGGTTCCTCAAGCTTCAAAACAGCCTTTCCTGTGCTCTGTTTTGTTACTGCAGAGCTCCTCCACACACACCGTGCTTTTCCCCATTTCCCCATGGATTTTCCTCACTTTGTCACTATCCCATGGTGTTAGAAAATTAGAATCACGCAAGTTGTACAGGGGGCAGTCAGATAATTCTACACAATTGTCAGGATGGTATTTTTAATTAATCCTCCTATCTCAGTGGTAACTCCAGAACTTACACTGGTGACTGTAACACAAGGACAGTCCCTCAAAGCCCAGATCCACCACCAGGCTGGGGGCTGGTCCATGAAGTCGGTTTCCGTTGCCATGAAAATAAATAGAAACATGAAGTTTAGGGCTTCCCTCTTAGAATAACAGAGCACATTTATTTTTGTGGAAATCATGCTTTGCCAGTTCACACTTTTACTACTCAGGGAAGATACATTCTGTTTAGTCAGGAGAAGTTTCCCACTGCTACTGAAGTTTGTTCTTTGGATCCTTCTTCATCTAAGCATTGAAAAATGTGTGCTACCTGAGCTGCCATTTAAGCATACAAGAAATGAAATGAAATGAAATGAAATGAAATGAAATGAAATGAAATGAAATGAAATGAAATGAAATTATATGATGAAATGAAATGGCTCCCCTTAGCACTCTGAGCCTTGCTCTACCTTCAACTAATGGAACCTGCCGAATCTGGGTTTGGTTCAACCTGAGCTGAACACAGCCACATCAAAGCTCTGCACCTCCGCATGGAAAGGGCCCATCTTATGTAGAGGTACCTGGGAAAGGTGCTGATGGTGCAGGTTACATCAGTCTTCACACCAATACATTCATGTCACTGGGAATGCCAGCCTTGGGAACGGCTCCCTCTGCAGTACTGGCAGGAGCCAAGGGCAGCTGGGAGCGCTGGGACCTGAAGCCCCTCAGGCCAGGGGAACGTGAACCAGGCTGGGGCCCAAACGTGTGACGGCATCTCCAGCCATGCCCTGGTGAAACCATTTTCCCTTGCACAGACACACCCCCTGTTCTCACACCAGCTGACACCTGCACAACAAGAGTTAATGTTATTAATCAGCTCCCTGCCAAGCTGAAATGTACAGGGTTATGCTCCCTGCTGCTCCTTGAAGACTGCGGGCTTCTGCTCCTTATCTGCCAGCCCTCAGGCTGGATCCAGCCCTGCCTCCCAGCTATCCCAGGTCCAGAGTGCTGCTCTGCCATCTGCAGAGTCACAAGGCAGAGCCTTCACAGTTTTTAGGAGTGCCTGTCAAGAGGAGAAGTTCTGACAAGGGAAGTACCAAATTCAGCCTTTTCCTCCCCAGAAGATGGAAGTGATTGCATAACCTCCCCATCCTCTTCTAACAGAAGCAAGAATATTTGAGTTTATTTAAGAGTTTTTTGGCTTCCTCTTCTTTCAGCATTGACAGCAATGGCCATCGTAGCTACTGTTTGCCAGTGCACACTGAGCTTGCTTGCCAAGGTCAGTAATTTATCCCAATAGAGGGAAAACCCAGTGAAAAAGCTGTGCAAGGATGAACTGCAGTTTCTGGGGCAGAGGAGGAGGAGAGGGGTGCAGGTTCTGGATGGTTCAGCAGTGCTTTCCTGGCACCAGGCAGCAGCAGGGCCATGTGGGATCAGACGGCGTCAGACTGGAGTCCCAGCCGAGATCTGCCAGCGAGCGCTTTCTGTGATGTGCAAATTGTTTCAACCAGTTTCCCTACAGGGTGGAGAAATAAATCTCTATTCCTTTAATTCTAACACTGTGAGATCATATTAATATTAAAAAGGGGTATGCCCAGCTCTAGAATTAGAGCTCAAGATAGGTTTCTTTAAAGATCTGATGCATAAATAAAAAAGATAATTATTATGCCAGAAAGTAAGGAAGTTATGGAGCTAGAGTACCAATTCCTGCTGCTGTACTAAAAGATTTAACTTGGACAGAATGGGAGCAAATCACTGAAATTGTCCTTTACAAAAAGTGCACTGTCAGCTCTCAAAGGAACAGATTCCCAGCTCTGGAATAATTTAAGTGGATAGTAAAGAAGGTAGGACAGTTGTGGCTAATTTCCCGAACAAATTCCAGGTTACAGCTGAAATGCCTTGTGACACTCCATCACTTCCAAAACTATTAGGATTTCTCAGCATGAGGCAACACCAAACAAACAAAAAGTCCCTACCTAAAAATGTCACCTAATTGCCACTGTAAAGGACGAGGTCATGCTTTACCAGGCTCGATTTTAATTATCTGGGTGAAACAGGTGGACAAAAGGACTTGTGTGAGTTGATGAAAGAATTTGCTATTCCTTAACCAGTTTGCATTACCTTGGAAACAGCTCTTCCCTCAGTGCTGCCCCAGCTGTCAGAATAAGCACTTCCAGCTCCCTCCAGGTTCAGCTGCTGAGCGCTTTGATAATCCTCTGATGAAAGGCTCAATGCGCGGCCATTCCCGCAGCCCACATCTTCTCCTTCACCTGGGTTACTGCCAGCAAGTTTATGTTTATTAAAGGAGAAAAAAAGCACAAAGCAAAGAAGTGCCTTTTATTAAAGCTAATTTCTGAGGCCAACCCACACTTCCCACTGCTGGCAAAAAGGCCTAGAGTTATTGCCTCTGTTTGCTGCAGCCTGTTTGAATAAAGAACCTTTCCCTGGATACTGATAAAGCCAAGGAGATAACTACTCATACCATGCAATCTGGGCAAGTCTATACTTCACATCTTTCTTATTCAAACTGCAAACAGAAAAATATTTCCCCGATTTTTTTTTTTTTTTCTTTAGGAAGAAACCATTTTCAAGTCAATAGACAATGAGATGATGATGCAAATGCCAATTACATCATCCAGTGCAATCCACATGCTGAGCAGGGAGAGGGAAGGAAGGTCACACTGACCAAAGAAACACCTTCAGAAGCTACTTAACACTTCACTTGGTCAAAATCTTCTGTAGGAGGGAAGGTCTGGGTGCTTACCTGGCAGGCAACACCAGAACCAGCACAAAGCTTAGTACCCACAAGATCTTGGGATACTAAAAACCTTCCTACCAACCAACACTGGGCAAGAGAGATTTCACATGAGCTGCTTCCTCTTTATAAATGATTATATAGAAGGCTGGTCTAGCTTTTGATATATGTTTAACCAAAAAAGTCCACTAAACAAATATTTTTAACTGCTTTGATGTAAAGGATAATGGAAAAGATCATCTGCACACATTAGAAAGTGTTTCACTAGGAAACAACTGTTTCATTATCAGCAAAAGCATAGACCAAATGAACCAGATGATTCACTAAAAATAATAATCCACCAAAGCTGTCTGGTTTAGGATAAAAAATGAACCAAAGATATTGTTTCTGTGCTTCAATGGCAATTTCAAAAGGGAACAGATATTAAATATTAATTACTTTTACAGAAAGGTATGCTAGTGCTGCTCAGAAACAATTTGGTAATAGAAAGCCAAGACTTGCAAACTAATTTTACTCCAGCTCAGTTTCCAGTTCCCTTTTTTCTCCCTAAACCTCATTTAGGAAATCAGGTTTGTGGTCCTAGAGCATGTCAGACCACACCTGTGCCAATCCTCTGGGTGCAGGTGGATGGGTGATAAAGAAAAAAGTGAAGTCTGAGAAAATAACCCTGGGCTTGAAGCAGAGAGATGAGAGAGACATGGACACAAGCCTGGTGTCCCTGCACCACCAGGTTTGCAAAAGAGAAGCTGGTATAAAAGTCCTGCTGCACAGACAAAAGAAAGCAGCAGTTTTGAGCAGCAACACCTTCTAAACTCCAGAAATTACCCTGAATTCAAAGCCTTTTCCCTAAATAGCTGCATTTCTGAGAGGATCCAAGACACAGCTTTTGATAGTAACAAAGCTCAAAAATACACAGCTCCTAAGAGCCTAGAACTTACCAAGACAGTAAGGACAAAAAGAATGATGCCACTGTGGACTTGTGAGAATGCTCAGCTGTCTTTGTTCTGACTCTCCAGCCTCTAACATCCTCAGTCACCTTACATCTCTCACTGTTGCATGACCACTTTGAAAAAGGGATGTTCCCAGGCATCAGAAAAGAGATAAAACCAGCATTTTAACTAACATAACAAAATATCCTAAAGGAAAAATCAAGTGTTCTTAGCTACACAGACAATGGTTTAACCTACCTAAGCCCCCTCTAAATGTATGACCCTCATTTGAAAGGGTGCAGGCAGGTATGTTATTCAGTCAAGATTAAAACAAAATTGTAATTATAAGGTTAATACATACATACATACATATATATATGTATATACACACATAATAACAGTATGGGATGATAAAAACTATATGTGGTTGCCCTCTGGTTTCTGATACTTGAATTATGTATGCTAAGACTTTAATATAAACTATCAAATTATTCTAACTACTCGAATTTTTCTGATACTTATATCCCTATACCTCTTTCAAGTCCATCAGAAAAGGTGCTTTTGACTCCCTTCCTGGCCCAGTATTTCCAGTGCATGAAAAAGACAACAGGGAACATACCTCAGGCTCTTCCTCCAAACCAGGTTCTTTGCAGCCTTGGTTTTGCTGGTACTGGGAAAGACCTTTTAGCAGAGCCTGGACCTGTGTAAGAATTTGCAACCTGACTGCAAAGCACTGAGAAACATCACCCAAAGAGCTAAAAGAAAAAAGAGAACATGTCCTCCAGACACATGCAGAATCTTCTTCATTTGCAGCAAGAGCAGAAATCACCTCCAGCAGGAGGAAGCTGTACAATCAGCAGTGTCTTGCTGTCAGCTGCAGAGCTGCTAACTCTCATCAGGACCTGGGTTACACCACCAACTCTAATGCTCCTGGATGTGAATCATCTCCTTAACATCAATGAGGAGATCACAGTCGTAAGTAAATGTCACTGAGATTTTTCTAAATTACTTCACACAAAATCATAGAGCACAGAATAATGCTAAGCTGGAAGGGATTCACGAGGATCATCGAAGTCCAGCTCCTGGCCCTGCAAAGGACACCCCAACAATCTCACCTGTGCATGGGAGCGTTGTTATAAAATGCTTCTTGAGCTCCGCTAGGCTTGGTGCAGTGACTACTCCTCTGGGGAGCCTACTCAGTGCCCAACCACGTTGTGGGTAGAAAACCTCTTCCTGATATCCAACCTAAACCTGCCCTGACACAACTTCAGGCCATTCCCTCAGTTCCTGTCACTGTCACCACACAGAAGAGATCAGTGCCTGGCCCTCCTGTTCCCCTCACCAGGAAGCTGTAGCTGCAAAGAGGTCTCCCCTCAGTCTCCTCCTCTCCAGGCTGAACAGACCCAGTGCTGCTCCTCACACGGCTTCCCCTCAAGGCCTTCACCACCCTTGTGCACTCCTTTGGATGTTCTCAAACACCTTTATATCTATTTTTACATTCTAGTGCCCACAACTGTCCCCAGCCCTCGAGGCCAGAGCAGAGTGGGACAGTCCCCTCCTGGGCCTGCTGCATGCCAAGGACATGGCTGGCCCTACTGGATGCCAGGGCACTGCTGGCTCAGGGGCTCTGGTCACACTGAGCTTAAGAATGATGAAAGAAAACAGCTTATACATTTATTCTACACATTTAAAAAAGATAAGCATGAAATAAAAAAGGCACATTTCCTTAGCTCATTAGCATTTAAATTTAAGAAGCAGTATGAACAAGAACAGTGAAATTAAAATTTTTCTTAAAATAAGATTTAACTCTGGTATTACTTCCACATGAAAACCAGCGTGTTGCCCTTGCACACAAGCAAGGCCTGATTTTGAAACATGTATCCATGAAGATGTGTATGCATGTTTATATGTGAACTTCACCCAAGAACGATGTTTGCACACCCAGGTATAAATATATAAATCTAAATATATAGAAGAAACCTTCATTTTTCCACAAGACTGAATGCATGACTTGTATCCACAAGATGTGCTAGAATTAAATGTTCATATCAAAACTACACAAGCAGAAACTAGTTATTTTTAAACTTCTCTGAAAAAGTGGGCCTCAAATCATTAGCTATTAATCCTGGTTAAAGAGTTATTTGAAATAAAATTAATTTGCTTTATTGCTGTAAAGATCATGTGAGTAAACCACAAACTTTCTAATACAGAGAAAGGGTTAATTTTTTACTAAAACAAACTACATGCTCAGAAACAAGCAAGATATCAAATAACTGCAGCTGCTAACAGGGGGTTTAACTTTTGCTGTTAGCAGCTGATATGACTTTTTAATAGCACTGAATATGAATAAATCTAAAATTTTGCTTAGCAAATATTACTTTATAAGAGATTTTTCTTTCTATAAATATGATGCTGACTTGTGCGATAATCGTGACTAATTCCTAAAGACTTAAAAGGATTACCTTTATTACAGTGCCAAATGACTAAGATCCTTAGTTAACTATATTTTCTAATGTGTTCTCTAATTTTCATTTTGTATTTTATTGTTTTCCATCATTTTGAATTGCTTCCTGCTCTTTGCTTAGGCACAACCTTGGCTGACCACCCATGCTATCAAGGCAGTATTTCAGATTTTGACTTCTTAAGCCTTCGCAGTTTTAACTTCCCAAGACCATTTTCCACTTCTTTTTTTCTTTTTTGGGAAATCTTCTCTGAAGACACAGGGTGCAGTTCTAGACATGATGTTGGCACTGCAGGCAGCTCTTCAGGGGCTGTGCTTGGCTCATTTTGGCTTGTCTGCACTCCACTGATGCCCACAAAAAGAGACCAGGAGGGTTTTTTTCTCAAAGTCAATGACTTCTGGTCAACCACAGTCTTTGTCATGTCTTGCTTTGAAAACAACCTGAAATTAAGAGGTGTCTTCTCCTCCAGGAATGGACCCAAAAAATTACCATCACACACACTCATTTCTGTATTGATAGAAGTTAAAGGAGTCCCTTCAGAGGACACTTTTGTGAAATGCTTCAACTTTTCCTCTGAACCACAGGTCTCGAGCTGAGCCTGTGTTTTGGTCACTCTCTGACTTTGCTTTGGAGCTGGCAGAGCTGACTCAGAGCTGCAAGGAGGGCCCTCACTTAGAAGACTCGCCTCTGACCACTCTAGAGAGTGAGGTTTTTGCTGGCTGCGAACATCTTCTGGCTGTCTCTGATTAACATAATTTCTCTGCTCTAACACAGGAAGCCCCAAGCTGCTTTCAGCTGTGTTTGTGCAGTCCTTCAGCAGGCTGGGGCTCCTACGTTTCACAGCAGACTGAGCACTGAGGTAAGTCTCACAGTCACTCTTTCTGTTCTCTGTCTGTGAGTCTGCCCAGCCAAGACACACTTTCTTGGAGTCCTTGCTGATTTGAGGTTTGCTTGCACTACTTCTCCTTGGTTTTGTCCTCTTCACACTGCAATAAAAAGGAATTTTGTTTTTTAAATTAAAAAAGAACCTTTACTGATCCCATTTACTGTTTTTCCAACTCTGAAACACCACTTGGGCCACCCTCTTTCTGAGCATGGAAAAAATCCCTGTGTATCATCCTGACAAGCAGCAATGTTTGTCTAGTGTGGATAGTATCAAGCGTTATCCATCTGATTTTCCACTGTGCTATGGAAGAACCCTATTTATTAATGGCTAAGCCATGAAGGAATGAGTTCACACTCTTTTCCAAGAGGCAGAACTGGATTCATTACAGATGTTAAAGGTCAACAGAGCAGAAGTATATTGAATTCCTTTTTGAACTGGCTAGATAAAATAGCATTTCCTAAGTGCCTAAATGATTGCAAACCGTTCCCATACATCCACATGTATAATGCATAGCTATAGGACAGAGGGGGCAGGTGGGGAGAAGCAGTGAGTGTGCCTCTGTGTGAGAGCTCCTAATCTCTATTTTAGAATGTTCCTCTGGAATTTTTCCCAGGACATTTCAAAGCATTGCTTTAAAGTTAACCACTACTCATCTAGTATCAAGTCCATTCATCTGGCAAGGACTTAGGTAATGCAAGTAGATGATATTCTGAAAGGAATTATACAGGAAAATGGGATCACAAGGGACCTGATGGAGTGTCAGTACACAAACACTCCTCAGCAGTGCGTTACCTATGGATCTGGATTTCACAGAGCCCATAAGATGAACTTTATGCCCAAGTCCTGAAGCTGCATTTTGAGTCTAAACACATTGTTAGAGATGGCCCCAAGCTGATACCACTTTTTGCTGCCCCGCTGCTGCCGAGCAGTTCCCAGGACAGCACATCTAACTCCTCTCAAAGAGGGCTCATCCCAAACAGGGAGAGCTGCATACCTCCAAAGCTAATCTCATTGCTAAAGACAACACAGATGAGACAACAGTGGTAAAAAGAAAAGTTGCCAGGGTTCACAGCAAATCCCTGATTTCACAGGTGATTTGGGGCTGATGGCATCTTACACAAGTTGGGATGGAGTCCTGGTACCACATGGAGCAGTGACAAGTTCAGCTGATCAGCTCATCCTCCCCATCCACTCCACCAGGGATACTCTTTAACTTTGACTATTGATCCAGAGTCTCAAAATGAACAACAAAAAAATATTTGTGAAGTGTTTTACACCCGATTCAAGCATCACGATTTATTTTGGCTCAGAGCTTCATTCAAGGAAAAACAGCCTGTTTTGACTCTGCCTAATGCTACGTGTGATATCTATGTGGGTTGTAATAGCTTTCTCCATGCTGTAAAAAACAACAATCATTTTATGTGCTTATCCACACTACAGTAGTAATCTTTCAGTAATTTAAAACAACCTTTTGTAAAGTAGTTTATATTATTTAAAATTTTATATTATTTAAAATTTTATTTCATGAGCTAGATTCTACCAAACCAAATTTTACCAATTATAAATTCAAAGGCTTAGAAAGAATAGCGGTATACATTTTTCTCAGGATGTCTTGCTTTATTTGTTCACTCAGACTAATCTTAAGCTTCTTGTTCTCAGCAGATTCAGTAAAATATTCAGATGTCCCATTGGAAAGTTCTTCTTTCTGCTCCAAAAGAAAGTACAGGTTTAAAGCATGACACATCAAGCTATGATTATTCAACAGAAAGCTCAATTTCTAATACTAAGATTTACAGCTGTTCTTTATTATTTTGATCTGAGCAGTCTAAAAGAAACAATTATTTTTAATCTTTTAATATTTGGGAGTCTAGTCAGTTCCGTCCCCCTGACTCCCAAGCAACATATTTTGTATGCTAAAATACACCACAAGCAAACAAGACTGCAATGTAAAGGATGTAGCTTTCCAAACCATCTGAGGAAACTGTTGGCAAATATTTGACATCTTTGTGGCTCAAACTGTGACAAATACCAGCAATCTCTCTTGCAGACAGGAGCGTGCTTGTCAGTTTTTTTCCTGAAGAGACTGACTGGCGCAGTGGTCTATACACTTATTCTCAGAGGAATTCCCATAATTTTCCATACTTACAAAAAAACATACACAGTGTTATTTGCTCATTGAACAAGGCAAGGGTTAAAACTTTTAATTCTAACATTTAAACGCTCACAACTTGTAGTGGTTGGCTACTACAGGACAACAGGGGAATTCTTTCTGGTCTCAGCTAACAGCAGCACCATCCTTTTATATAATATGAGGTTGGGGCGAGTGGGAGGGAAGGAAAATGCTCTTTTTCTTCAGGCTGTGAGCACTTCCTTTCACAATGAAACAATCTTAGTCAGAGAAAGGGTGTTTGATGATTTCACCATTAGCTACTGCACACTCCAAAAAAAGTATTATCTCTGAGGCTACGGAGGAGAGGAAAAAGAAGTGGTGAAGTCAAGAGGAGAAGAGGCTTTGTGCACATCCTTGTCTTTGAGAGCACTTTTCTCCCTCAGCCTCCATGATGCAGCCTCTGACAGGGCTCCCCAAAAGCAGGGAGTGCTGCTCTAGCCCATTCCTTGGTAAGGCACTGGAACCAGGTGGTGTGGAAGAACTGAGGGACACAGAGACAGCCAGCAGAGGCACAAGACCACAACCTGTACATGACCCCTGCCTGGAACACCCCTCGGGAGCCTGTCACTTAGGGGAGAGTAAGCCCTGCCCATTTTTATTTCTGTTTTAGAGGAGAGGTCATGGGGGACCTCCATGCTCTTTCCAGAAGAAATAGCCAATGAAAACAGCTTCCTATTTTGCAAGCAGAAGAAGGGTAGTCAGGCAAAGAAGTAAAGCCAATTTGCCACTTAGAAAAGCTACAGCTGTTCTGAGCCTTCCTTTCAGAGACAAGTTACACAAATGTGCACACTGAGCCATGCACCAAGTTCTGTCCACTTGTGGTGCAACAAGTGTGTTTACAGCAAGCAGAAAACACATAGAGCATACATGCAATGTGATTCCCAGCCTCAGAAATCAAGCTTACCTAGTTTAATCTGAGGGATTAATTGCTGCTTCTATTCTTGCTGGAGGTAGATTCCCCTAATTTGACTAAATATATTTTCATACTTTGTAAGCTATTAAAGGCAGAAATACTACTAAGATACTCGAGCATTATGCTAATCTTAAGAGAAGGCAGAGACTGCAAAGTCTGTAGAAACTATTCTGATTTCCAGTAACAGCCACACAATTTGGAGGCTGAAGGGTCTTGCACAATCATCCTGCATCAAAGCAGCTGGAGAGCACTTGTACTTGGCCAGAGAGCCAGAGTCCATCTGAGTTCCTGCAGGGTGGAAACGGGTTAGGTTAGTTCTGTTAAATCTTCTTCAGCCCCCAGCACGCCAAGCAGGCCAGGATCAGCAGCCCACTAAGGCAACTCTTGTCACTGTGGTAAGTAATGCAGGGAAAGGAGCCCTTGGCACAAAATCCAGGGAAGGACTGGGGATAGCTCCTGCCCCCATGTACTCCCTACTGCAGATAAGGCATAATCCCCAGCTCTGACTTGCATCTGACTCTGGACCCTGCAGGACTGGGATGGTCCTGCCAGGCTGTGAGGAGCAGACCCTGCAGAGAGGCACGAATGACAGCACTTGTGAGTTGAGTCAGGTTGGAGCTAATGGCCCCAAGTTGCAGGGCTAACACATTCCCTCACTGCGCTGTCATCGACCTTCTGTTTTGCTTTCAAATAACTTACCACACAAAGCAGTGACAGAAAGGGTTAAGGCATCAAAAAAAGTAAAAATCAAAATGATTTATATGTGAAACACTTCTGAACATGCCCTCTAAGTACAGTAGATTTTCCCCTCGGAACCACACCCTGTAAGTGCTGTATTTTGAGAGCTGAACAATTAACACAAGGCATATGAGTCAGGCTCTGAAAGACTCTGTGGGAACCAGAGAGCCTTTTGCTATTAGTAGTGATGTAAACTCCCTAAGGCTGGAATAAGTCCACAATAGAAGGCAGAGGGAGTCATAAATAACAACAGTGGGCACTCCATATACTACTAAGACACAAAGCCATTATTGGTGATACTTCCTTCATTTTCTTTATTAGACTTAATAATTTTAGTTAATTAAAAAAAATAAAACACACTGTCTGTTTTTGAATACTATTTATTTCCTATGGGAACTTCTGGACTTGCTAAAGAAAGAAAAAAAGCTAATCTGCTCTCATCCTGTCTAGTAATCCCAGATTCCTTTTAGACAGTGAAATAATTAAAGAAAAATATTCCAGGCATAAAAGGGAGGACAGCAGAAGCAGACATCATATAAACAATGACACCATGACAGAGAAAAACGTCAAAGCACCGCCAGACTTGCAACTCGACTCTGAAAGAGCTGCAGGGAGTGTGATTGCTGCTAACAAATTAAAACCACATTTCTTGGCAAATTGTTAAAGACAGACATATTTACATTTGTATAGAGACTGGGTGGGCACAAAAGATTAAAATGCTTCTCTAGCCCTTGAACTGCCAAGTTTCATTAGAAATATGTGCTCTTAAAATCCCAGGGTAAGCTCAGTCCTCTTTGTCACTCAAACTGCAGAGAAGGGCCTGTAAAAGTGCAGCTTACAAAGTTTTACCTGCCTACCTGCTCATGACACTGGCCTCCCCAAACCTGATTTCAAGATCCTTAATACTTCTCCAAAGAGATGTCTGGGGGAAGAAAAATGTCTATCAAAACCTAAAGAGAAACATCAGGCACACTGGTAGGCACAGAATGTACTTCCTGTAAGGTTTATCAAATTGAAGATTTTTTTTTTTTTTTTTTTTTTTGCTATCTTACTCCACTTACAACACACTCAAGCTGAAAAAGAAACCCTCAGAACTGTAAAAGTAGCATTCACTGCTGTCTCCAACTCTCTCCAGGACAGCTGAACTCAGCAGCACGGCATTAAGTATCTATTAAAGAACCATCCATGGATGGGCACTTGTGAGGAACCCTTATCCTGAAAAGGAACTCATTACCCTGAAGCAGAGTGAAAGTTTTGGCCTTTCCAGCATGACAATATACTCATACCAATACTCTCTTCTTTCTTTTTTTCCTGTCTAATACTGGGTTGAAAGAAAATTTTCCAAGTGAACACTGCTGCCCCCCTTTCCTGCCTCTCTGGTATCATGCTTGCTAGTTGTCTATCACTCTTCTCAGTGCCACAAGCTTATGTACCAATAAAGTAAGACTAAGAGATAATTAAATTTCATGTCTGGTTCCCAACCCCATAATACAAAACACAGTTTTTAAGATGTATTTATCAATGTGGCTCATCAAAAATACTTAATAGAATACATCAGCGGGTTCAAGAAATCAATTTTTATATCATGGTGGAAAATGGCAGGGGACTATAAATATAATAATAAAGGCAAAGCTATGAACTAAAGTATTATCCAGGGCACACACAATAAAATTAGTGATAAGACAGAAACACTTATTTAGGGGAGCTTTATGTAAGCTTGCAATTGGATGATTTCTCTTAGTGTCATTCTAAGCTGTATCATGAGCTCAACCAACAAAGATAACCTTTAGGTTCCAGAGGTGTCCTGACAGATGACGGGCAGATCAGAGGTCAGACAGGACTCCTTCCAATCTGATAAACAAAAAGGGCTCCTTAAAGCAAGTGAGGAGGCTTCTGAGGGAAGGATGAATCAGACATTACAATCTAATGGATAAACAAGTGACAGAGACAGGACTTTGGGTCTCATCTCTTGCCCTCTCCCAGCCCACATGATGGAAAAGCTTCCCACAGTTTCAAGATGCAAATTTCTTTGCATTTCCAATATAGTAATGCATCAGTCCCGGCAGTTCTACTTATGAACTCCAACCACATCATAAAACACTTGCAGAAGTTCTCCAAGTACAGAAATGGATATTATTCGCAACCTGAAACAGAGTTCCTTGATTAGAGCTGTGGAATATTGCTCTACATTTTAAAGTTGACTGTCCTGCTCTAAAAGTCAGTAAATTCCAGTAAAAACCATTAAGGACCATTCCACATTACACTGGAATACTGGTGTTGCCTTTGAAATAAGTATTTTTAAGGAATGCTGGTGGTTTTCAAAAATACTCCAGTTTCATGCTTGAAAAGAATGTAACAATCAGAGCAAACTGCATCTGTCTACGAGGAGCAGAACTGTTCAACCCTCCCATGACCTAGCACAAAGGCAAAATCAAACTCCTGGATCAGTATAGTCTTCATTATCTACCACCAAAATTCCTTTCATGTGACACCATGGATTTTCAGTTCTGCTCGTCAGGAGACTATGTTCTGTACTAGTTAGTCCAAGCATTGGCCCAATCTGTTACAAGCCCCTGTGATACACATTCCACTTTCTCAAAACACAAGGTGCAAACCCAAGTTTCTCACTCAATACATAAGTCTTGGCAATCACAAACATTCCAAAGGTCCCCCAGGCATCACCAGATTAGCTTAAGGCATATGACTTCTATGAGGAAAATGCCTTCTTCCTTTTGAAGTATTTGGTTTAGATTTTAACTGTATTTCACATATAGGAGGAATCCCAGACTCTTCCGAGTGTAAGAAATTCAGAGCTCTCTAGATTTGCATTTGAGCACCCATTAAAGAAGAGAGAAGAATCCTGCTGTAAATGGCAGAGAACAAATGAAATGCGATTTTTTCCTAAAACTCAACAAGCTGCAGGGGAGCCTTTTTATGAATCAGACCTATGTGTAACACAGAGAGAAAATACCCCATCATACTTTCTAAAGGCACAGAAGTGCTCCCGAAACAACTGATTTATTTACATACTGAGCAGCACGTGACACAGGCTGTGTGCATTTGCTTGAAGGCAAGAACTGCTAAAATTAATGTTAAGTAATTGAGCTATTAATCATTCTGATTTTATATACTGATGCTACAAGACTCAGATTCTATCTTCAGAGAAAGTGTCCACTGATAAGAAATGGAGGAATAGACAACAGCTTTTCAACCAAAATAATGTCTCTCAATGACACTAAAGAAAAATCTAAAGCATATTAACAGTATATTTCTACCTTAAAGGAAACCAATGTCCTATAAGCATGCATCTTCAGCCAGCCATTTCCATCAATTTTTAGGTTCCTGACTCCAGTAATTATGAAAGAGGATATGCATGCAAGACACACATTTCATACTTGAAAGAGATTTTTATAAATAAGGGAATAGCAATTTTATATTTTGTATTTATGCTCGTCCCCTTTCTCCAGCTTACAAATCAAGAGAGAATATCTGAGACAGGCCCTCCTGTAATCCTGTACTACAGCTTTTCACAGCCTGGCGTAAGGATTCTCTATGTGCCCACCAAACCTCACTGGGTATGGGGTCAGCAAGTGCAGATGTCCCTCAGCATCACCCACCAGCAACACTGAAGCAAACTTTCCACTTGCCTTTCCAGACATAGCATAGGTTATATGACATAAGAGAATACTCCTTGGAGCACATGATGTATACAGTGTGATTCAGACGCCCAACACTTTGATACTTACGGGAAAAAAAATCTGGGAAAAAAACACATCAACTTTATGCTCTTTTGTTCTTTTATGCAATCATAATATGCAGTAACACCTGGAGAAGACGTTGTAAAGAATAACTAATACTCTTGACCTCACCAGTTATACAAACCCAAAATATGTAAAACAAGAACTGCACAGCTCAGGAAATAATTACTGTTCAACAATTTAATATCTTAGCTTTGTTTCCAAAACCAACACCAGTACCACCACCCTGAAAACCCCCAAGACTTCTGAGCCCACACTGGGGATCTGTTCCTCCAAATAATTTCAAATCATTAAATATTGTTCAAAAATCCTGCCATGAACTTTACCATCATATATCTCAGTTTCCTGTTCAGTCAAGTTATGAACATCCTAGTAGTTCTAAGAGATTTCTTCTGTAGACTGAGGAACAGATTGCTCCTAAAACAATTTTTTAAAATCCTGTCAAATATTCCTTGCCCAACAGGAATATCAAGAATTATTATCAAAACCTTAAGTAAGTTAAACCTTTTCAAATTCTAGAGCCATCAAAATCTTGCAGATGCACCACAGCTAAATAAAATCTTTAGCTCCCTGCAGCTTTAAAGTGATCCCTGCCAGCCTTCCCCCCGCCCCACTGCCAGAGGTGCCCATCCTCTCCAAGCCTGCAGAGAGGAAAGAGCAGATAATCAGGTCAAATCCACATGAACCACCTGTGACAGCAACAGTGAGAGGGGAGAGGAAAATGAGGGAGGTGAAAGGATGATGACAGATGATAATATCTTAAATAACCACAAGGCTTTGACAAATGGGATCTTATGAACGCTGCTAAGTAGTTAGATTTAAATCAACTGGAGCACTCATATAAAAAGCAACTACCAAAATGAGTAAAAGATTACTCAATTTGTGCCTGCTTTTTGAGGATTGCTTCATATGGAAATCATTTTAGTACCTTAATCATTTATACTGCAGCAACAGGACCATCTATATTTCTGCTCTGCTTCACCTGATTTTGCATAATGAGGTACACTTTTATTGAGGGCGTATTCCACTTGTTAGCTTTAAGGCAATAAATATTACTTTTTATTTCATTCCATACAAACTCTAATATTCTGTCTGCTTTTCAGATAAATTAAGCTACAGAACAAAGGTTTTCCAATCAATTCCTTGCAGCAGTATCTTGGCCTTTTTCCAGCCATCGCACAGTTAATTCACTCAGCAGTTTGCATGAACACGGCAATTGCTCTTTTCAGTAAAAATACTGTGCATTTATCAACAGATGATTTTCATTTACAGCCCTAGTGCCTAGAGAGGCAGCTCTGGGAGGTTTCTCTGAAATTCTCCAAAGCCTTCTCTGGTCTTGACTAATTGAAATAATTGTGTCAGTTTTCATTTCATCATTTGCCCACTTCTCTGGATAGTTAATGCAGCAGACAGCTGTGAAACGTTTGCCATGCAGAAAATAAATCCGTTTGTAAGCTAAGAGAAGAAACTGCAACAAGTTCAGACAAATCTCACTGAGGCAATTCCCAGCATCACTGCTCTCAGGTCTCCTCCCTCCCCTTCTGCAGGAGGTTCCTGCCCCACTCAGAGCTGGCAGAAGGGAGCACACATACGCCCCAGCTGCTCCCATCCAGGGAAGCTCGGTGTGCACAAATCCACAAGACTGTGATACCCAGAAAGACGAGATGCAGGCATGCAGCCCTTCTGGCAAACGCTGCTGCGGGAGTAGGGATCTCCAAGGAGAAGAGGCAGACAGTCAGGACAAAAGGGAATATTGCTGTAATTTTCTTTTTATGACCAAGTCAAAGACTTCAGGATCGTTCCTCTGAGATGCAGTTTCTCAGAGACAGCAGCCTAATGACTGAAGCTAATTGAAAGCTTCACCAACAATGAAAGGGAAGTCTCACTCTTACCCAACACGTGGTCCTGCCAAGGATCAACACTGAAGGGATCTGGCTGAAAGTGAAGCATGCAAACAACAAAAATTCAAACCAAAACCACCCCTTGTTTTCAGAGGGATCACTGAATGACCCCAGCACTGACAAACACTGAAGATAGGAATGCCCAAGGAAGAAAAGGCAGGAGGAGTACAAAACATGAAGGATAAGTAAAAAAAAGTGACAGAAGTTTGAAGAGTCGAAAGCGAAAACTCACCCAAGCAATTCTCTGCCTGTTCCACTAATGTGGTATTTGGACAAAGTTCATTAGTCTGCAGTTTCCCCTCTCTACCTTTTTGAAAGAAGTAGTGAACCCTGGTCATATTTACCAACTACGTCTTAATGTTTTTTTCCTGTTTCCTATAATGACTGAAAAGAATTCAGCACATTATCTAAAATCCCAGAAAACTAGATTTTATAAAATTCAAAAAGGACAGTGATATAAAAAAGCTAGCAACAAGACAAATATTACAAGAAATGTAACATTAAAATGTAGTGGATGTTACTTCCAAGCCCAGGTAACTCTCAGCTGCTACCTAAAGGTTGCTTCGGCTCCATTCATCCAAATCCTGGCTGTGTGCTCCTGCAATATTTTTTTGCATCACAGTTGGCAAATCTGTGGGTACAGGATGAGTTGGTTCAGTGAACTGACATGATGGAAAACTAATCCTCCAATGAAAACCAGAGAAACTTCACAAATAAATAATTTTCTCCTAGATCAAGTCAATGAACTAATTCATTCTCAGCTGAAGAATCACTTGGTCCATTGTACCCAGAAAGGAAAGGAATATGTGGCTGGATGTAGAGGGGATGTGGAGTGACCTTTTCAGTAGTAGCCACCAGCACAGCAGCTTCACTGTAATATTTTATACACACACACACATATATAGATATATGTATATGTATATAGAGAGATATATATTTGTACTTATGGTGTGAATTGTGCAATTCTATTTCATAGCATTTCCTTCTTCCCCTACCCAATCTGATATCACTTAACAATAAGTCTTTAAAGCATTTATGACAACTAAATTCCACATTAAGTCCTGTACTAATCTTTACAAATTGCTGCTTTCTGAAGTTTTAATTCTACATTCCAACAGACACACTATTCTAGCAGTATACACTCCAGTGGGACATATCTGTTAATTACAGCTACGTTTCATGTTTGTATGAAAGAACCAGAAGTCTCTTCCCAGCATAATCAAAACCCAAGCAGACCCTGTCACTAAGACTCTTAAGAGTTTTAAGAATGAGAATTCTCTAATACTCCTGAAAAGTATTACAATGACACAATTTATAAATCAGACATGTATGAAGAAGATGAAGTAGTTTATTTCCCTACTGGGGATTTAAAAAAGCATTGGGCACATCTTTAGCACTTTTTTCTCTGTGTGTATCGTGAAGGGTTTGTTTGGGTTGGTTTGGTTTTTAAAGAACAATATTCTGCTGGAACAGAATCCTACTTTTGTCTAATGTTCTCTGTAACTTAACAAAGTTCAGTGGAAAACCTGAGATCTTTTTAATCAAGATAGAATCTCCTACTCCTCACTATCTTTTCTGATTTTACTCAAAGAGTAATTTCAAATTTCCACTTTAATATCATCTTTAGCTTAACCTCCTTCATGCTTTCCCTAGAAATGCTTCCTCCATAGATTCTGGTATAAAGCCAATGTAGTTATCAATGAATACTCCATTGTTTGCACATTTTCAAATGCTCATAAGCCTTCCACCCATTTCCACTGCTTCCCCAGATAACCCATTTCCAATTTTCCATTTTAACTCTCTACATAATAATAATCAAGAAAATGTCGTCATTGACAAAGATGACTAATCTCTCCAGAGCTCTTATATATTTCCTTGAGTTTCCTCTTTTGCCATGTTCCCAAAACTGTCTTCTTTTTCAAGATAAAACTATTCAAGATTACAAACATAGTTTGGTAAAACAGGAAACAATGGTTTTATGTTTAAACTTAGTATTAATCACTCAGCCTATTCTTGCATATCTTCCCTTAAGACTTTTAATTTGCTTGTGTAATTTCAATAACTTGCTATATTGTTTCTTTACTAGAGATTTCCCTTCTTCCAAAATGCTTATTACTGCCTGTAGCCTAAGTTTTAAACATAACCACACACACCCATTTATAAATACATCCTAAAAATTACATATTGATAGATTTTCCTGGTTTATTTCATCACTGCTCCTTAGAGGTGCTCTAAAATATTTTATTAGTTTATCCTTAAAGCTAATTTGACAGAGTGTCTAATCCACCCTAACCTTAGTCTTACATGAGGCATTACAGAAGGATTAAAATTGGTTCTCCCAGCAACTGATGCTGATGTTTGTGCTTGTGAATATCTCAAAAGCAACCTAATTATAATCTTTCCTAAGGTGAAGGACATTAAAATTTCATTTCATAGATGCTATATCCCTTGAAACTTCTGGTTTAAGCACAGCCTATTTCAGAGATACACAGAACTGCCTAAAAAGCAGTGAAAAGGCAAAGAATGAAGGGCTGAAGACAGGTGAAGGATGAGAGCTGGGGTCAGTGAAGGAAACCTGCACCAGGCTGAGATAAAACTGGTTCCAAGTAATGGGAAAGGGGAACACTGAACCTGATTTTTCTTGAAAGAGCTCAGGAATGAAAGCTTGACCCAGGCCATAAAACAGTGTAACAACAGTTTAAAAAAATGCATAATCACTAAGTCTTGACTAGGTCAATCACAGTCACAGTAACACAGGAAAGTGACAAAGTCTCCATTAATGTATGGTTAACTGCTTTTGTAAAACACAAACAGGCCCTCAAATCCAAGGGTGTGAGTTCATGAAAGGTTTAAAAGAACTTGTATCCAACACTGTGGCATTATTCAAACCCAAACAACATACAGAAGAAAACAAAACACAGCCTCATTTTCAGCCCATGACAGAATCTGCAGAGTGTATCAACAGAAAGGTCTTCTGGGTGGTCTTTTGTAGGGCAGAGTTTAGAGTTCCAGCCTACTCAGGGCTCAACTGCATGGAGAAAACCAGACACACACGAAGCACAGATTCTTTGCCTTTCTTTTGGAGTGCCAAAAACTTGAAAAACTTTCAGTGGCAATCAAACACTCTCCCAGTTTGGTGAAGTACTCAGCTGGAGTATGTGACTAATGTGGTCCTAACACGCATTAGGAATCCTGGAACAACAAAACAGTCTGGAGTGGACCCTTTAAGTGAGAGTGGTAAGAATTAAACAGATGCTCCAAAACATTAGCTGAGGGTCTGCTCCCATCTTGCTAAGTTCTTAAAATCAGGGAAGATGCTCAGGGCTAACTTTTTCTCATTCCCTCCTCCCAACACACTACACTGACCATCCCAGCCAGGGCTGTGCACAAAGCAAACTCCCAAGACTTGATTGTTGATTAGGTTATCAGCTCACTAAGATATGTTTTCTTTTTAAATATAAAAGCATTTAAACTTGCCTTTTAAACAACAAGGAGTTTCCACAGATCAAGATCCAATTTTGAAATAGTAAAGCTAAATTCCCTAACATTGAATTTTTAAATTTGCCACCTTCTTCCCACACAAGATCACAAGAAAAGCTAAAGAAAACTTCTCAGCTCTTATTTTATGGAAAGATGAAAAATACCAAATGAGGGAATTGGATCTCTCGTAAGAGTTACTTAAGCAAGAAAAAGCCCCACAATTATTTCTCAGTCAAAATAAAGAGATAAAATTTTCTACTTCAAGCATTAAGTAGTTTTCAAGACAATACTGAAAAAGTAATAATTCTCCAAAGAGCAAAGTACTTCTAGAGCAGGGAGATAGGTTTCTTTCTGAGAGTGCAAAAATCATTGGCTTGATTCTTTGACACTTAAGGGTATGTACCAAGCTAGGAATGGAAACAAGAAAATCTGCATTTAGCATTACAAATATGAATACCCTGCCTGGTAATGGGAAAAAAAAAAAAAAAGGAGTTGAGTGAGTGAAAGAAAACACGTTTTTTCAAGGGTCAAATACACTTTATTACATGTGAGATCAACTACTAAAATCCATCCAGACCTCAGGGTGTAATCGTGACCCTCAGTGTGAGCCACAGAGTGGCACCTGGGCCCATGTGAGCACTCCTGAGACAATCAGCACTTAACTGCAGGATAAAATTCAGAAGCCTTTGACCCAGATGAAGCCTTCAGGATGAAATATTTTAGGAGAATTGCTTATGGTATTTAACCACACACCAGTGCCTTTTCCTCCATAAATGTTTGGGGATTTTTTTCCCCAGCAGGGCCAGCACTGATCCGCTTGAGTTGCTGTGCAGAACAAGTGCTAAAAAAATGTACAAGAAACCTGGGGACATTACAAACAGCTACATTATAATTTTGGAAAACAAAATGTTACAAGGACAAAATATAAAAGAAAAAAAGATCCTTAAATCAAGGTGCTAAAATCATATCCAGCTTTCTAAACACATGGTCTTTTTCTCTAAGACTTATAAGGCTCAGAAAATGCTGAGCTTTCAAAATTCCCATTTTTGCCTCCCTTAGGCTCATTTTAAGATGCCCATACTTTGGCCCAACTATTCAAGTGATTTCTGGTGCCAAGATGACAGTAACAAATACTTAAATAACTACATCTGTATATATAAATATTTGCTTCATTTCTATTAAAAAACCCAAAATTTATAGAAGAGTTTTGTACCTACCAATCCAACACTGTCACATGTCCAAGCACTTGGATCAAAGTCAAGTTTACTGACACAAACGATAAATTTCTCTGGAAACACACGGAGCTCTACACAAAAAGAATTGAAAAGAGGATTACAAAAATAACCACTTTCAAAACCACTCATAACAACAATATACATGTTATTTTAGTACACAAAATTACTTAATTTTTAATTTCACACTAACTCATTTAATGTACCTCTCAAGCTTTTCACCTACTCTCTTCAACATGCCACCCCTCCTTTTGTTTTTATAAAGCATTCCAAAAAATCAATAAGCAGAATAAACTGAGTTCCCAAGAGGACAGTCATGGCTGCAAATTAGTCCACCTGCACCCCCAGACTGGAAGACCAGACAGAACCAACAGACAAACCACTTAACAAGGATTTCTTTTGTGCTGTTCTGGTGATGAACCTTTTCATCACAAAAGCTGTACATTAGGTTTGTAGCCCAGAACAACATTCAGCCAGGGCTTGGCATCAAACCTCAGCATAAGGCCAGGGCAGAGAGTTTCACACTTGGGTTATAGAGATTTTCAAAATCATTAAACAAAGTGGTTAACTACTACTGAATTAGACATTTTACTCATGATCACATGGCTTGTTACGAACACAACAAAGTTTCTATTCACAAAGGATTAAAAATTGAAGGGCTCTCAGATTAGAACAGATGAGACAAAGTTTTATTCAGTACCTGGCAATGCCATGGGAAGAGCACAGCTAGCTATTTTCTTGTTTACATATGGAATTATTTTCAGATCAGTATCCTCATATTTTCAGCTCTGATTTTTTTTTGTTGCTGGGTTTTGTTTTTATAAAAAGAGAATTAAAAATTTTTGACATTTGTTGTATTTCAGAACGAAGCCATAACACTCTATTTTTTGTGGGACAAGAAGGAGACAAGGCTTGCAGAAAAAAACCTATCAGGTTGATCTCACAGTTTTTTGTAGAACTGAAGAGGAGGGCAAGTTGCTTCCAGTAATATACTTTTATTGTTACATTTTATAACAATCTTATCTGCTGGCTAGCAAAATGCAGGTATCTTTAGGTATTCATTGATGCTTTGGAACGGTTCAAATTTAATAGACAGCAAACAATATTGAGATTCCAATGCAGACACTTGGAAATTCTGTTCTAAAAGGACAAATTTGACAAAATATTTAAAGTCAACAATGATCTCTTCAGCCAATATGGACGTAGAAAACAACCAGTTGGCATTTGAAGACAGATTTAAACATTTATGAATATAATGAATCCTACAAAAACAATCAATTAATTTAAAATATCCATTCAATTATTCAGGATTGTTAAGGACTTTGCTTTTTTTTTGTTTAATGCCAAGAGGTCAGCGCAGAGGGCAGTGATCATTACAGCTCCTTTGCATTGGTGTTGGCAGGAGAGGATTGATCTCCCTCTTCCTTCCAGAGCATCCTGGCTTGAGAAAACATGAAGAGAAGACCTGGTCCAATGACATCACCTACGTCAGGATTTTGTAGGTGTGTGGTGAATGAAAGCCTTTCCTGCATACACTTGTACTGCATATTGATGTCACAAGACACTCGAGCAATAATGGAGTGATTCATGCTGAAACCTCTGCTTGATTCACCCTGCAGAGACTCAGGAAAATGCTGAGTCTTGTCATACTTACAGAATTTGGTGAGGCTTAGCTGATTACCCTGGGGCAAGGCATACACAAATTTAAAATTAAGTTTTAAAAAAAAAATCCATCTTATCTCAAGAATCACTTCTCTTTTTTTATTTTTTTCTTGTTGTTTTCAGGAAACCTTCCTTTTAAAATGCAAACCAAAAAAATCCGACCAAAAAACCCAAGCTCTGACAGCAATTTTAATTTAAGTAGATGAAAATCTGACAGTGTCTTAGTTATGTTCCCTTTCTTTCTCCTCTAAGTAACTCTGTAAGAAACTGATTTCTTACCACGATAATGTTTCCCTAGAGCACAACGGAGATTAACCCATCTCTTCATAAAGTAGGCAGTAATGTGCAAACTGTTGGCTGCAACATAAAACAAAGGGATAATATTAAGTGTAAGGGTATCTTGGGCATTCTGGTCTCAAAGTGCTGCACATCTGCTAAGACTGGATAGAGAGGAAGCAGCAGCAGCTCAACGATACAAAGGAAAAGGTAACTTTAATGGAATATTTTTCAAAAGAAACTGCCAAATTCTCATACTGAAGTCTCAAGAAATTAGTGCCTGAAACAGGGCAAAAATCTAGATAAATTAATAACCACCAAGTTCTGGAATCCAACCACAGAAATTAAATTAATTAATTGATCAGAGGTGTCATTTACTTAATAGTGTGGAGTCATGGTCACTTAATAGTGCAGTGTCAATGCTTTCAGACACATTTGTAGAATGTTGTAGGAACAGTACAGATATCCATTTACTTAACTGCCTTCTAGAGGAAGGTGGCAGATCCGGCAGGGAAAAAAAGGTAACTACAAAGAAACCCAAACATGCAAGGGGCTCAATTCTACAGTTCCATTGAATGAGGTGAGAAACGGCCACATTTGAACTCTTCAGTATGTACAGCAGCCCGAGCTGGCCTGGCTGACTCAGCAGGTATCTGTAACCTCCAGAGGCTTTTTCCACCTACTATTCCCAAGAATGACAGAAATCCTTGTGCATCAGCAGTGTAGGAAACGGACAGAAAAGATTATATTATGGTTGAGAGAGTATTAGGACATCACCTTTTACTTTTGTTCTACTTAAATTCCCAAATGACCCTGGTAAATCAGTTAGCACTTCATTCATGAAGGTATTTAGCAACCTGACTCCCACTGAAAGTGCAAAATTCTGACATCTGTGACTCATCCTCCCCAGTCTCCCTGTGCACCTCACTGAAATCAAAGTGTGAAAGAGGGTTGATGACATTTCCCCTAACGTGGATGGGGTTCGCAAAACTTAAATTATTGATGCTTTGAAGACAGTCAGCTACCCTAGGTGCAATTAGCACAGGTAAGTTAGAATATTAAGTGCTAATGCTGTTTTTATAATCTAACCATTTAAAAAGAAGGAAAGCTTGCTTGTTCCAGTCTCAATCCCTACAGAGCAAGTGCCAAGGCATGTCCTATTTCTAAGTATAAATGCATGTCCTCCTGAAGGGTCCCCTTCTCTCCTACTTCTACAAGATCTCCTGGTGCTCACCATCAAGTGCCCTTGAGCCTCAGCTCTCATTAAGAACTACAGTTATCAATCACAATCAATCCCTTTGAAATTTATCAGCCATCTTTTTTCCTTCCCCTCAGGAAGACACCCCAAATTGGACTTCCTTTTAGCGATCGAGTCAAGATGTAACAAGCTGAACCATCCCTTAAAAATGATGAGCTCTAGAGAAAAATTTGGATGCAATCCATCAGCTTTATTAACTGTTTACTTAAAGGAACAATTAAGGAAAATTACTTTTAGGTATTTCCAGTTTGGCATCTACACTTCTTTATCACTGTTAGTAGGCTTAGTCAAATCAAAGAATTTGCCCTGTATATAGATAAGTTATTAGTGTGATAACTACATACTCCACTTGTGACCTTGAAAAGCTAAGAAAGTAGCATTCCTAAAAGTACAACTCAGAAAACAAATCTTCATACAGTAAATATTAAAAGTTTTTCTTTCCACTTCCATTTTTCAGCAATATTCCATATGTTTTGGGGTTTTTTTGAAAGGAATCTAAAATGAAAAAGTGTGAATGTTTGTTTTTCACAGGAAAAGCAGGATGCTTTATTCTTGAAATTCTTTTACAGATTGGTGACATCTATATCTGTTTATTTTTCTTGCTGTTCTGGTATTCTCTGACAGGTTAAGTGTTTAAGCACATGTGATTGACTGAACAGAGTTTCAAATTCTCCTTAGAGGCCCTTGATTCAGCCAGCTACTGTTCTGTGGAAGAGAACAGATCTGACAAAATAAATAATTATGTAAGAGATCAAGACACCTCTACAAATTATTTCTGCAGCATCAGCTCAAGTCTGAAAGTCTTATAAAGCCTTCACAGAGAATTGCACCTGAGCTGGTAAGCTCAGCCCAGAGGGACTAACACTAAAAAATCATTTTAGTTTCCATGATTATTTACTACTTTGCTGAAAAGGCCTGAACAAATACTTGCTGTTACTTGGTGCTAAGCCTGAGAAAATATTAAGATGTGCTACATTTCAGATACCTGCATTTTGAAAGTATCACACAGCTACACTCATTAAATGTTTGGAAACCCTCTTGCATGTGACATAAGAGCTACTCTGTGGTCAGTTGGAGTTTGAAAAACTCCCCCAGTTTTAAAGCTGTCAGAGTTACTGTAGAACAATAAAAATGGTGATATCCTCTTTCAACTTCCTTGTGGGGAAATATATTATCCAATTAACTATTCTGCTTCATGAAGAAAGAAACTTAAAAATAAGACCCCCAAGAAAACCTTCTTACCCAAGAAGCCCATGCAACTCACAGCTTTTTAAGCTTTCTACACAGTTACTCAGCATGAGTTTAAATCTTTTAATGATCTCAGGGAAGAACAGACCAACTGATATGCACCAAATGCTCCATCACTAACTTCTTTTGAGCACAACGCAGAAGTTTGAACCTCAAGCTATAGACAGTTTTTCTTCCAGCAATGCAGAAAGTGCACACATCCTGGATTTAGCAAACCTAGTTGATCCCATCTTCAATTTCTCCTTCACCATGCAACACAGACAAAGTTCCCTTTGTGGATTACCAGAACACAGGCAGAAATAAAATTGTATTTAGTGACCTGAAGTTTTGTTTTTCTTGTTTCAAAACTGAGCATTCTAAATCATCAGATCCAGGGTCCAAAAACAAACAGAAAAGCAAACAAATCAACCCCAAGGAAATAAACAGACACTGAAACCCAAAAGGAGACTGCACAGAAGTGGTTCTAGAAAAGCCACAGTTCATGTTCAGCTGAAATAGGCACCAGTGAGCACTGCCTTTTAAGGGAACAGTAATTGGCCCTGTTTGTTGTACTTCAGAGTCCCACGGCACTGAGAGGAAGTATCAGGCACCAGCTCTCCCGTAAGGCTAACTAGCGACACTTGTTTTCCAAAGGAGACACAGCCAGGCTGCCTTGAGCTTCTAGAAGGCTGCCAAGAGGTGGCTGTGGTGCAGTGTGGAGTAGTGAGAAGCCCTCTCCCACGGCTCTTATGGACCATTCAGCTGGGAGCCTGGGAAAATGCCTCTGAGCTGCTGAGTTATCTGGAGCAGCCTGGCAGGTGTTCACTCCCCAGCACCACCTGGCACCTGCCTGGCTCCCTGCTTCACTCCAGGCTTGTCCAAAGCCACAGCACAAGCCTAAGGCCAACTGCCCCCAAAATATTTCCACATCTGACAGGCACCCAATTCTCATCACATGGTATTTTTATATCATACCTATTTTCTCTCCCCGCCTAGTCACTTCACATTTCTGAAAGGTTGTTGTGGATTAGGACTGACTCTGCTTTTGGAAAGTAACAATAAAGTAAATCATTGCAACACACATTAAAAATAGAAGAGGATAAACTTCTAATGTTACAATGTGAAAGCAAATACAGGAGTACATTAGACTTTCTGAAACACTAAACTGTACATTAAAAAAAAATCTACACTTAGCTTATGCTTAATTTTTCCACACAGATTAGGCTATACCAGTAATAATGTTTACAGTATATAGATCTTTTCATCTTCAAAGTGCTCTACAGACATATTATTACACTGCTTTTTAACACTCATATTTCTCCACTTAAAATTATTCACCACAGAATCAAAAGTCCTGATCGTTTGTAAATGAAATAAAAAAGGAACATTTCATTCTAAACCTACTCTTAACTGTGCAGCTTTCCTTCCCAAAAATCCCCAATTCCATACCATGTGCTGCAGAGTAGGCTGCCAATTCTAGTTTAGAAGAGATTCAGATGAAATACTGGCATTTAAGTTTAAAGCTAAGTCTAAGATAGGGACAGCAGATGCACAACATCACATACAAAAAGCTGCTGAGATTTCCAAAGCCTCTTCTGGAATCCACTTCATATTTTTTTAAACAAGAAGCATCTTCTCCCACCTCAAAGTTTCATACAGCAAAGAACGGGCAAACATGTCAGGATAGCATCCATTCTTTCCATACAGTCTGCCTTCAGCTCAAAGAAGGTGGAAGAACCCTCCCTGCCATCAGAACCTGGATAGCCTAGACACAGCCCACTGTCCAAACCATTCAGAGTATGAGCCACAAACTGCAAAACTGGCCCGAGCCATTTTGAGAAATCCTATGGCAGGGTTGTAGGGCTCTTGTCTAGGAGGAGAGGTGTGGAATTCACTGCAAAATCAGAATTATCCTGGCCAAACTGCATCCAGGATAAGGCATTTCTCAGGTTGGCTGAGTTCTACTCAGAGAGCAGAATGCTGCTCTGGAGGAAAGAATAAGGAAAAGCACATCTGAGACCATCTGGCTGCAAGATGAGTAATGCCTCTGATGGAGGTCCTGGGAACACACCAGCTCTGAAGGAAAAAGACCCTCTTCCCTGCAATACTACTTAAGAATGGAGAGGAAGGCTGATCCATTCCTGGAAAATCCATATCCATCTATAATGTATGAGCAGTAACAGCCAGCAGCACCTGCCAAGGCATTCAAGCAGATAGATATAGAGCAATAGATTTGATGGCCAGCGCACCTTTACCACAGACAACTGTTTTCTAACAGGACATGAGATTTCACTTCACCCCTTTGTTGATCTCAGACTCAATAACCACATTATTAATTGCACATGATGGGCATGAACTGAAAGCTATTTAGGAATGCTCCCTGTTTTGAACATCTAAACTTGTATTCCAGAGAAAGCCACGCGCCTGGACTTCTTTAACCACTGGAATGAGCACAACAACCAAGAAAAAGGCTGAGAAAGGCATCTGTTGCTACCAGCCAAAAGGCAGAGGGAGCTGGAACACAAACCCTGCGGTAAACACTGTCTGACAAGTCAGCAACCCAGGAGAAGCCCAAGTCTCTTCCAAGTGCCTGCACTGCGATGGGGTTCAGTTCAATTGGCTAGTGCCACTTTTGCACATCAGGACAAGTACGTCCCACAGACTGGCCAGACACAGCTCTTCCCAAATGGCCCAACCACTCACATCACTGAACTCACAGTGATAAAGGACGGCAGATTCTGGCTCAAATGAGATACAGACACTGTGATGGACCCAAGTTTGACTCACAGCACACTAGGGAATGCATAATACAGCATGTGCCTCTTTCACAAAGTATGTCCTTTCAGCCTGGCTCTGTGGTTTTTCTTTGAAGAAATCCATGAGCTGCAGGAAATTTTTTGATACCATGAAGTACTTGAAATGGAGGATTTTGTATTTTAAGGGTGAGGAATCTCTACAAAACAAAGTTTCTTCAAGCACAAAAACTCAACCAAAATGTGGAAATGAGCCTCTTGGAATTTATCAGACATGAGTGGTTCCCCTTAAGTGTTCATTAGAACAGCAAAATCACTGGTGCCAATATTAGGACGCTGAAAGATTTTTCAAATAAAGTCAATCAAACCTTTCACAGGTCTCCAGGCACCATTTTTTTTCCCCTGGCAAGAGGAAATAACTTCTGCAAAACTTCTACCCCCAAGAGGAAAGGGGTTTAACCCTAGAGCTTCCACAGCTGCCAAGCCTTTCATCTTCCACCAATAACAAGGTCTCTAGGCAAGGGTCACTAAAAATGTCAGGAATATATTGTATCACAGGGCTACAGCATCTCTGGGCTTGGTGAAAAAGCCCAACACTGCCACTGCAGACATGATGGGAGAGAACGAGAGGGAAAGACCAACATGGAGCAGGTATATTCCGCAGAACTTTAAAGAAGTGGCTTAAAGATGAAAACATAGCTTCTTCAAAGGTGATCTTGATATATAGCAAAAAATATTCTTCCATTTAATTTTTTTGAGGATTCCTGTTAGGATATCCTAGTGGAGCTAAGAGGTAGATGTTGATGGTCATAACTCCTTTCCTACCCTAACATCTAGAGGACACTTCAAAAGAACGTGAGCTCTAAAAGACATGTGTGGACTTGAACCTGCAGTTTCATGCTGTTGTCTGAATAAAGCAAGTTGTGCCAGGGGTTCACAGGTTTTTGTCTTTTCACACAACAGACTCTTGATAGATTTGCAACAACTCTGAACAGAAGGAAATTCTGGGGCGTAGCAAATAGGTGGAAAGTACCACAATAGAGCCTTCTGTATTTTCTCTTTTTAAATGCTGGTAAACAGACCTTAACTAAATCAGCTGCTGAAAGGCTCTATTTCCAAATAAGTCTGGATGTCCTTTGGCTCTCACAAGCTCTGATGCAAAGAGGATACCACTAAAAGAGACCAAGAACAACCATGATTGGGAGCATCTGCCCAATGCCACCAGCTCAGCTCTGGCTCTGGTGCAAAGAGCTGGAGACTGACTGCAAAATGGTTTGTATAAAACCAATCATTTTAGCTCACTCAAGAACACGGTGTTATAAGGGACCACCTGAATGGCAGAGCTCAGCAGCCGTTATTTCTGACATCACCTCAACAGATGCCAAGTAAAAAAAACCAAAGTACACAGAACACCCTCTTCCTCAAAACTAAATGGCAAACTTAAGGTCTTTTATGCAAAAGACCAAATTCCACAATCCTATCTTTTGCCATGGCAAGAAAACAGCAGACAAAACACAGGGATTGCCCATATTCTATGACCCATATATGGGCACATAAAAAAACCCCACAAAACTAAATATCCTAATTAAAGGAATAAGAGAAAGATACTCAGTAAACAAATACAAAACTATCATCTACTATTCCCTCTAAAGTAAATTTTGGCATTTAAACATGGATTTGTACAGTGAATATGGAATGTTTCTCCCTGAATATGTGTAATTTGCTGTGCATTAGAACATCTCTGATCTGTCTGAAGTTCATGGATACATCAAGTTCTAAGTCCACAACAGAGCCAAGATTACACTGAACTTTCTTCCTCCCATTTTCAAGTAAGAGTCTTTATTATTTGCTACACTACTAATTTTTTATTTAATTATCTCTCTCTTTTTTTTTTTTTTTTTTTTTTTTTTTTTTTTTTTTTTTTTTTTTTTTTTACTAAATTAAGGCATGGGCTCTGCAAAGCTTTGTGGGGTTAGTTTTGTTTGTGGTCTGCCACTGTGCCTTTGTAGTCCACAGAAATACTTTGTGTGTAGTAACCACAACATACCTGGTACTCAGTGGTGAATCAAACCATCCAGAACTGCTTTCACTAAGCTACTAACATAGAGAAAAAGAGGCATAATTTTTCTCAGGAATTGGCCCTCCATTTCTATCTTGACAGATTCCCATAAAGACTTATAAAAAATTTCCAAATATGAATAAACCCACAAAAATGTTTGCAATTTTAAAAGCTGTAATTTCTACCTTGGTCATATGATAATGAAACTTAAGAACAAAGGAGAGTATTATTGTGTAATATGGTAGCATGGAAAGTTTAAAAAAAATTCCTACTCATATTTAACAGTGAAATTATATCCCCAATTACTTCCAGTTAAAATGAAAATAAAAAGGACTTCAATGCTCAATACATAGCTACAGATATTTTTTTTTTCTTAAAATATCATGATGATTTTTCTTTTGCTGGTGATTGCTTGCAGATTTTTACTGAGACTTTAATGTAAGGCAAGGGTTAAAGATGTATAAAAGAGATTTTCTCACAGTTTAAAGAGAGCAAAACAACACATTTAGGAAGCCAGACAGCTAAAAGGTCAAAGCGTTACACTTCCAGGTCAAACTTCTGGTTGCAATTAAGTAAATTCCTCTGAACATTTCTAGGGAAATCACATTTCTTTTAGGTTTTATTTCAAATCCCTATTCCTTCTTGCTTACATTTTAACCAAAACAATATTGCTTTCTTTAAAACATTTAATAAAGAGCACTTTTTTTTTTAAAAGGAACTCAATAGTTAATTTCAAAGTAAGAATCAATCTTTTTTTTTTTTTAAATCTCATTTAACGCAAAGTTGAACTAAAGACAAAATAAGCTATTAAACCTAGTTAATTTTTAGAATCAAAACATTTCAACCAAAACAGTGAGCACTCAAAAAACCCCAAACCAAACCTCTTCCAGCTGTGCCTAGTGCTAAAAGAAGTCCATGAGCTGGACACTGAGAATCCATCCTCTGTATTCCTGATTCCAAGGGACTGGAGAAGCTGTAAAACCTACAGAGAGCACACACGAAGAGCACCTCCAAGAGGAAAAGATGTGGCAAAGAAGAGTAAGGCAATCAAGTAAGAAATAGTGCTTAGGGACAGGTTTTCAAATTGGCTTCATGTGCCCTCCAAAAACACTGAATTCCCACTTGGAACAAGCATGCCAAGGACTCTTTCCAAGGGTACATTCCCTGGCCTAGATGAGAGTCACTTTGATATTCTCAGGTGAGTATCAAATCAGAAATTAAAGGTGGGGTTCATCTTGCCTAACTTGAAACACCTGCATCAAACTAGTACCCTAAACTTCATTTTTAACTGATAGAGATAAATTATCTATTAACTTCCAGCCAACTCTGAGAAACTGAGACACACCACTCCACTTTGTAAAGACACATGATTAATGGATGCTGATTTTTTGCCTAACTATAGAAAGAAAACTCCAAAGATAAACTTTAAATTTGCATTAATATATGTGTCATTGCATAAACTTAAGTACTAACAGCAAAATCATTCTGCAGAAATATTTGGATGATAAAGGAAGACCTTTATAGCTCATACAGATATGTAAGAGAGTAGCTGTTTGTGCATGCAAACACTTCTTTTTGCACACACACATAACTAGGACTCATTTCCATACTATTTTTTCTTTTCATAAAATGAAAAAAGTCATATGAGAAGAAGAGACAAACAAATGGAAATAAGATGAAAGCAAGAGAAAGTGATACAATGCATTAAGGCAGGGAGTATTTTAAGGGTAGAGGTCGAGACTGTTTCAAAACCAACATCAAATTCTTCCTTTTTACAAGAATACACCAAATTAAACAACTGTCCTGTTGTTTTTTTCAATCCAATACTACCTATATAAAACACTTTATTAAGGACATCTTTAAAATAAATACAACATTTCATTTCTTACCCAAGACCATAAATAATTTTATGAGGAGCTGCCACCAGGGAAGAAGTAAAATATGGAGAACATATTCAACCCAGCTGATGCTGCAACTGCAAACATCCCATGTAAGACAGGGAGAGCCATTGCTGAGGCCTCTGCCAGTATCAGTGTCACCACAGAAGATCCTTCCAAAGGCAGATTCTTCAGTCTAGGCAGTGCAGAAGTTCCTCACAGCCTCTGACACCCACTGACTCTGACTGAATGAGCCTCCTTTTCAGAGGGGCACAATGGTAAGAAAGGCCACACAGGAGAAGACCAAAGACCTACCTTGGCTGTAAAATGCCTAAAGGGGACCCTGAAATACAATAGCCAAGTGCACATAGTTACTTCCCTGATACTCTGCCAGGCTCCAAACCCTCTCAGCTCAGGCCTTTAGCGCAACAGAGGAAATTCTGCACCCTCCCTGGAATACTCTCCCATGTTGCTGTAGATGCAGCACAAGCCTTTATCATATCTGTTATCCTTTGCCAAAGAGTTCCACAGCTCTCATAACCACCACAGCATTTCCATTCATTTGATACGCCCTTGTTCTCAAACTGGAAGAGAATGAGACAAGAAATTATTTCATAGATCTTGGTTGTATTCCCCATAATTGATATATTTTCCAGGCTGAAGAGTCCAGGCACACTTAACTGTTCCCTGTATTGCATTTCCTCATCTTAGATCATCTCTGTTGCCCTTCTTGGCATTCTTCCCAGCTCTATTGTATTACAATCTAAGGTAAGATAGGAAAAAAATCACAAATAAAGAAAACACCCCAAGAGTGTGTAAGTACGGACATTTCTTTTGTTCTTGTCAAATACCCCTTACCCTGAGATAAAAACAAAATGACAAAAAAAAGGGTTCAGATATATATTCTTGTTCTTCTAGAAGAAGAATGCTTTGGTGAAAAAAAGATACTCTTATTCCCCATTATCTGGCTGTAGAAAATTGGGGGGGGGGGCAGGGGGGAGGGAAGTAATCTAAAGCAAAACCAGGAACTATTAAGTACAAAATACTAACCAAAACATTTTTCATAAGTTATTGCATAAGTTACTGCATACTTCAGGGTGCTCTGTTGTCACAGACAGATGAATGTAAGTTTAAAGTTCACACAGATCTGCAGGACTTGGCCACAAATCATAAATTAGTCCATTGCAGAGAGCTGCAATGTAATTCTTCTGAGAGACAGATATTAAAATGTACAACTCCAAATCTCAAGTTCATTGGAAAGATTCCTCCCCAGACCCCTGTGGCAGCACCCATCGAAGTGTTGTCGAGTTGCTGTTCAAGCAAGGCAAGTTAAAAGATTCTAGTTCAAAGCCAACCAAACAGTTTCACAGCAGAGGAGCATGAGTTAACAGCTGAGCTGGAAGGGTGGGAATGAATCAGTTTTGCTGTTACAGGATTATAAAGTGGGACATAGCCTACAAGCATTTCACACAATTCATGTCCTACAGCAACTCCTAAAGCAAACTGGGCAGTCTGAAAAGGGTGTTTCCCTTAAAAACATTATCATGTTCAAATTAAAATGCAAGGCCAAAAGAGTTTGGAATATTTACCATCATGATTTATTGTATATTTTTGTGTGCTTGCAGGAGCCAAAAAAATCATTTCATAAGCAAGAGAGATGTATTTTCTTATGAAATTGCATCTTATGTGTTTTTCTTTATACTAAATTAGACATGAACTTTGACTCCAGATCTTTGTATGGCTGAACTACTCATAACACCTCTTGTACCTCCTCCAGTTTGTCATTTTATTAAGCTTATAAGAAGCTAATGTCTGAGAAATTCAAGTCTGAGACTTCTACCTGTTAATAAAGTACAGTCACATTTGCAAAAAGCAACTGGGTGAAAAGATGGACTCAGGAAACATGATCACAGTAACCTCCATTTCATGAGAGGAGAAAGTTAAAAATACATTAAAAAGTACACAGAGTCCCAGAGAAAGCAGATAAAATCAAGCTGGGAGCTCACTGTGCCATGTGACAGCATGCTCTCTAATTATTTTCACTGTAGAAGAGACTGTACAATAAAAAGATCTGAAATCAGAGCAAAAATGTCCCACCTTCAAGCCAAGAAAAACAGCAAGGATGCTAGGGAAGGAATGAAAGTAGATCTGAAAATTACTTGTAGGAACAACATAGTTAACTTTTTCCTCCCTCAAGAGGGGGAAGAAGGTCAGCTTACAATATACCTTCTTCCTTCCTTCCATTTCTAACATTGATATTTCTATCAGCCACTTTTTTTTTTCACTTCTCCTTATTGTTTCCTCCGTGCCGTTGTAAACCTCACCTTCTTCCTTATTGTTTTCAGTTCTCCCTTTGCCATTTCTCCTGTATTTAATACCTCTATTCAGACCTCTGTAGTCTCCTCTTCATTCTCACTGCTCTTGATCAAAATCAGACACCTTCTGTAGAACATGAAACTTCAAATAATGCAATCACAAGCCATACCTGGCTGATTCCCTTCTTGCATGATTTTGACCATGCAGATTGGATGCAGGCAAAATTCAGCCCTTGCAAATCCACCCCATTTTAAATTTCTCTTTAAAAAAATAAAATAAACCAAAGTCAAACACATTTGGACATTAATTAAACACAAGGAACAGAGAGTTTATACCAAAGCCTATGTCCAAGGACTAAATTAAAGCTTACTTTGGCAAATTTTTTATACTGGCCATTTGGGAAGGGTGTGGAAATTGTTCAGACAGAAGGAAGAATAGGAAGAACTTGCTTGTCTTGGCTACTTTCTCTCATTTTTCCATTCTTTCCTTCTTTCTTTCTTCTCCTGTGTGTAACACCCACAGATTTCCTAATGAGCTGGTATGAGACCCACCACACACTGCAGTGTGGGTGTAACTCAAATGGAAAAGAAATGTAAATTAACAAGTAACTTGCATGGATATTTACATTAAGTGTCACAAAAAATGGAAGGTAGTATCAGTATTAATATTAAACATAATATAATGTTAATACTAAAAAGAAGCTGTGATAGGTGAAAATTTTCTCTTCAAATTGTTATAGTAGTAAGGAAGTAGAAGACTTAACAAGTCTTAAGGTAGCTTGGTTTCTAGTTCTGAAATGAAACCTAATACAACATGCCTTGACATTAAAGGCTATATAAAATCTTATTAATACTGATCTAATAATTCTCTTTTCAAGAAATTTTGAATAAATTCTTCAGTGTGTACAGAAGACTAGTTAAAATTGACTTGAAACGATGCAGCTACAGGCAGGGGTGGACTACTGACCTGGAGCACTGGAAAGAATAAGCAAGCAGTTAATAATCCTGTGAAGGATCCCTCTGTAGATACACACCTCCTTACAAGAGAAGGGGGTTTACAGCAGCGCAACTCCACACTGACTTGAATAACTTGGAGCAAAAGAAACCACACAGAGCTTGAAGAACTCAGAAACTCTTCCTAAGCTCCAAACACAGCAAGAGCTGCAGCTGAAGCCTTTCCCCAGCAGCACCTCCATGGAGCACACCGGGCTCCTGCATTCCTTTGTGTGGTACAAAACCCTGCCAGCCAAGCAGTGGCCTGCAATATGGCACTTCATCTGTGTGAACAACACAAACCCATCTCCCTGCAGCCCACAAACAGAAACCATGATCCCAGAGAGGAGGGCACAATACAAGAGGTAGCTGGTGCAGCCCCCTGTCCCTGTGGCTCACCTCAAAGGGTCATCCTTAGAGGCAGGACCCAGTGAACACCCACCTATTCTGTTATTTCCTTCCCAGGTAAGAACAGACTCCAATGGAACTTGAAGAAACTTGATTCTTGGGCTTGAACAAAGCACTCCTTTCTTACAAATTACAGCCTTGAGCAAAGCAGGCTGAGAGAAAAAGAAAGAGTTGGCTTTGGAAGTGAAGCTGAACATGAATGTTCGTTATCACAGCCTGTTTTCTTCCTTTAGTTCTTTATTGTTAATTAATGACAGTGAGATTAACCACAGAAAACTGATGGAACAGTCACTCTGCCTCATCCAAAGTAAATATCCTTTAGTCAAAAACTGTCACTGATATTACTGATGACCTCCTCAAATGCATATCCCTAAGTTTTTAATTTTCAGGAAACAAGGGGAAGAGTCAAGCAGAAGATCAGCTCCCAACCCTAAGACAGCATACCAGTATTTTTACTGAAAAGTTCATGATATGAAAGAAAAAAGAAGACCCTAAATTCTAACAAACACACTTAAATTAGTGTTGCATCTACCCACATATATAAAAACAACCTGTCAGTCTGGCAATTTCACCTTATAAAATCATAATTTTTTCAAAATCTACTTTTTACTGAGGCAGGAAACTTTAAAAAATAAATAATAAAAAACATCCCTTCATAAAAGAAAACACAGAAAAACCTCAACAGATCTTAAAAATTCCAATCTCACCATCTGTAATGTTCACGCACAATCAGAAAAGTACAGGGGTCTGAAAGTTCATGTGCTTGACAAACAATAACAATATTTTAAAGGGATAAAATGTAGTTACGACTTGCAAGGAAGAAAAGGTTTTGGAAATCCTTTAGTGGCCTGAAGCACTTCTTGCTTATGTGGTATTGTGTTCTTGAGGGGTGGGAAAAAGCCCATGTCATGCCAGAAGAACCTGGCTCCCATATATGCCTAAAAGTTTGCAATAATAAGCCAACCATACAGTATATAACCTGTGTTTTATCATTATTGACAATAGCATGTAAAGCTCCAACCACCAACCAGCATTCTATATGAACACACCTTTTTTAACAATGGAAAGCATTTTAAGAGGCAAAGAATTTGTTCCCTATTGAAACTGTTCATATAATACATGTTGAATTGTGAAATTTATGAGCATAATGATGATCTAATGTATGTAATCACATGCATTGCAGAAGCCATACTCCAGTAGAGATCTCACCTGTATTTAAGGAAAAGTGACAAAGCATGGTCAGCACAGAACTTTACTACTGCAGCCCCTCTTTTCTGAGACAAGTTTATGACCTGCTCCAGGCTAGTAACAAACACCAGTATTTTTTTGCCTAAGAACTATTTAAAGATAAATTGCTGATATGATATAAGACCAACAGATAAGCCTATCAATTGTAAACCCCAGCATTATGCCAACAATGATATGGTATTAAACAAAAACTGGCAGCCATTGAGCTCCAAAGCTGATCTAACAGCAAGGCCCAAGCCACAGAGATCTTTAGTTTAAAATGTAATGTACTGAAATGGCACCCGCTGGCCTCAGCACCCTCACACATACAAAAAACAAGTTCCAAATGAGTGAAGGCTCTTAATCTCTGCACTTCCAGGGTCATGGATGCTGCTGCCAGGCCTGCAGTAGCACTGGTGAAATGACAAATGTCATTTATCACATCACACCAACTTTTTAAGACTGAACAGATTGCCAAAAGTAAAAGGAGAACTAAAGATAATATCTCTCTATTTAAAAATTGCAAACTAAATGGGTGAGTGGAAAGAAGATTTAACTAACCAGGAAGATTTCAATCAATTTTGCAGGACTAAGGATTGTGTAAGTTTTTGGTTTTGTTTTTTTTTTTTTTTTGTTTAGTTCTAATGATAGGCTCTCAGACTAGTAATACCAGCATTATGTTCACTTTTAAGCAACACAGAAAATTAAAATCCACTTAATTTTTTCACTAACATAGCTGAAGTAATTCCAGACCAAAATATCAACTATTTCAGGCCTTCCTGATAGCAAATTTCTCACAGAAAAAATAAAGAACAGTATTTTCCACGACACTTTATTGCACACTAAGTTAAATAGTTCCTTTTACCAGTAAGAAACAAAGGCCCAGATGATCCTTGTTGCATGGATTTCCACTGACCACGTTGTTTAGGTGCCTCCAAGTAGTGTTTGATCCTTGAAGCAACAACTTCTTCTAGCAGCTTGCAGACCTCCTGAAAGAGAAACCACTGGCCTGGTTTGATCTAAACTTACAGAAACGCCCACAGGCACACAGCAGAAACCAATACAAAATTACCCCCTCTTCCATTAAGAGGAAAAACACTGAGAGGAGAAGCACATGAATTAGGAAATGGATGGGAACAAGGAGGGGACTCAAACAATTTTTCTAAAGAACAAAAGAAGAAATACATTATGAAATTCTTACTTGGCAGATGAAATACATTATATTACAATACTAACTTTTTAAAATCAGAAATTAGTTTCATATGCATGCAAAGTAGGAAAAAATACATGTTAAAAATGTATCACAACACTAGGTATTTAAGCAAAATTTTAGCAAAAATCCTCTCAGGAATTGTCAACACACTATTTCTCTACAAGAATCCTGATAAACCACAATAGATATTTTGCTCCAATTGTGAGTAATTTGGGGGAGAGAGGGGGATTGGGGAGGGTGGATAAGATGGAGCAAATTAGGTCACAGCAACTTAATTGCTCTAATTAATTTAGATTTTTCTGCTCCTAAACATAACTGTTCATATCTTTCATACTTTCTTCAACAAAGCACAATAAAATCACATAGAACTCAGGAAGAACAAAACCTTCTGCCAGAATTGCCCAGAAAAAAAAATACTTGGAGTAAAAAGCAAAAATTCATCTCTTGAACACCAGAGTAAGTTTTAAGCTTAATACACACACACACACTTGAGACTTTCCCCTCAGTATTCTCATTTTCCATTGTTCATAACTATGTGCTCACAGCAATGATACTTTGCAGCACACAAAAATATAATTTTACCTCTATAATGTGTTAGGGTAATAGATAAAATTATGTAAGTAGTATCTAAACTATCTTGCCTTGGAATTTCCTTTTGATTAATGTAGAAAGTACCCAGAACAACAAAATTTTAATGCATTGCTCTAAATGAAAGCAGGGCATATACATTAGTCAATCACAGCCAGTATTTTGTCTTTTCAGTAAGAAATCCATTTTCCTTTCTGCTTGTAGAGCACAATTATAAATTTCTGTATTTGCTTATCCTTCTGTTTAACTCATTAAAGTGCTCCCATTACACATTCCTTCATGGGCTTGTGTTGGGGTTAGAACGAGAAGGTCTCGAAAGCAGCAGAAACATGGTGTGTCTTTGGTTCCTTCCACAGCAGTAACATTACCTTGCACTTCCTTCATGTACATGGAACATATTTTACTTGTTAGCCTTATGGAAACATGATTTAAACAGCTCCCCACAAAGAACCATGTAGACCTCAGAGAGCAAAGAGAAAACTTTGACTTTGCCATTCCAGGGAAAAAGGGGTATGAAAGAAAGGGTAGGGAATTTGGAAGGGCAGAAAGAGGGGAAAAACTGAAAAACTGCAGCATCTCACAGCAATCCCAAGAATCCTCTATATCCAACTGGCCACAGCAGCGTGCCATGGTGGTCATTCCAATACCCAGCTGTATTTCCTCACACCAGGGCCATGCTTTGGGCACTGGTGCTGTTCCATCCTGCCCTCCACAGCATGCGCTCCAAGGAGCCAGCAGCCAAAGGGCCCCTGGGACAGCATCACCAGGATCCTTGAGCTCAAGCCCATGATTTTCAGCCAGGGCAAGCAGGGGATCAGCAGGAATTGTGCTTGTTACAGAGGCATCCACATTTCCCACAGACAGGCAGAGAGGGCCGCACCACCACGAGCATTTTTCAGAGTTTAGAAATAACAAAAATGCAGAAAACCGCTTGTGATGAACATGTAAAAGCTCTCATAAAAAATACGTTGGAATAATCTTTCTTTAGGACCTTTTCTCCCCTCACACAAAGATTCTGCACAGAACTTTCAGGAAGTGAATTGCAAAGCTATTTGACTCGCACTTCTCAGTTGCTGAAAATATGCAACCTTTGTACTTCTCTCAAAACATGCAGTCACAGAAATGCACCGAATGCTGTCCTGTCATGCCTCTTTATTAAATCAATCATGAGCTAATTTCCTGAAATTAATCTCTTTTGTTTTGGCAGTCTTACAAAATACATTTTGAGAACGTTTAAAACTCAGATAACCAGGAGAGTAAAACTGGTTATAAATAGAAAAGGTAATGAGCATTCATTTAGCCATAAAAAAACTGATTTTCCCTGTTTTCTTATTTCTCTGTTTAATAAAGCACAAATCAGACAAACTATATGCTGCAAAATACTCTGCTTTTGCTCCCTCAGGATATTACCGCATTGTTTCTTTTAATTTCACTGAAATGTATGACTCTGAGATGTCTGGGGATGCTGTGCAGTGACAAGTTAATGATGGCATTATTAGAGAAGCTATCTGCTGAAAATGACCGTAAGGGAGACTTGCGGGAAAGTCCACAGGCATCCCAAACACGTCCTGCCTTCCTTTTCAACAGGGAACTTCTCAAGTTCCCATACATAGGGGAAAGCTCCCGCCGGCAACGCAGCACAAGATCTTCTGTGGTTTCTCTACAATCTGATCAAAGTTACAGGCAGAATTTTGCTGTTCTGATTTTCCACAATTTCATCATGATATACATGACATACTTAAAAATAATGGAAGTTTCTTTTCATAAGAGGCAACAGTTCTACTACGGTTTATCTTGCATATTTATGTTTTCTTGCATCCTCTAAATGCAACATCATTTACACTTCTCAGAATGAGGAAAAAAAATTAATAGGAAGATTTTTCACCAACAAAATGATACCTGCCACAATCTGGTTTATATCAGTCAAGATAATTTACAAGCATTCATGAGAAACATATTTTTAAATGAAAAGTTAAGTCAGAAGAATCCACACAGCATACAGGCATGCATGAATGAATGTACACACACAAAGAGTTTAAAAATTAAAAAGCAAATTTAAAGCGGTCACTGGTGACCCAAAAAGCACATATGGTATACTTAGGGGTCCCATGGCAACTGCTGATGGTTAGGTATCACTAACAATATTCTCCTAATGCTGAAAAATCCTGAACAGTTCAAGGCAATTCAACCTTTTCCCTGCAGCCATATACTTTTGAAGTAGAATTGATATTTGTTGTACCTCTTTCTCATGATCTGAAAACCAGCTGGTGTCTTTACTGGAGCCTTGAGGGAAAATATGAACATCCACCAAGACAGCAAAGTTCCTACACTGGGAGAAAAAAAAAAAAAAAAGAAAAAACATGTTGAACTGTAGCTGCTAGGAAGCACATGTTGAGCAGACAGGGAGATAAACAATCAGGTAAGCACATGCATCTGATTCAGAGTTACAGCAGGCAGAACATTAAATCATGGAAGTTCATGGAGTATGGAATTACAAATTTATCATTGTGGACTTAGCAAGGAACAAGAGCAGCAGATCTATCCTGGATAGCTCACTGAAATGTTCATATGACAAGCACAAGTATGTGGAATTTTCTTCTGCTATCTAAATGCCGCTTTTAAATCTGAATTCAAGCAAATTTTAGTGTGTGATAAATTAGCTATTCCTTCATCAAACTCACATGATACTATTTCTGAAAATTTGGTACCACATTAATTATTTAGTTGGTGCTTTAAATTTATTGAGTACTTAAAAATTCAGCGTCTTAGAAGTCTTCTCCTTTCTCCAAGCTACCTAATGTAAAGAACAGCAAGTTTGAAGGACTTGTCAGTGGATATCTGGTACTTAACACATCTGTCATCTGTACTTTGAGTGGTTAAATAATAAGGCTCACCTATTACTAAAGACTATATACAGTTATTAGGATGATATAGGCTACATGCCAAGACACATCAGCTACTTCTGAAATTCCTTGATAGGTACACCTATATCTCAGGCTTATGGTGTAGCACAAGTACAGTTGCTGAGAGTACCTTTACCTACACCATTAGCTCTAAGAGCAACAAGATTTAGCATCAATTTTATTAATCACAACAGTCTATTTGGTAAATTTAAAACCTCTTGGTTAATAAAACACTTGGATCTGTAAATCAACTGCAAACAGACGTCTCTAAATAATGATTCAAATATAATTAAAATGTAATTCGTGGCCAATATTGTATTGTAGTTAGAATACAAAAGTTTGGCAAACGAGACAGGCATTGTGAAATACATTGAGAAACTTCTAAGTTACTTATAGGTATCAGTCACTGAAAGAGCAGAATGCTTTGATCTATTGTATCAAAAGGCTTCTCTTTCCTCCAGAGAACCAAGAATTGCCAGATGGCTGCAACAGCAGACTTTTCCAAGCTTTAAATGGATGACAAAATATCTCACAAAAATCTCTGGTGAATCATTAGTCAGCTCCAGCAAACTTTAAATTGACTACTGAACTTCAAAGTCAGCAGACGCTGCAGATTATAAAGTGAAAGCCAGTACATTATTCATGGTTCAGCACTAATAACAATAAACAAGTACATCAAGAAAATTCTAATTATCAAATGCTCCATGTTAACTGGTATAATTTTCTATTGACTACAAAACTTTATACATAGATACAGATACAAAGTATAGACCTGTTTTTCAAGGAGACAGAATGTTTTTAATTATTTTCTTCTGAGTGGCAATGTTTGTCTCAGTTGCCAATCTTGAAACAATTGAGAAAAAAAGAAAATAACTAACCACATTCAAAACTATACAATTGAACAGTTAAAATTATCTTGAAAATTTTACAAACACACCAAACATTTGTAGTGCTTCAAAGAAAAAACAGATATAAATAGTGCATAAACCCTTGTAATATTCAAGGTTTCCCAATGGAAGATTTCTATCCCTCTGAGCTTTGGAGCACTCTGTAGACCTGGAAATATTTCACTAGCCACAAGCCAACAGTTTTGCCACACAATCAGGACAGCTTTACAACAGGACACAGGGAAGCATAACTGGCACAGGCAAAGAGGAAAAGGGGGAGTCAGAGAACATGAGCACAGCCCTTCTTCCCGAGCCTCACTACCTCCTATTTTTGTTAAGTCCTGGACGTGATCTGAGCGACAGCTCCCATGCAGGCTCCCCTGCATTCCTGAGCTACACCTGAGTTGAGCTATGCTTCATGTGCCTTCACAGGGTACAGCTCTGAGGATGATGCTTATACTGAGCAGCTCAATACAACTTGGGCTGCTCCAGCAGCAAAGGACAAGTACAGACTAAATGCCAATACAAATAATGTCAGGGAACAGAGGCAAGTGGAGGGAAAACATACACAGTTTATATTAGCAGATCTGATGCTCTTATAGAAGTTTCTATTTTTATTTTTATTCTGATGACATGCAATTCCATGAAAAGACTTGCTTTTATTTTAGTGGAAGTGTTTCCAGTCAGTGTGGCTGCAAGATGCAACTTGTGACTCCTAAGTACCACAACTGAAAGGCAAACAAAAAGAACAGCAACTTTTAATTTCACGCTTTCAATATCCATCTCCAAATTTGCACTGAAAATTGTTTTTTGAGGTGTGATTGTCAAAACTGAAACTTGAATGCCTGATTTGATGGGAAACACATTTGTCAAGAATCAATAGGAAAACATTTCACTCAAAAATTAAAGACAGAAGCAGATGCTCCAAGTTAATATCCCCCATAATTCTAGATTTCAAAAAATCTTCATTTTTACAAGCTGTTTTTAGTGTTCACATTCTTACTATAACAGTCTAATGACATTCATTGTGTTACTAAACAAAGAGCTTTAAATGATCTCAGAATATTGTTAGTGTATTGTTGTACAGCTATGGCATTTAATTCAGAACATCTTTTCAGAAATCAAATTGTTTATACAAATACATCAAACACTTCATAGACTCTGCAAATTGAAAATATAACCAGACATGTAATGGAAACAGAGCAAAACCCAACACAAAGTGGTCATTCAAGCAAAGTCATCTGCCCATAACCTGCTGAAACCTTGAAAGAAGCACATACTAGATGGTGAACTATTGTTGAAAATTCCACAATGAATAAATAAACTCAAATAAATACTTTTTATTGCTATACCCATTTTTACAATCAGTGGGCTTCCTACATGGGTACTCTTGTTTCTTTAAACTGCATCATGTGAACAGCATAAAACCAGTCTTTATGACCAGACAGTCCTTGGGATGCTGGGCATGAGCAGGGTGGGTTTGTACTCAGTTACAGCACTCCAAATGTGCTGCATCATTACAGCAGACATGTGCAGAACCAGCCTCCCAAGATACATACATTGCTGTGATTACAGATGTGGACTGGAGGGTCAGAACTCACTGAAGCTGAGTTGGAACAGAAACATGAGAATTTGGCCAGGTTTTGGGATGGGCGGGAAGAAGCCGAGCTGCATCCCCCACACACGCAAAACTCCAGAACTGCTCCACGATGAACATACAGGGACTGTTAATTTCTACTGTTCCCTCTTCCCTGAGCACAGTGCTACTCTGTTGTTACACAGAGAATTTTACTCCACTGTTAGATGATGTCTATAGTTAAAACGAAAAGATAGATTTGATCCCAATGACCACTCAAAAAATGTCATTGGAAGCCCTTTCTGGCATTGTGACAAAATTGATAGGATGTATCATTGGTCTCCAGAATGCAAAAGCACAGCCAAGAGATTTTGTGGGAAAAAAATAAAATAAACCACACATAAGCTTATGTGAAATATCTTGTCTTAAAGTAAACAGGAAAATTTGAATATTTTCCATCCTCTCTAAGTTCTTTCTGAAAATCAATTAAGTGTTCTGCACTGAGTCATGCAAGTTCTAATATCTACAGCATTGAGTATAATTATGACCAATTAATCATTGGTCTGTACACTGTGCCAACTGTATTATAAAAAAATTTACATTCTCCAGGCTTATTAGAAGTTTATTCTCCTCCTTTATCTTTCAGATCTCAAAGAAAATTATATGTTTTCCTATTGTTTATACTATTAGCACCAATGATCTGCAATATTTTGACTTTTTCCTCTTACACAGCAATAGCAAGAGGCAAAAATCACTTAAGCAAGTGAGCATACAGCACAAAAGATGTATTTGTCATTATATAGTATTAATTTAACTTTCACTTACAAGCATGTCTAGGACCAAAATGATTTGAGGTAATACACAGTTTCCCAAACCATAGGGACACTGTTCCAACACTTAAATGCCTCAACCTGTATAAACACAGGAGTTAGGATAGGTATTTATGCCACCACCACTGCTGACGGCTATCAGGGGATAAAGGAATTTTGGTGACAGCTAACACTGTACATTTCTCATTCTTTTAAGTAGATAAAGTTACAATTTGATATGTGTATGACTTTTCCACATATTTTTCTCGAGAATCTCCAGGGTTTTTTTTTTTTATTGTATTTTTTTGAGGGGGGTGTCATCTTTCTAGAGGAAAAAAATCAACAAATCAGAGGGAGAAGAGGGGGGAAAAATAATATAATTTTTTTCACCAGACAGCAAAATTGCACAGAAATAGTGCTCCCCTGGTTAATGCTCAAAGCAAGATCTTTCTCCATCTCTCTATTTCAGGGGGGTTTAGGCACCAAGGGGTCACCAGTAAACAGTTTTGCTGTCATAAGATTAATCAGGAGCTCACCTAACAAGAGCAGTTGGCGATTCTAGCAAAATTTCTCAACAGCTGATACAAAACCAGAGCAGAACAGATGAGAGAGGCCTCCAGAAAAAGCCAAAAGCAGAATTCCTCTAGGAAATCATGTAACAAGTCCACTCTTCAAAATGCTCAAGAAATATTATGCAAATATCAGAGGGGAAAATGGATATATTCCACTTTTGACCTTTTTTCTGGATAAGAGCTGCTTGGTTCTGGAAATTGTACAAAGCTTGTACTTTGTCATAAATTTGTATCCTGAAGTCATAGAACAGTTTCAACAAATAAATCCTTCTTATTAAAGAAAGATTATAGCCATCAGCTAACATCACCTACATCTTTTAAATTTCCTGCTTTCAAAGATCTATGCGGTCACTGCAACAGTAAAAAGGGAGCAGCAGATCAAGGGCAATGCTATAATGGGTTCTAAATAGAACATCTATCCTCAAAGATAGCTGTACTAAATTATACACAGATTCAGCAGGAATTGGACAATCTAAAATGCAGTCAGACTTTCCAAAAGCAGGGAGAAAATTCCCCTTTTACAACCTGCATACAAGTTATATCTAAGTAATCTTTCACAAGTGGTTGGCTTACTTTTTTTAGAACAACAGTTTATGTATGAGGAATTCCTGAAAGGAGAAGTGTTTAATTTTCTGGTGTTTTAGTGGAAGAGAAGAAGCAGTTATCTGAAAATTCAATCAATAAGCTATAGGCACATTAAGATCACATTGAGAGGTTCCCATGCCAAGCAAAGAGGTGTAAGCAGAGAACAAGCCTTTAGAACAACCCTCAGATAAATGTGGCCTGACAACTCATGAAACTAGGATGCAACATCAAGGCAGCATTTTAGACTCTTAACAGATGCAGATGGACAGGATATTAAACTTAAGAAATGATAGGGAAAAGAAAACAAGAAATACTTGTGAGTGATTCAACTCTTAGGAAAACATAAAAAACACTAAGGAGTTTCAGATCTGATGGAGCCGTATATGATACTGGAGACTTTCAAATTAAGGACAAACACACTGTTGTTAAAGCATATAATTGATAGTGATCCACCCAAATCAACAGATTAAAATAAATTAATGAACACAACTCCTTCAGAAAACCAAGTACCTGCCGAGGTGAAGGAGCTGCATGTTTTTAGCAACATTAAAAATGCTGCAGTGCAAACAGAGCCTTCAGTTCATCACCCACAGCTAGGCTAAGAAGTAATTACTTAATCTAAACATCTGAACTGGTCTTGGAGAACTGCTCTATCAGGTACAATGTTGAAAAAGAGGCCTAAATTGCATGAGAGAATTAAGCTTAATTTAGGTTGTCAATCTGTGCTGGTCTGATCCCAATTCTGTAGGAGGTTTTGTAGCCCACATATTGAAAGGAGTCATGTAGTTGGAGCTAAAACAATTGCAAAAAGCAAGTTTTTCCTTGGGGCTAAGTCTCCAAGTAACAGTGCAATTTCACCATCATTTTGAAAGGATATACCATGTCCCTGCCTGTGTCAGGACTGATTCAGAAAAACAGAAATAGCAGCAGAGTATTTGCTCAAGATAATAAAAAGATAATTTGAGATTCCAACAAGCTGCTTTCACCCTCTTGTTGTAAAGTATTATTCTAAAAATTATGGTATTTTTTGAATCATTGTGAGGAAGCGATGATGAAATATCCATGTCTGCAACAACCTGCATTTATCCCACTTCAGGCTGGGGAACGTGAATGGCCATATCAACTGAGGAGGTGAAAATATTCACAATCTACCCAAATGCAATAAATTCTTAATTGTTAATTTTTAAAGACAGTTCCTAGGGCTCTGCCACACCAACAGAGTGCCACAAGATACCATATTATTGCGTATCACCTGATCATTGGTAAGTGGGTACAGATAAAGATTATTACCTTACCGAGCTCTTACCCTGAGCTATCTTTAATAAGAATGATAAAATTTTGCTATTATGAATTTGGTAATTCATGAGAAGAATTGCCTTGTCATTGCTGTACTAAACTGGAGTTGGGGACATTCTTTCAGGTGCTACAAAGTCAGTTCTGGGATTTTGTTTCTTCCCCAGGTGGAAAAAAAAAGGAACTTGTACACACCTTGTACAAAACACTCTGCATGGCTGAATTATTCAGTTTGTAATGATCAGGTCCTACAGCAATAGGTATCAAAACAACTGCAATGACTACTAAAGCTTCCAGAACTCCTAAAGATTGACAACTGTAACATGACAACATATTTTTTTTTAAGAAATTACAGCCAGTAATAAAAAGGTTTGAGGGCCTTTTTCAGACATTCAACTTGTTAAATGATTTTCACAGGTTTTCCCATACATACTTTACATGCTGTAATTTAATACAATGTAATGTAATTTAAATAATACATGTTTTTTAAAATTAATCTGCCAGACTTTAAAGCATCAAAAAAAAAAAATCACCAAGTATGTGTTGGCAAGCTACTGATGGATTTGTTCAGCATGAAAAAAGCCACCATACAAGAGGGCTGAAGAAATTAGCTATGTACCACCTGATTTTATGAGTTACTGCATATACCAAAAAATGAAGTGCAATAAAAAATAGGTGGAGACACCACCCTCAGTATCTTCTGATGTAAACTCTGTCAGAGGAAATAAAACCAGACATCAGATAGCACGAAAACACAATTTACAAGCTTCCTATAAGGTGAAGCAGAGACAAACCACAGTGTTTGTTTCACAAGGTAAGGTGCCCATTGCTGAGATGAAGGAGCAGCAGTTCTCCAGCACATGATGCACCCACAAATATATTTGAGTTATTTGTCCAACAGCTGCAGGGATGGGCTGACTTCCCTCTCACAAAAACAGAACGGGGAAGTGAGGGCAGGTCCCATGCAGGAAATTGTTCCACGTGTAATTATTTCAGATTCCTTTTTATTCTAAGAGATGAGGTCTCACCTGCGCTGAAATTCCCTTCCTTCCCTGCCTCTCCTGACAATGCTACCTACCGCAGCACACAGCTACTGAATGGGGAAGCAGGAGGCAACACAAAACCAAGCCCAACATCTGCAGCCCATGTTTTAATGTAAAATACTTGCAGATGCTAAATCTTTATGCCAAAATAATTTAACAGATTAAAGATAAATTAATTGCACATGATCAGATTTTAAGACAAATACATAGAGCAAAAGTATTTTTATTTGCTAAAAAAGTGTAGCAAGCCAAACTTCTTAATATTGTTAAATTTACTGAAATGGTTGAAACACTGCATTTTCCAAGTACGTAAAAGAAATATTTTAAACTCTATGTTTTAACTAATTTGTCTAAACCCAGTCAGGAAAGTTTCAGAACAGCAAGAAAGCTTTTTCAGAAACAGCATAAGAAAAAAGTGACTCATGCTGAAAAAGGCATATTACAAAAGTGACACCCTTTGGACAAAATCCTTCTATTAAGTGGGAGCATATTAAGTCAACACAGGGCAGAAGAAGAGGAAAATTCAACAAAATATTCAATGCTTTATCTACAGAGGTACAAGGGAAGAAACAGATGAGTCCTCCAAAAGCACAAGTGATGTGCTAAATCTTACTGCTGAAAAAGCAGAATCCAATGGTGGAGAATACATCATATATCAAAATGGGAACAGATCAGCAAAAACCTCAAGGAATTACCAGTTGACAAGCAAAGGGATATAATTTTTTCTTAATGCCGAAGGAAAAAAATTCATTTCATCTGGCATTGAACAGATATATAACAAATAGACTTTGTGCTTAAATAAAAAGAAAAAATAATAGGAGCAACAAGCAATTTATAAAAATATGTAAAATATGAACATAGTTGAACACTGAGGAGTTGGTGAAAGGCAAGAATGGATTGTGGAAAGTACCTGTTGGAGTGCCTGTCACCACAAAGGCTCCTGGGACTAAAACATGACTTGCAAAGGAAGCTCTTTCCCATTTGTCTGTCCTTGCTCCAGACTGCCTCTATCTTACATCTCCCACAGGTCAGCACCAACCAGAGCGGAGCAGGTAGAACTGTCCCCTACCTGAAACAGTTTTGATTCAACATCTGTTTTAAAATGCATCCCACCATCTACCAAGTCTGACAGGAATAAACAGGGAGTGACTATTCATGTATCTCTCCTAACAAACTTAACTGGTAACCTCTGGGAGGAGAGCAGGGCAGTGAGAAGCAGGTGGTGGATAACAAGACCTTAATTTAAATCAGATGCAGCTCAAAAAATGCACCTGACTCTGCTCCAACCATGGGCCTTCAGGAGGCCCCAGGAACCCATCCCTGACCTCTAAGGGAGGCAGGTGAATACAGCATTACATTGCACAGGTTAATCAATATTTATTTACATGCCCCCAGCAGGCACACCAAAGGTTTCTAATTCATAAAAGTGAATCCTTCTGCAAATATTCCTCTTCCCACAACACAGTTTCTGAGGTTGGGAAGTTCTGAGGTTGGGAAGTTCATTTTTCTTCTAAAAATTTATTTAAATCACTTAATTGACTCCAGTCTCTTCCAATAGGGGAAAGGAAGATCCAAACAAAGTATGATTGTTTCTAACATGAAAATAAACATTTAAAGAAACAAATTCAGTACTTTACATAAGAAGAGCTCAGTCTCTAACTGGCTTTCTCAGTTTCTATAATTCCTTTTCACACTAAGTGCACTGATAGGTATTATATTCACATGTGGTCAATCACATCATGAACACACAAGGAAAAATACAATATACAGACCTCATGGGTAACACATTTCTCATTTTCACCTATTATGAAGAGTAATAGAAACAACATGGGTCCCAAAATTTAAGAGAAGCTCCATTTTACAGATGAGAGGGGTGGAATGGCAAGAAGGACTGGTTTATTCTCAAAAAAAAAAAACATTTCTCTTTTTCAGTGGGATCAAAAAAAAGCTGTTGCCTTAAAGAAAAAAGGATGTAATTTTAGTACAATCAAAAAGGACAACCAGTACCTAGCATTTAAACTCCTATTTGCAAATGCCTTTTTAAAAAGTTTAAGTTTTACATTTCAAGGTCTTTGTATTATTTTTTCCCCCCAAGTTTCCCATGGATTATGTTACTAATTGGAAATATGTGGGAAATATTTCCCACAATTATGCTTAGAAAAATTCCAGTGATAATTAGCACCAATCCTCATACATGTGGAAAACATTAAAATCACTGAAAATGATAAATAGCATTGATTTTATGCAACAAAATGTAGACATTAAATATATAAAACATTATAATGGGTCCATACTGACCCGTATGCTCTTACAGCAACAAGAAGTCTACAGAAGAGGTTAAAAACATAAGCAAATAATGATACTTTCCTCAGCAGATGCATTAAATTTTTGTCAACATGAGGCCCTGGGTTTTATATCTCATAGGCTGCATCTCTATTTGGAAGTCATCAGTGATTGTTTTCTCCCAAAATTTGTGAATTGGTTTATAGAACTGCTTGAATATTTTCAAATCCTACCACAGTGTACTAAGAATCATATGTTCTAGTTCACCATCATGTCATTCAATACTGGGGACTTTTTGTACAGCTGCATTTTAACCTTTCATACCTCGGCTCCCTGCTCAGGTCCAGTACAAATCCAGCATCTGCGCAGAGCTCTCTGTTCAGCTCCAGTATTGCCTCCATCCTTCAGCCAGGGATCTGTGCACAGACCTTCTCCTTCAGCTCACCTAACAGCATTTGGTGAAGGCCCTTGTCCATCCGTTCTGGATGATCTGAAAGGGTTATGGCAACCATATTTCCCTGTCCTAACACTCACTCTCTCCTGTAAAGGTGCCAGAAGATTGTGATGCATGTGACTTCTGTTTACAATGGGTGTTCTGACTTTTTCCCAGTGTGTTCCACTGATCCCCATATCCATTCATTCTGCCCCACTGGAGTTTGTGCTAATTTGCCCAACACAGATGTCAGACACTGCATTGACAAATTACTATTCCTATCACTCAAGGCACTCTCACATATGTAGAGCAAGGATAGTTTAACACAAGCAACATCTGCCGAAATTTATTCTTCACACATATTCTAAAAGGTGGCTTTCTGTGTATTTATTCCAGTGCAGAGTACAAATTAACTAAAACTAAATAAATTCATAAACTATATTAATACCTCTTGTTTCTTATGCAGCTGAGAACATGATAACACCGGAAAATTAGTTTCCAAACTTAATGCACGTGTTTCAAAAAGGTCAGCTTTTTAACATATTAGTAAATAGCAAAACTCTACAAATGCATCTTAGCATCCTGTCCTATTGTGTGCATGCTTAAGCTAATGCCTTGTCCTTTAGGAGGCTGACTGAACTTCACTTGTCTTTCAGATTCCCCCTATAATTAATTAAACTGCTGGGGAAAAAAAAAACCTACTTTCTGTAAAACAGTCCCTTAAAATTCTTATTTTTATAATTTTCTATCAAAAATTACATATATTTGTACATTCACCAGGTTCTTTTTCTCCCTGCTCCACCTGTAACCCTATTGCACAAAACTCCTGTAGGTTACCTAATTCTTCCATGAAAATTTTCCTGAATTTAAATTCAAGACTTTCTCCACACCTGCCAAGGTCAAAATTCCTCCTTAATGCATCTTCTAAACAGGCAAAAGCTACAGTAAAACAGACAGCACAAAGCAGCTCAATACATTCAGCTATGCCATCTATTATTGGTTATCTGTCACCTGGCTGAATTAAATCTTGCTTAATTGCAATGTTTGTCTGCCCAGCAAGATGTTAAAATTGAAAATTAAAACTGAATTACTTAACATGTCTGCAGCGCACCTAATTTTCTATAACCTGTATCTACCTGCTTAGTTCTCCAAGGGTGAAAGAAATAGTTTAAAGGCCACAAACTTCCCTGCTTGCTGTACTGAAACTTAATGCCCATAATCAATAAAAATGAGAGAATCATCACTGTCAGCTGCTTCATCTCTCCTGAGGAGTAAGCAAATCATTATCATCAGTTCCAATACTGCTCCTTTGAAAAATGAAATTTTGAGACTGATGCAGCATTTGCATTAATGAAACCACCAGTGCATTTTACTTTACACAAAGCAACAATCAGTTACTAGAGATGTAAAAACTAGGCCCAGATTACACTCCATGCCAACAAAAACAACTGTTCCTTAGCTTGCTAGTCCTTTCAATTTATTGCCATAGCATGCAGATGTAACTCCTATTTGTAATCAACCAAAAAAAAAATTAAAAAAAAAATTGGTGCATCAGCCCAAGAGAAGACTTTTCCCCCTGCTTGCTCAAGTTCTGGTATATATCATGCTCAGTTCCCAAGCCTCTTTCCACTTCTCCTTATCTCGGTCTTCATTTTCCCTCTGTCAAATCCTGTTTTTCCAGGAAGGAAAGTTATGGTAAAGATGAGGAATATTGTTCAGCACCTCTTTGCCCTTTGGCACTGCTATCAAACACTGGGATTTTATCTGCCACATTAGCAGAGATATTACAAAAAACACATTCCTTTGTGTATAATGTACATGGTGGTCACTCAAACAATAACCAGTAACAGATGTCTGAAGTGAGGAGAATGGACTATTTAAATAGAACTTTATAAATTCTGATGATCCCTTCCCAGATTTGAGACCTTGACACTTAATTTATAACTATCAGTATGGCCCTATCCTTCTCTTTCTGTGTTTATTTCTAGTTCCAACCTGGAAAGGATCCTTTGCCCATCATGCCTTAAGTTTCTCTGTGACCTTGCAGATAATCTTACCCTCAACTTGCCTTCATTTAACAGTGTAAAGATAAAAATGAAAAAAAAAAACCTCTGCAAAGAATCCAGCACCCAAATAAGGAATTCTGTCAGGGCTATGAACTTACATGCTTACATAAAACTACTGTTTCATTCAGCACCCTGCAATGACCATCTGGGAAAGTTTTTCTTTCAAAGGAAACACAGAAGTATGAAAGAAATGTAACCTGCCAGAGTCCACTGAAATTTTGATTTTACAAGATTTGTATTTAGGTCTCTTTGCCAGGGGTTTTCAAACAGTGCTGTCACTCAATATGCATGGGAAATTAAGTAGTAACTGCTTTAAATATCCTTACAGTTCAATATCATAAGAAAGAATGTTAGAACTGGAATTTTAGAAGAAAATTCTACGTGAATCTATAGCTATAAACCTTATTTGCCAACAGCACTTTCACTCATATAGAAACAGCAGAATTAAAGATCCATTTGGCATTGTACAGAAGCAGATTTTAAGACTACAGTCTGCATTATGTTTAATTACCTTGTTCTCACAATTTCTTTTACGATAATAAAGATTTCTGTATGTACTTCTGGATACAGATGCTTCAGAAAAAACTATTTTTAAAAAAATGTTCTTAATGATCCATCTCACTAAAACAAAGGATATTACCAATAGTAGAAGCAATGGAAAAGAACCGATTTTTAAAATACATGGTCAGATTCTGCTATTGTAACAGCTCTGCATAGATGCAGAACAAGTTTACAGACAGAGACTGTCAATTGTTGTACTTGTGGACAAAACTTATCCTTCAGTATCTTTAGGCTTGTAGTTCCAGTAGAAGTTTAACATTCCTGATTAAATTTTTCAAACGGTCAAATAAAATTAACAATAATCCCAGAAAACGTGCAACTCTCAACATTTAAAAACTTTGCAATAAGCTTCAACAGCAAAACTCCACATACATTTTGCTGAAGACCTTCAGACATGAATTTTTCCGATGATTTGTAGGAAATAGACTTCCCCTCTCTTCTAAAGGCAGTGCAGCAGTAGGATTTACCCTGTGCAGGCAGCAGATGAACAGACCTGTGAAGCATTTCTCCAACTGACAGATCATATTACAGGGCAAAAAGTTTCTTTCCTTCCTGGTACAATCCTGACCTGTACCCACTCTACTGGAAATCCACTGTGTTCAAGAGATCACGCTCACAAGGAGAAAGGCCTCTTTGTACACAGCAATAACATTTCTGGATGGAACCTAAGCAATGCCTAGCAGAAGTCAGGAATTTTATATTAAAATATTTGTAGCTACTGCTACTATATTCAAATATTTGTCTGCTGACAGCAGATGCTACAAATATAATGTGATTTCACTAGTTACAAAATCAATCCTGTCATACAATTTTAAGTGTGAAAACCACAGGAGTGAATCCAAAGGATGAAGCCTCACATGCTGCAAAAATCACCTACCAAAGACAGTGCCAACTAAGGAACTTTAACAATACTTGCAGAGCTAGAACAGCTATGGCTGAGATTTCACTTCCTACAAGTCTGCATCTTTTTTAAGAGCCACATAGAAACATGTACCCTGGATAAATTAAGTTTAGAAACCTACATTTTTTTTACCATTAAATTCAACAGGGGAAAAAAACAAACCAAAAAACCATACCTACTTTACAGATTGAGAGGGAATTACCCTTTGGAAAGCAACAGCTCATTTTTTAACTTGATAGCATGCTAGCTGCACAACTGTCTTTGGTAAAAGGAATGAAGGAACAGAGATGACAGCACATAACAGATTACAGCTCCTGGATGTCAAGAACCACAGAGACAGGAACAAGTGATCACACCATCCATTTAATCTGAGTCACATTAATAAGAGCAAGACAAAAAGAAAAAAAAAACATGGCTTTAGCATCTCCAAGAACACTATTAAGCTTTGTTGTAGTCACCTATGGCTATATATTTATATCTTTGTATTATTTTTTGCTTGAAATTATTAACCAAGTTCCACTCAGGGCTTTTTAAAAAGATGGAAAGACAAGCATTTGTATATAGCAAAGGCAGCAAAACCACATGTTATTCAACAATTCATAAGACCTACTGTGTTGCTAAGGGACACAGATAAATGAAGAGGAAATATTTCCTTATTTGCCGGATAAAAAGAATGAACTCGTGATCTGCTGTAATGTAATTAACATCAAAGAGAACAATAGAGATCAGGGTGTGTAAACATTTTAATTCATTATTATTAATGACTACAACATGGTAGGAGTGCTAGATGCTCCAAATCTTGCTGTCCTTAAAGTTTTTCAATATGCTCTTCAACCTCCCTTCATTAGGTCTTCAGAGAAATACTGAAGAGTAACAACAACCCACAACAAAACTTCAATTTTATCAACCAAGTATTTCTCCAAAAATTCAGGTAAATGTGCAAGTGTTTAAAAGCCATCATGAGAAATTCACCCTTTTTGTATGAAATGTTTTATATGACTGTATGAAAATGGGCAGAGTGAAGCAGTGCTATAATAAAACACAATCACAATATGCTACAGAAAGACTTCCAGAAAGGCCAAGGACACCAGGAACGCTCCTTGATGACTGCAAGTACACTTAGGAAGTTAAACGGTCTCTGAATATGACCTTGGAAAGGGCAGGTGGAAAACTGATTAAGGAAAATCTGCCATCTGGTGACACATTGACTCCCACAGGGAAACAGGCAGGATTGGAAGCCCACAGACATCTCCCCTGACCGAATCAATACAATTAACGTGCAGTAAACCATCAGCCTTTCTTTGGAAAACATTTTGCCACTCTGTGACACCTCAGGGGCCTTAGGTTCTCCTTTCGGGGTGCAAAGGGGAGCATGAAACATAAACATGTGCCCATCATCCCTCAGAATTTACACCTTCCGACATCTGGATATTCCTGATCTCCTCCCTGCTCCAAGTGGCTGAAAACAGCTTTTCAACCAATTAATCTTGCCACTCGAGGTTTTTCATCAGTTTGAGTATCATTTATTACTCCTAATCTTCATCTCATTATCAAGCCACTATGAATTCCTGTTTTACTCCTGCTGCTCCATACTTTGTCTTGTTCCCAACCTTCTCTATACCTTTAGTCCAGTTCTCAGCTTGACACTGCCTGCACATCCCTGTTCCAGCACTGACATCCACATCCATTTTCCCCTCATTCCTGCTCCACTGCTCTCCAATCATCAGTCTGTGTTCTTCACACAAACTACTGAATATCCCTGTAGACCACTCCCATGCCAACTACCCCCAGGTTCTGCTCCATAAATAACAAGGATCTTCAGCAGGTGTTTTTTGGGTTTTTTTTGTTTTTGTTTTTTTTTTTTTGTTTTTGTTTTTTTTTTTGTTTTTTTTTTTGGTTTTTTTTGGTTTTTTTTTTTGTTGTTTTTTTTTTTGTTTTTTTTTGTTTTTTTTTTTTTTAATTTTTATTTTGTTTAAATAAATCATCCCACCCTTTCTCTTCCTTACTTTCAAACTGGAGAGGCTCAATCTCCCCCCTTCTCATCACCAGTGCAGCAGGAGCCACCAAGATCACAGGAGATTCCCTGTCAGTAGAGGGTTTTCCTAAACGGAAAGTGAATCTAAAAACTGTAACTTGGTGGGGAGAGATCCAAACCAAGGGCAAAGGGCTCATCACAAAACCCCATTTAAAATTACTGCTGCTTCTTAAAGCCTGGGATTTGTTACCATGCAAAAGACTTGGATACAGAGCTGGTAAATATGACCAAAGTAACACCTTTGCAGGGGAAAAAAAAAGTAAAAAACTCAACTATTTCACTAAACAAATTCTTAGCAGGAAATTCATAATTTAAGTTATTACATTTAATATTTAATGCTTAAAATTTTGGAAAACAAAATTGCTGTCAAGAATTTAGTTTTAACTAACTGATAGAGATAATTTTGCTGCCTCACTTTATAAGTTATATTTATCTTTTTTTCATCAGAGGAAATGAAACTAGACCAGATAGCAGAACAGGAATGATGAAACACACCGATTCTCTTTGTTAATATACTGTTTAGGAGAACAGTATCTTAGGGTTTTACTGGGTAAAAGATTAATTCAAATTTAACAAAACATCTGGTGTGAGTGGTGCTTAGAAATGGCAACAGAATTTAAGCAGCAGAGAGCATTTAAGTATTAAAAATAAAAAGATAGTCATCTGCAAACTGACAGCTTTCTTAATCACCTTCAGTAATATTGACACATTTATTAAATACTTTATAATAGTGACTTTAAAAATGCAGGTTTGCCTTTTAAGAGTTTCATATAAAAGCTTATTCTGTCAGCTGACTATCCCTAAAACTGAACTCCCCCAACAATTTCCCTTATCCATATTACAGTATATGCATTTTGAGATTTCTAAAGTCGATCTTATGGATTGATGTGCCATTATTTATATATCTTAAGTAAAATACTCATAGAAAAACAAACATGTCAGAATTGTACGAAGTCACAGAAAAAGCTCAGGTGAAATATTTTAACCAAGTGCCCCTGAGATCACAGAATTAATTAATGGCAATCTTCTGAGGAGCAGCGGTAAGTTTAACTGATTTTACAGCCTACTTTTAACTAAACAAAAATATTGTTACCAAAGTTCTGCACATGTGTCTGATAAGTTTGGGAGTTTGTTCTTTTTGTTACTTGCAAAAACACAAAAGTACATTGAAACTAAATTCATAAACATGTTAATAAATTATCTTTGAGAACACAGATAAAGGCACTATATAAACCCAAATATTTATTACTTGAACAGATATGTTGTCCATTAAAATGCTTTTATGCCTTCTTATTCTTAATTAGCTCCATATATACATATCCATATGAAGAATTTGTCTATCAGAACTTGTAATGAAAATGATATGGCAGTTAGATAACACTGCACATGACCACTGCACTTGCAGTTCCTGATGGTAAGAAGAATGCTGAAAATATGCATTAATTACACAAAAATAAGCAAAACAAAAATTGCCAGCTATGCTGAAGCTATGCCAGGTCTCACAATAACTGAGGCTGAAAGAGATGTACATTCCTGTCCTATAGCTAAATTCCTGTCAAACAGGAGCTGCAGAAGGTTATTTAATGTATTGTACCTGTGCCTACCAGTATCAAACAGGTATAAGTACAATACTTGAAAATTATTGCTCCAATGGCCCTTTGAAGGTCCCAAAGCCAGCTGGGGAAAAAAAAAAAGTCCTTTGTTTTACTAAAACCACAGTGATGATGCAAAATAACTCTTTGATTTATCATATATTTGAAAGCACTAAGCTAAATGCAGACAGTAATTGCTGACAAATCCCAGTAGTAAACAAACCAGTCTCACATTTTACATATTATCAAAAGGCTACAGAACTAATGGTTACAGCCAAAGAAATGTTGACACAGTTGCAGATTAAGTCTTAACGTGCTGATCATGTTAAAAATACTGCACAAGAAATATTTTTCCACTTTGTAAAAAGCCAGACTGTTTACATGCGTAAGTGGCTGGAGATCTTGTCTGTGTGTGGTCTTAACATTTCAGTATCATAACCATGAATCTAAAGAGAAGTAGCATGAAATAACCTATTATGCTTACAATCAATGCCAGACTGCAAATATTAGAAGCACTGAGATTTGAGTTTCTGAAAATGAGCATTACAACATACATGTACCTACATACAAAGTTTTTACTTCCTTTTCTACAAGAAATCAATTAAAATAAAAAAGAAACAAAGCTTTTCTAAAAGTAATTAAAGGACTCATATTTCACAAAAATGAAGTTTTCTTCTCTTTACATTGCTTAGAAAGGAAAATAAAATTAGAAATTAAAAATAGCAAACATCATCATTGCTAAAAGCCAAAACATTCTGAAACTATGGTAATTTCACTTCTACTGTTTTATCACATTAAATGTATTAAATTACTCTAATTTATATACAATTAGGAGCTAGGAGCTCTAGTTCCTAATTGTCTTAAACGTCTAATCTGCTGAATCTTAGCTGATTTTTACTACAAATTGCTGCTACTAATTTACTTAGGAATCACTGGAAAAATCTCCTGCAACATTTTTTTTTCTTTTTAATAAAAAGCAAAGCCTTTCAGAGGAAACAGAGCACTGTGAAATCATTAAGAAGATGCAAGCTCCCTGTACTACAGGGAAACCAATTAGTAGCTTTACCATTCACACACAGCTAAGAACTGCCAATAGGTAAAGGGCATCAAACTGCCCCACCTTCCCACTCCTTATGTCTAGCAATCAAACATGCAACTTTAAAAGGCAATATGCAGAATAAACAAAAGATATTTACTTCAATCACTCAGTGCATGAACTCTCAGTATTTTTAACACTAATTGACACTTCCTGCCACAGCCAGCAACAGAAAGCAGAGGCCCTCATCCTTCCAGCATTTATCTGTGAACCTCACTACCCATGGCTGAAATTCCTAAGATTTCAGTAAAAAAAAAAAAAAAAAAAAAAAAATTCAAAGTACAAGGTTGTACCAAGAATGCATCTGTCCAAAGGTTTGAGACAGATTTCTGGTCCTATTGTTCATCTGCATATGTGGGAAGGTGAAGGGGGAAGGAAAAATAACTTTTTAAGTTTTCCCCATGCTTACACCCTATTGATAATTTAATACGTGCACAGAAAGTAAAGTTCTTCAAAACAGTTTATTCTCTAAAATTACAGGATTAACGTTAGAAGAGAAAAAAATCAGAAGCGTAACTGATGAATAGAATTAACACTGTGGGATCATTCTAATTCCATTTGGGACACACATCCCTCATGAGGCTGAGTTTCTGTTCCATAAGCATTTAAGAAAAATAAACATGTCACTGAAAGTCTTTCAAAGTACACTTCCCAAATTAGAGAAGTGATCGAGGAGCCAATAGAAAAGAAATATGTATGAAGGGTAATTCACTGCAAACACAAACTGTAAATGACCCTTGAAAGGGGTCCTTCTGAGCTTCCTGGAGGAAGCAGTGCGGCTCTGTAACCAGGCAGAATGACAGTGTGCTATCCCCACTGCCCACTCCTTAGAGGAGGGGGCTCCTTGGCTCAAGTGATCCAGGGAGGAAGACCCAAGCAGCACTATCGGATTTCCACAACTCTACTGGCTGTCAGCCTGCCTCCTGCAGCCTGGCTGCTGGAACCCATAATTTTTGGTAAATAAAGCATTATGCTGCATAATTTCTTCAGTGTGGAATTATTCGTAAATATTCAGCTTTTGCATTAGTCCAGAAATATTAATAGATTGGTTGAAGATAGCTGCAAACAACAAAGGAAGGCCTGAGAATTCATTTTGTTCAATGCCAGACAGCAAAACCTTCCTGTGGAAGTCACAGAGGGAAACTCCAGAACACACAAGCATTCAGTACAAGACTGCCTTTTTCTTCAGGTAGCAAAGTACTCATTCCAATCCCATCATCTGTTCATGTGCCATCAGTTCCTCAGGAAGTTAATGGCAATTTTTTGCATTTTAATGCTTATTATCTGCATTTATCTGCAATTTTAAAAGTCATACAGACTCCCCTGCAATTCAACAGCAGTTGTACAGGTGACAGCTGATGCCACAGTTGCTCCCAGCCCATAGGACAGACCTTCCACAGCCTGTACCCTGACCCTGCCACTTTTCACTTTACACCTTCCCCTACTCCTGTCTACTTTTTAAGCCTCTTTACAGTGCTGCTGGAAACATGACAATAACAGCAAAGGGTATCTTTGCTGCTGAGAATGAGCCCTCACAGAAGGGAATTTTCACAATGTTTTCACTTTGTGGAAAAACCTGGAATTCTCACCCTAAATACACAGGAACCTCCATCACACAGCTCACAAGAAAACTACAAAGCCTTGCTGGTTGTCACCACACTAGTAAGGTAATAGGTAACACAGCATTTAAACTGAATTTTGTTTCAACAGATTTGGACTAATGTCTAACTATTTTAACATTTAAACAAGTAGCATATGGACACTTTGAGGAGATCCAACACATTACTGAGAACACAAGGAAACTAATCTAAACATCTTGAGGGTCACTGAACTGACTTGCAGATGGTCAAATGAGAGAAATGAGCAAGCCACTTGTCGATCAGGGCCTAAGCACCAATCTGTGTGGCAGTCCAAAGAGAAAGAAGGGGTATTTCAAAACCAAGTACCAATATGATGGCAGCCAGCAGCAGCAGAGATAATTTGGATTTGGGCAGTATTACAGAGTAGACGATCTTGGCGTCCTCTTAAGTACTATTACCCTGCCTTTTATGAAACTACCACTTGTATCAAGTTAAAGTCACCAGTATCTCTGTAGATAAGATTTTTGAAGTATTCTCTCCTAAACTAGTTTTATATTTGTAGTCCACAGTGAAGATCAAATATTCTATTAGGTTTTAAGAATCTGTGATCATCACTGGTACTCCTACCGCTTCGTAACAGCTGAAATACCCTAGCCTACTTACAAATCTGGAAATCATATTTTGCCAGCTTCAGGTTCTCTGCTTGGAGTGTGAATGCTGCCTCTTAATGGTACATAAAAACCAGTTACCTCACCTTGTCAGAGCACTGGCTACCAACAAGAGAACTTTTAAGTGATTTTCTAGGTGTACAGGTTGAAATACTGTGAGATTCCTTGATGCTTGCACAAGAAAGGCAGGTTCTAGCAATACCGAGTATCATTTCACTTCTGAACTTACAATATTTTTAATTGTATTCTTCATCACTGGATTTTTCCTTCCCAAAATCTGTATCATAGTTCAAATAGGAATTTATAAAACCAGATTAAATCCCAACAGTTCCTACATGCTTAATAACATGGCCTCTCCAAAATAGCAACAACAAATGAACCATCTCTAATAACCCTACAGAAAATGGCTTCAAATTAGCAAAGAGTTTTCTGAACTATGTAGAATATGCAAAGCATCTGTAATTAAATCTCCTTCCAGTTCATAATCAAAAAGTACCCCTAGTTGTATCCTCCAAATATTCTACAAATCAAAATTCCTGCCAATTATCAGGGTGAAGGGATATAGACAAAGACACATTTTCCTTAACATTTTTTTGTCCTTTGAGGTCATCTGTACACACCAACCCATTTCCACCAAATAATAAAAGCAAAATTAAATATTCAATTCAATTTAATTAAGCACATTAACAACACATAAATTGACATACGAACATTTAAACCTAGTAACAAATTCTATCAATTTTCTGAAGACATCTATAAACCAATGCTGCTCTTTAATTCCACACATGGTAGCCAATGATTTAATCACTGCTTTCTGCTATTCAGCTATTTAATGTTATGTTTCAAACACTCTGTAGTCATTGTTTTAGATGAGAATATTTTGTTGTTTGATTGCTTTTTTAAATTATGGGATTAATTTTCAACTTTTGATGTGTCAGGCTTAATCCTATCAACCAAGTTGTTTGTAAATTCCTGAACCATGGATTGTGACTGTGTCAGTTTAACACCCAGGCAAATGAGAACCAGAGACTTGCAGACAATACCACGGAGGGAATGAATAACTCTTTGTAGGTTTGTTTTCCACTGCTGAAGATTACCTTATTATGGCAGGGCAGCACACTCTTTTCCAGCTCAAATGACTCTCCTTCCTATTTTTATGCAATAGGAATGTCAAAATAAAGAAGGGAAAGTTACATTCTGCACGACCCTACTAACTGTCACATCCTAGGATCTTGGCATTGAACAGATCCTCTTTAATGGCCCAAGAGTTAGCTCTTTCCCAACTCTTAAGTTCAGCAAATATTTTCTGTTCAGATCTATATGTTGCTCTTCTCTAAGACTTTATCTGTATGATACAAAGCAGGATAAACCACAGCCCTGTATATTTGGTCCATTATGAGTGCTATTAAATCACTGGGCTATTCAATGAACAAAGACACTCGGAGTTTACAACAGGAGAATATTGGCTCAAGCTTGAAAGACTGTATTTAACTATACCTTATATAAACTATTGTTTCACCAGCCGAGTGGTCTCAGATATGCCAGGCATCATACTAATCCTGGAAACTAACCAGGGATGTGCAAAGAGGACCTTGCACACAGAACAGAGCTTAGTTTGGCTTACTTACCACATAACATTTTAGAGTAAAATGAGGATAAAATTATTGAAGTAACATTACAAACCTCAGTCATCAAAGATATGAAAATGCTGAGAAAAATGTTCTGTGGCTATGACACATTTTCTTGGGTGGAAACCACTGTGTCATTCTTCCTTATCTCTGTTCCCATTCTCCCTCGAGACTAACAACTGACTATTCTCCAACCAGCTTTGATGCAATATTTTTACAGTGATTCTACACTTGAATGCTATCTCATAGTACACAGCAAGTTACACAGAAAAAGGAATAAAATCTCAGTTTTGCCGAAACTTGGAGATTTAGGATGTCCTGCAAGAGGATCTGTCTGTAAAACACACCTATAGCAAAACCAGCAAAGAACCCCAGTGAAGGTCAAAGACAAAAAAGTAGAAACCCAAGAAAGATGGCACTTGCCCTTAAGGCTTCATAAATGGACCCTACTTCCCTAGCAAAGTGTACACAGCCAACAGGAAAAAACTCAAATCACAGCAGTGAAGACTTTGGTTCAAAATGTCAGCACATGATCTAGATCACAAACTATTTTTTCCTACTTTCCCAAGTTAAAAGCTTTCAGTTAGTTGCAAACTCTGTTGTGTAGTAAGACGGCAAAGTTGCCTCTCGTGTAGGCTTCATTCAAAGCACTGCACTCCTTGAAGCAGGGAAATAAACAACAGGTGAGCTTCACATGCCAAGGGCCAAACACCACAGCCTGGCAAGAGCCACCTTCACTCACACATCTCTCTCTGAGTAAACGAACACATACAGCTGCCCTGTATTTATTGAAAGGTATTTATTCTTTCTGTCATTTGGCCAAGCAACATTAAACAAAGGCAGAAGCAGATGGATTCTGTAAAAAAACACCACCACACAATAGCAGAAGGGCCTGAATCAGACACACTGTACTGGAGTTGTGTTCTGCAGTAAGAGTTCTCCTCTGTCAATCAAGAGACCTCTTCACTCCATTCTGGGGCTTGTATTTCAAAGGGTTTTTAACATTATTTCTTAATGTACTTAATTTCTTTATTAGATCTCCAACACTTTGCCTTTCCATTACAACATTGCTTGTGGTAATGAATATGGTGGAGAGGTATTCAGGGAAAAAACAAACACCACCATGCAAACAAGCCCTGACTCTTCCATATGTAATTTGTTGACAAAGTTTGTATGACTGATTAAAACAGCTGAGAAATCCATCTTATTTGTATCTTTTTTTTAATATCTGAAGCTAATTTTCAATTCTGATGAGATCATTCTTTTTCAAACTAGGCAAGTTTTTGGCACAAAATAAACACATGATGTTCATCATCTAAGTTTAAAATGAATCAGTTGGAAAATAAATGGGAAAAAAACCCAAGTAGAAGTGAAGAAGTAACAAAGAAAAAAATGTAGGAGTTTGCATGTTAAATTTTAAAGCATTAATTACTTAGCCAACATCTGTTTATATTAGTCATTGTAGCAAGTTTCAATCATATATGTTAGGAGTAATTTAATATGGTGACTTTCTTAAGCATTGTGTGTCAGAAATATTTCCAGTCAAAAGAGGGAAACTAGATAAGGACAAAAATCACCAAACTCCTGATCATTTAAGAGTCAATGAGCCATCCCACACTACCCTATATTCAAATCCTTGTTGAGAACCTTTTTCTGCCTTATAACATAAAATCATCCACCTGCAAGTCTAATGTAACAGATTTTTTTTCATATTTCTATTTTAATTCACCCATCCTTTCACAGTCCCTGAGGAATCACAAGTCAGCAACACAGAGGATTTCATTTTACTCCTTTCATACTGGAATTAAAATCCATTTATATTTTATTATTTGGCTGTATTATTTTCCATATTTTTCAAACCTAACTTCCTTACACACTGACATTATATACAAACACAATACATTAAAAACACAGATAAATTGGACTGAGGAAGACCATTTATGGAATAAATTAGTGTGTCCTTACAGCGTGCTACCAATATACTCCTACAGGCTCTGATCCAATACACATTGACTCCAGTGTGGTTTGGGTCAGATCCACTGCAAAAATAATTTAATTCGGTAGTGGTAAATTAAATCCAAAATGTATAATTTGATTAGAAAACACTTCAAGTAACACTGTGAAGAACATTGGTGACTGCTTCGCAGCTCATACAGATTTTAGTTCTTTAAACCATTATTAAAAGAAGTCTGGAATTCCAATTTTTTCCAACCACACTGTTGCACTTAATTAGGCAGCTGTCAACTGTTAGAAAATAAATGCAGCATTATCTCTTTTAGAAGAACTAGTATGGGAAGTGAAACACTTCATGGGAGCTAAACTTTCTGGAGTCATGGTAATGAATCTGTTTTCATCAGGTGACCATGAGTCATCATTTTATCAGCAGTTTAAAGGGTTTTCACAACAGCTGAGCATCATAGGTGCCTGTGCACAGCCATGACTGCAGCACAACAATGAAACGGGGCCATGTGCTGTGGTACCATTATTTAAGGAAAAGTCTAGCTACTGACTCAAGAAAAATACTGCAAAGTCATGGCTGAGTAAGCTCTGCAGGGAGCACAAAATGTCCCCAAACTGGAACACAAAATGTCCAGAAACAAAGCTTTTATTTGAGAATTGAAACAAAGCAATAATTTTGCTATTAAAAATAGATGCCTTTTAAGGAAGTTGTGAACTACATGGATGAAACATCAGGAAAGAATGAAAATGTGGTGTCAGTCACTCTTCTCCCATTTACTCCGCAGTCCTGTCAGAATACACTCTTACATCAAATATTCAGATAGCTCCCACATACTAGAATCCATCTACATTGTCCAAAGTAAGGAGAGGCTACATAAAAAATTACCAAAAAACATAATAAATTTTCATTATTATACCATCAAGAGCAAAATCTGCATTTCTCCATCATGAAACTGTTTGTACCAGGTAATGCATGAAACATGGATCTGTTTACCTCCCAGCCTACTAACCTCCATCTGAACCCACTGGAAAGAATTGAAGAATGTCACCTACAGTATAAGGTGAAGCCTCTCCCAGGACCTAAAGGCACTTGGTGACCCCATGCAGCATCACTGCTAAGCCCTTATGTTTTGCTGGACTCAGGGAGATTCAAGTCTGCTTCTAAGTTTCCCATCCTTTCCTCCTCCAGGGCTGGACTCTGGGGTCACACAGGCAGCACCATCAGGATCTCCATGAAGCCGAACAGTGGAGGTGTAAAATCTGGCAGTGCTGGTCAGAAATAAAGCACATGGCAAGTATCATGGAAGTTAAATCTTTGAATTAATTAGATTTAAAAAAAACCCCCACACTTCTTAGTATGGTGGGTATTTACAATGCCATATCACTGCCACAGCAGTACAGTGCTCACATTTAGCAAAAAAACTGATTTTCATGCACAAGTGGTACTTTAAAAACTAACCAGATTTGAATTACCAAAAGAAGTAATACAAGTTGAATGATCCTTTTATTCTTTATTTGAAGTGATCCCTGTGAAAGCAGTGTTTCCACTATTGTTGTTTATCCCTCTGGCTTCCTATTCCTTTCCCCTTCTGCTAACACTTTAATCTCTCAACTCTTCATCCACTCATCATTTCCCTAGGCTTGAAAATTAATCCTCTGAGGTCAGTGAGGAAACATCCATTGACTCCAGGAGATTTAGAATTATATTGTACACTTAATTTTTCTCCCCCTTCTACCTCCCAACTTCCTCTTTTGTTTCTTCTGGAACTTATTTACTCATCACTTTAGCCGTTCCATATCTGGTCCCATGAAATTGGGAATTTACTGGAGCATTAAGAAAGAGAACTAAATAGATGTCCTTCTAGCCATTACTATTGTTTGCACTTCCTATTTTAAATCACATCCCCTCCTGCCCCTTTTTCATCATCTTGTTTAAGACTTCTAAGCTCTTTTAGACAAGTATCCTATTTTATCCATTTATACAGAAACAAATATGACAGCTGAGTGAAGTGCAATGCTACTTGACAATACCAATTTCAACTACCTGTATTTCCAACTGTTCTGAGCAATACCACTTCAGGAATGTTCAATCCCTAGAAAACCACTATTTAATGGTTAATATAACCATTTCTTAATTTTTAAAGACCCAAACAGCAAATATAAGAACACACAATACATGCAAAACTCAACAACCCTTAATCTGTTTGGAGAACACCAGCACCTCAGTTTTAGATTTAGAATACTTTTAAAAACTCTATCTAAATCACAGAAACCTAATCTTAGCATGTTTCTATTGAAAACAAAATAAGTACTCCAACCACAGGAATTTCACATACAAAATATCTTCATTTTGCAGTGAAGGGTAAATGAAATGAACATCAGAAATCCTGTATTTATTGGTTAATTTAACTAAGTACTCTCTAAAAAAAGATTAATTCTCAAACCAAAACTCAGAATGCTAACATGCTCACAACTATGTACACAAAAAAGCAGCTGTAGAATCAGTCTCATAACTCTGAGCAGTCACAATAATATAAAAATTTACTTTAAATACAAACAGCAAACATTCCTTATCCTCGCTCTCCACTTAAGAGCACTGCACTCATGTGTCTGTGGACTTAATATAGTATGTAAACTACATAAACACATCTGTTATCCTTTATCACTCACTATATGGGATCAGAAATAAATAAAAAAATCAGGTAAGAAAACCTACTCATCTCCATTTTTTTTCTCTCCAAGCAACTCCCAAGAAGAAGAAAACAGATCAATTTCTTACAAAAATATTATGGCTTAACTGTATACAGGAATATTGATCACCTATCTCAATGGACACTTTCACAGAAACGTGCACTTTTATCTGTCAAGCCCTCTGAGATGTCACCTAAGAATCATCCAGATGGGCACAACTGGTAGAGAAATCTTTGCCAATGTACTGCTACTGTATTACATTTCAACTGGTAGCTAAAGAAAGAAAACATTGCAAATATCAAAATTAATTCTCGTGTTATTATTCCACACCCAAGACAATCCACAAGTGTGTGAGCAGACCCTAAAATGACCCAGCCAGGGCTGTCAGTCCATACTGGGACACTGACAGGAACATGGCTTTCTATAATCAATGTTCTTGCTACACATACTTTCTTTCATGGAGCACTGCTAAGGTTCAAAAGACCAATATTAGGATGCCTTTGGTTGTAAGTCAGTATCTTAATGATTACATTAAGATACATCAATGTAAAAAAACAAAGTACACAAGCTGATCATACTACAATTCTCATTCTCCTGTCCAATCATATCCAGTATTTCCATCTTTGTTCCCAATATAAAACTAGAAGCTGTGCTTGCTGTTTGAAATGAACTTGCCACTTAAAGCAAGCAAAATATTAGTAGGAAGGATCAAAAAAGTTACATATATGTCCAGCATGCAATAATTTAAATTGGTAACAAGGAGCAAGAATGCTGAAGAATCAATTGCAGAGTGAGCTGAATGACCAGAAGGAATACTAAAACTACAATTATCTTAATCTAAGGCCTACAAATCTGAGACAGAACAGTGCTCCACGTAGGAAACAGAGAAAAAAAAAAAAAAGCTTCCCTTTGAGCTGAGCTATTGAAATGTAGTAACAAGTTACTCATCTGTCTTTGGCAAATGAACAAATTGCAGAAAACAGTAAATGAAAATTTTCTATTGCAGCCATAAAATTTACTATATTTAGTTCTGCAACTTGGCATGAATAAAGTCAATTTACACAATTCTGGAAGAGGAATTCTTTCTACTTTGTCCAAAGTTTTAAACAAGGCCCTAGTGATATTATTTTTGAAATCCATATAGAGTTCAAGATTTTGCTTTAAGCCTCACCAATTAAAGTTAAGATTTATTTCTCAGAACAGCAGTAAAACATTTTAGCAACACACAGAGAAAGATTAATTAAATTCATATGGTGAGGGTACTTTACCACACACTGCTTATGAAATAACAATATAAAATAGAAAACTGATGATCAAATTAACTTGCATAAAGTATTATCTATTGCAAATTACAAGACCATATCATCCAGCTGCTTGGTAGGTGAAGAATGTCTGTTTAGGACCTAAGTGCAGTTTCTGTTTTAACGTTTAAAGCTATTTTACTGCATCAATTAGTTTATTTTAATCTCTCTTAATGGACCATAAAGCTAAGCTTAGGCTCGTATCTCAAAAACAGACCAATTGCTCCCTCCACTGGAAGTCACCGACCATTACACCAGGGTGCACAGATCCGCTGGTAAAAACACACATCAATAAGAAGCAAAGTTAAACAAATCAGAGGGAGTTTCTACTTAATTACTTGATAGTCGGCTAAGATTTGACAGACTGATAACCTGAACTTTTCATTCTCTTACCAAAAGATTCACATACACAGGTTTACAAAATCTAAAAGCTTAAAAATAGAGAATATAGAAGACAAGGCAAGGCACCTGAAACATGGAATCATGGAGTCACAGAGTGGTTTGGGTTAAAAGGGACCTTAGAAACCATACCTCCTCCAGTTCTATCGTTCTGCCAGGGGCAGGGACACCCTCCACTAGACCAGGTCAGACTGGATGGGGCTCTGAGTAGCCTTGAACACTTCAAGGAATGGGGTATCCACAACTTCTCTTGGGGCATCCACAACTTCTCTTGGGGCATCCACAACTTCTCTTGGCTACCTGTTCCAGTGTATCACCATTCCCTCATAATGAAGAATTTCTTCCTGATACCTAATCTAACCCTACTCTCCTTCAGTTTAAAAACATTCCCCCTTTTCCTGTCGCTACATGCTCTAGTAATAGCCCCTCTCCACCTTTCTTGTAGGCTCCTTTCAGGTACTGGAAGGCCACAATTAGGTCACCCTGAAGCCTCCTCCAGTCTGAACAATCCCAATTCTCTTAAGCCTTTCCTCACAGGAGAGGGGCTCTATCTTCATGTCACTCCTGTGGACTTGCTTTTCATTTTCAGACTCAGTAAAATACTCCCATCAGCTTTAAGCACAAGGAATCTAAAATAAAGAATATAGTATTTTCTGTACTCTGCCTGCAGAGACAAGTAGGAATTGTTTTTAATGGAGAATCTATTGCATGGGGATCATCTGTGCAAAACTTATGTGAAAGCTGAAAAGTCTTAGAAAATAGTCACATGAAATACAAATCCAGTGAATTTAAAGAAGCAAAACTTGACATACAAAATCCCTGACCTAACAAGTAATATGTTAATCTGTGCACAAAGTGAATTTCAATCAGGTCAAGGCAAAGTTAATTTTCAGCATTTGGTACATGCAAAAACTTACTCTCATTTCGCAAATACTGTAAGAAAGAAAAAGTTGTATTTCATTAGCATTTTCAAAAGCTTTTATCTGTGATACTGCTTACCTACAGACATGCTCAATGAGAACCTAGCCCTTGCTAAGGCAGTCAGGGATGCTAAACATGGTGATTGCAAGGTCCATGCTGAATACCTGTTACACATCCTTGCTGAATAATGAAGCTGTAATGATGCAGGTCAGAAACCAAGAGTCTTCAGGCTTTTTATTGAGTAAAGACATTCCAACTCACAACACTTTTCTTATTGGGCACTTACATGAATATTGATGATATTGAGAGTTCTCAGTAAAGAAAAGCAATGCCTTCAGCCTCAGCTCCTGTTATCCACACCAGAGGTGCACAGACTCAGAGTATCAGCTAAAATGCGCTCAAAATCAAATATATTTCTCCTCTAAGTCCCTCTATCAACTCAGCAGCACTGAATAATATGATACTGTTAACCTTCTGAAGGTTTACAATCCTGTTAAACAGTAAAAATACAAAGCAAACATCCCACTAAATGACAGCAGTTTTGCTTGGAAAAGAGCACTTAGCACACAAAAATTAAGTGATTGGTCTTCTCATTAAACAGGTTGGTTACCCACGAAACCAAGCTTTGACAGTTTCCACAGCCTGATCAGTCAGCAAGGATTTTGTCGCTGCCCTCCAAAAAAATTCCATGCATACCCACAGAACAAAAACATGTTGTCTTATGAAAATTCCTGGAAAAACACTTCCAAGAGAATAATATGTTGTGCTAATCACAATTGGGTTTATTTATTAGTTGGTATAGTCACAGTAGTAGAATTAGTTGGTATAGTCACAAATTAGTCATAGATTAGTTGGTATAGTCACAGTAGTAGAATTATGAAGTGTTATGCTTATTGCAGAATGTTTTGAAAAGTTTTGCTCTTCAGCACGTAACTAAAAGTCTAGGACTGTTTGCAAAATGAACTTCAATAGCATTTTACTGCACGTGAAACAAACAATCCCCGAAAATGGAAAAAGAGGCAAAAAAAGAAACAAATAAATTAATACTTTAAGAATATTGCTACACCTTTAACCAGGAACCCTTAGACCTGGGAAGTACATAAATAGTATTACAAGATTACAGTAAGAAAAGAATCCACCTAAAATTTTACTTCAGATTTTCAAGTAGCAAATAGTGTTTTATTGAGAATTCATGCAGTTTCTAATTCTCACTGCACAACTTATCATTTTTAGTTACAGCCTTTTAATCCTCAGCTGACCCCAGACACACTCTGCCATGATACAGCAGCAATTCCTAGTTTGCTTCTAGAGGGAGAAAAAAGCTCATGTAAAGTATGCTTCTATGACCAGAAGCCTGAAGGATGTGCTTTTAGTATCAACAGACACGGTCTAAGCAGTATTACAGATTTATTATTTTTTTAAAGCTATGACATTCTACTTACCTTAATGACAAATTTGTTGGATGCCATGATAGGTCAGTGTAAGCTGGTCCTATAAAAATACCAATTAAAAGTGATCAGCACTGGAGAAACACTCAGATCTCTACAGCAATCGAGAACGAATTTTACATCTGTGGCCCATTCCTTCATGACTACTGTTCTTCAAACCCTACACTCTGCTTTTAGAAAAACAAGGAAAACTCTTATTTCAAGGACATTTACTTAGCTACCTGTGTTGGTTTCTTTTAGTGAACCTCATAACTTCGGAGGCACTTTGCATCCAACATAGGAAATACAAAGAATTCTTTCAAGTAAGAAACTCTAGCTTTTGGCTCACCTGGTGTCCATCCAGACATCCACGTTATGTAGATTTAAAATTTTATACTACACACATAAAGCAGCATAACCCAAGTCTTATGGTGCTTGCAAAAAGGTAAAGTGAACTTTGGAGATCCTCCTCCCTTGCTTATCCCAAACAGGACCTAAATCACTTAATTTGGGATCCTGAGTGCAAATATTAAAAATTGAGGAATGTGTACACATTTCTCATTGCATACTTCAAGTTATAGTTAAGTACTGCAATAGAGCTGTTGATGTTTCAGGACACACGTCAGGCTGGGGATACGTGTCTCTGTCAGGCACTATGCTTATGTGTTTCAAAATTCAGTTGTTATCATTATTTAACTTCAAAAAAGTGCAAAACAAGATAAATAAACACCCACTTTAAGACTACACTCTGTAGCACACATGATTTTAATCTTAAGATTCTTAACAGTCCTGCACACAGAAGCTGGAATACCATCATGCCTTGTGCCATGTCGCTATCATTCTCCCTTGCACCAAACAGCCCTGGAAACGTCTCCATTTTATCAGATTAAATCCTGACAACTTTACTGATGGCAATTTTGAGAAACACAATGCAAAGGACAGAGCTCTGGACCACTTGAGACATCCTAGTTCAGTTCAGTCATGTAGTAAGCTCCGCTTAGCCTGACATCACCGATTTCCTTCTGGTACCAGTTTAATTTCCAGAATAATACTGTTGCAACACATCTGCTACTACTCATGTGAAAACTACTGGCAGGCAGAAATCACCTCCACATACAATTTACAAAATAATAGAAGAAAACCATAAAAAGGAAAAGGATGCACAAGAAAAGTTAGCTTTGGTTCAGTTTGCTCTTACTGGGAGTAAGCTGACTTTGGGAGTTTGCCAACTATCCCATTCTTTGCACTGACCACACAGATAAGACAAAGGAAATACAGCAGACAGACAAAATGTAAGCAAATCCACAGAAAACAAAAAGGAAAATATTTTATGTGTGAACCATCAGGGAAATCACTGAAGTGGCACAGGTGAAAAAATACTCAATACTAAGACATCAGAAGATGAGGAAAACCACTCGCCAATTGTTCAAGCAAAAAAAAAAAAAAACAACTAGCCCCAAAATACTTTGCCATTTCCTGTGTTTAAAAAAACACCAAACACCAAAAACACAGATCTGTTACAACTGCTGCTGTTTGACAGCAAGATTCTGTCTCATGGAATGCTTTTTCTGTTGCAAACCTCTAAAGTAAACACCACATAAAAACATATGAAGATAAGCAAATATGGCAGAAAAACTCCTCACAAGACTATATATATATATATATATATTTTTATACTAAAAACACGTCCTGATACGGCATGTGTAGTATTCCAAGACCTAAAATGTTGGGCACGAACACATGATTTAGAATCAAACACGTAGGTTGCCTGTAGCTAGAGTGAGACACGCTTTAAAAATAACGCGGCAGAACATTTCTTCCCTAAATTTGAGTCAAATGGAGCAGTGGGTACTCAGGAGAAGCCAGAAAACATGGTCACCCAAGTGTCCTCTGCCAGCTGATGAACAGCATCTTACCTTAGCAAAGCAGCTTCCTGTGGAAAGGAAATACAGAGCTCGGGACGGAGGAGGAACTGAAAACTCCTGGCACACACTTGGAGATACAGCAGCAAGCTTCACCCACTGCCCATGTCCGAGAGATGGGAGAGAGGGGGCACCTGAAAGCGGCAGAAACGAACAACGCTAATTAAGGAATTCTGTAGGGTAAGTTGATATTAACTATTTTTGTAGTACGAAATGAACTATCACAACATAAAAGAGGAGTTTTCTGAACTTTCCCATCCAGCACTTATCAGTTTCTGGGAGCGGATCCTAAGCTTGGGACGAGCAGTGCAATGCTCAGCTACTCACACACCCAGTAAAGCATCCACAGTTCTGAAAAGACACACCACGATCTTCCCATCTGCCATCCAGGATTTCTATGCCCACTGCTGCCAGTTACTCCACTTAACCCTTGAAAAATACTCTTCCATCCAGTCAGCAGCTTTTCTCCTCATTGTTATTCATACTCCTTCATTCATAAACTGTCCATTCAACTTTAAGGCTCAACAATTCAGTTTCCAAAACACGACCCAGTCACCACAGAACTGCCTAGAACTAGAGGGAGGAGAGGGTCTGAGGAGCATCAGAGGGCCACAAGCAGATTCTATTATCTTTTTTAACTTTTGTGGAACAGCTGAATATAATTAGCAATGAAAAATTACCATACAATTAAAAAAATTATACTCCTTTCTGCATGGAGATCAGGCATTAAATATTTGTCTTTTGGCTACAGTCATAAACTCTGCAACTATAAACGAAATTGAAAACAAACCCATTCATTCACAAATGAATATAAAACGAGATATTCTTGACAGCAACTGCAGGAGTAGAGAGAAGAGTGAACTTAGGAGAAGTATAACTGTATTCACAGGAGTATTTCTGGTACTTACAGGAATGAATACAGGGAAAGTGAATACAGGAAAGCAGATGAGCTAACGAAAAGCGGTGTTCAGGGAACAAAGTTATTTGAACTTGTTTTGGCCGGGGCACTTCTGCCCGCCCACAGGAAGCTTCAGACAGCTAGGCGCAGGTGTAAGGCAGAGTGGCTACAGTAGCGGGTATGCAAAGAAGAAAAATCAGAGATATATACATATATTTTTATGCCTGGGCAGGCTGGACGGGGATGAGGAACGGGAAAGAGCGGCTGAGACGGCGCCTGAGGGAGGCTCGGTGGGAGCCGACCGGCACCGCCGCCAGAGCCCCGGGTCTCTGAGCATCCCCTCAGAGGTTTAACCGAGGAGAAAAGCGAGGCCGAAGCCCCAGGCGCGGCCGCAAGAGCCGGGCGGCACAAGGCAGCCGTACCCCTCCCCACGCCACACCCGCCTCCCGCCGCTCCTCTGCCCTACCCAAAATGGCCGCGCCCGTCGCCGCCGTCCGCCCCGCGCTGCCCGCACGCAAAATGGCCGCCACCGGCTGAGGCGGGCCGGGCCGCGAGTGACGCTGCGCTCGGCTAATGGCGGGCGCCGAGGGGCGGTGCGGCACGGCACGGCACGGCACGGCACGTCCGGGGCCGTGCTTCTTGCGCTGTCTCTGCTTCCTGCCGAGGGGCGTTTGAACGTGTGGGGGGTGGGTGAGTGCTCGCCTCCCCGGCAAGGCTCCTCGGTAGCACCTTTCTCTCTCGCTCCCAGAGCGGGAGAAGCCTCAGGTGCGCCGTGCCCGCGGTCTGTACCCGAGCGCGCCGCTGCCCCCTCAGCCGCCCGCGCTTCAAGGTCGCTGGGTCGCGGGGAAGGAGGAGGAGTGGGTTGGGAGGGCTCCGTGGCGATGGAGGGGTGGTTGGAAGGCCGGGTTACACCTGTCAGGGGCATAGAGTTGGGCGGGGGTGGGAGTTTTTCCTCTCCGAGTTACAGCTTTGTGGCCGCTCAAACAAGTGAGGTATTTTGGTATAAAACATTAGTATACGTGCGAAATCCTATGGAAAGTATTTTTTCCCCCACTTTCTTATTATATAAGGATTAATTTATTGCTCTCTTTGTAATGGTGCCGCTTCTGAATACTATAAGGTGGTCAGGCAAAGCTGCACAAAGGTAAAGTGGTTTCAGGAGCTTCACACCTTGCTTTGCCTGCAATTTCAAAGTTCTGTATTTCTTTAGGAGCTCAGCTACTCATTGGATTGTATTAACTATAGGGGGGGGAAGGTGTATTTTGAACCTGCTTTTGGGCTTCAGATGCTTGCCATCTGGGCAGTAGTGCTTGTAATTAGATAAAATTTTGTTGTGTTTAAGCTTTAGCATGCCAAAGCTCGAAGCAAATGCAGCAATTAACATTTCAAAATGTCTGAATTGAGGTGCTTTTTTTTTTTTTTGGTTCACAAAGTAAGGCTTTTTGTTTAGTGTTTTAGTAATCTGCTGCATTGCAATTAAAGGTATTAACATTCAGCTTCATCTGTTCAGTGTTGTTATTTTAGAGTAACAAAAAAAGAAAGGATTTCTAGAATATGTTTAAAATAATAAATTATCTTTACCTAGGTAGATGCCAGTTTGCAATGGGTCTTAAAACCTTCTGGAAGGACAACAAAGTTCTGATTGTTATGGGAGCTAGCCTGGGGCTAGTGCACTGGGGATGGTATTACTTGAAGTCCAGTCCTATTTTCCAAGTGAAGACGGAGGATTTTTCTCCAGAACGTGACATTCTGACATTCATGATGCAAAGTGCTCGCAAAAGTAACGAAAAATAGCATTAGTACTTTGATTTTTGGGTAAGTTGTCTAACTAGTTGTATCTGTGTCTATGAGGCAGAAGATGAATTAATTGAGAATTTTCAAACATACAGCCTTGGTGTTCTAACGTTAGTCTTTCAGAGTTTTATTCTACTTTGCAACTAAGTTAATTTTTTGTACCTACATGGACCCAAAAAGTGCATCATAAATCTCAAAAACTACTGTTAAATCCCACATGATGAGCTCAATTAAGTGAGGGTATTATGTGTCTTATGATACTTTAAAGCAAGCTCCAGTAACTTCAGGACAGTAATGAAACTCATGTGACTGGATCTATAACAGTGTCCTTTCAGGCTTAAAACTGCCCAGAAATAATTGTGACTGTACATAGTAACATATTCTGTGTTAGTAGGGATGGTGATTACAACAGAGAATGAAACAAAATGAAGTACGAGTGTAAATACTGTAGAGTTCACATAGAAATGTAAATAAGCATTAAGTTTTACTGTTATAAGAACTGAAAAACTTTCATTGTGGGCCTCTTGAAGTAAGAAACCTTTGTTTGAACATCAAAAGCTGTTGTTTCTGTTGCCTGGTAAGCACTGCTGACTAGTTGAGTTCTTTTGTTCTTGAGTAAAATCAGGTGGCTATCACTGTAGTTTTGATACTTCAGTGCAATTCAGTGAAGTTGATGGTAGCCTGCTACTTATAGACCTGCTGATAACAGTACAGACCAGTGGTCAGAATTGAAGTTGTTAATAAATAGGTATAATTGGTGCACTCTCTGTGTTTGTAGTAAAATCGTATTAGTAGATTTTCTCAGTTAAAAATGAGAATGCATAGGCCAGTGGAGGTTCAACAAGGCCTGTGTCCTGCTGTGTCCTGCGCTGGGGTCACAGATCCATGCTGAGTTACAGGGAAGAGTGGCTGGAGAGATTCCTGGGAATGCTGGTGACAGCACCTGAACATGAGCCAGCGTGTGCTGGCAGTGATTGTCCCCTGTGCTCGGCACTGGTGAGGGACACCAGCCTTCAGAGAGAATACTGAGGTGCTGAATGACTCCTGAGAAGGCCAGTGGTCCTGTGAGGAGTGCTGAGGGAGCTGGGGGTCTTCAGCCTGAGGAAAAGAAGGCTCAGGGCAATCTTACTGTTTTCTAGGACCACCTGGAAGGTGGGGGTCGGTCTCTTCTCCAGAGTAGCAAGTGCTAGGACAAGAGGAAGTGGCCTCAGGTTGCACCAGGGGAGGTTTAGATTGGGTATTAGGAAAACTGTCTTCACAGGAAGGGTTGTCAAACACTGGCACAGGCTGCCCAGGGAGGTGGCTGAGTCATCTAATGGATGCATAGATGTGGCATTTGGGGACATGGTTCAGTGGTGGCTTGGCAGTGCTGGGGTAACAGTAGGACTTGACTTCAAGGGTCTTTTCCAACCTAAACCGTTTTTGATGCAGTATTTGTCCTTCTGTGACTTTTTTTGGTTAAAACTAAAATAGGTCAAGCTATACAATATTTTCATAAGATTATTCTAATATCTTTCTGGTTTTTATTGTAGGTGTAACTAAGCTTGAATGTTTTCATCTGTGACTGTTGCCAGAAAAGATGAAGAAAACTACCTGGAGTAGAAAGAACTTTCTGCTTGTGGCAGGACTGTCACTTATAGGTGTCCATATAGGAAGCATGCTTGTAAACTATGTTGCGAAAAAGTCTGCTCAGTCTCGTTCAGTAGTTAAAAAAGATCGTCTGGAATGAAATAGCTTCCTGCTATTTATCCATTTTGCAACATGATTTAAGCCTCGTTTTAAGAGAGCTGTGATGAGTGGTTTCAGGAATGTTATATATACACTGTTTCACACTGAAAATAACAATCCTTACCTGCAAATAATTAAAATGTACTGCTCTTAAAATATAAAAGTGCAATGAATTATAGATCCAAGCAAAAATGAAATGTTTTTTTTGGCTAGAATTAAAATCTTGCCTTCAAAATGTCTCGCCTTGAAGCTAAAAAGCCTCCGTTATTTATTAGTGAGCCTTTAACTAGAGATGCAGTGAGTCAGTCACTGTGTCTGTTGAGTGGGATATTAAAATCTTCCTACGGTCCTGCTGGTCGACTCAAACAGCTCCACAATGGTGTGGGGGGCTGTGTTTGTACCACTTCCCAATCCTCAGCCCTCCTGGGGCACCTTTCCATCAGCCAGCCTGTGCTGCGTGTCCTGACAGCCTCTGTACGGAACCACGTGTCACGTTTCAGTGACTGTGGCTTATTCACTGCCATTCTTTGCTGTGGCTTCATTGAAAATTTCAGGAGCCTGAACGTTGCACCTTTTACTGTCATTAAAATAAGCAAGCATCTTCTGAGTCTGTGCATGGACCACCTGAAATCTGAGGCCTGTGGTTGCCGGGTGTCTGTGGATTTCAGCAGTGTTGAGACTCTTGTTTGTTTGGTACAGAGCATTTTAACAAGCAAACCTGCTTGCATGCTTAATAAAACTGAAGTTCATCATCTCACCTCGCTGGTTTTAAAGGCTTTTATATTTACTGTTCCATGTCATGTTGAGACTAATGCTGTTTTAGGGAAGTGTGTGGTGATACCTGTGAAAGGTAGAAGAGTTGTGGATTCTGCAGTTCTTCCTGGACTGCTGATAGAAGCGCCAGAAATCCAGCTGGGAAAACCACTTGCTGTCAAAAGGACTGGTTCAAACATGATCAAGATTGCACTTTTCAGTGTGTCCATGTCAGGTGATGGCTCTAACCCTGAGGAAGGAACTATAGCAGTCCATCATGGAGTTTCTCTGGAAGTGTCAGAGCTGAATCAGTTGCTTAATGTGGGGAAGCAACTGGTTAAGGATGAGGTGGGCCTTGTGGTGTGCCAGAAGGTGATGCATCCCTCCTTGAAGCAGTACCTGAAGGAGAACGGTGTCGTGGCTGTGGACAGGGCTGGGCTGTCTCTGATGGAGCCCCTGGGCCATGTGACAGGTAACAGACCAGTTCTCTGCCTAAACCATTGTCCTGGAGTTGTCATTGTGAGGAGAGCGTCACCTGGGGTGGTGTCGTTGCAGAGGAAGGTCTCTTATTTTCCTCTACCTCAGCTGCCGAGCAAGAGTTGCTCTTTTCTAGTCTAAAAACCATTTTTCAAGATGAATAAGTCTTCTGTGCAGACCCTGATGGTGGCATACCACAGGTGTTATTACTTCTTGCTGCATGAGGGATATCCAATTCCAGTTTATTTTCAAACTGATTCAAGACAAATGAAAAAATTATTTTTTAATCTCAAATTGCCACCAAGTCTTGCACTCAAAATGTGTTGGTTTCTGTGATTTCCTGTGTGAATTGAAATGACAGGTATTGAACAATGTATAGAAGTTAAAAAGCCAAGAGGAATAAAGTTTATGCTTTATGAAATGCATCAGCTAGCTGTTCTGATGGTACCACATACTGTTTTCTCCTTTTTTAATTGACAGGTTCACAGCCTATAGCTTCCATACATTCATTGTCTCCTGGCTGTTACGGCAGTTTGAAAGATTTGTGCGTTGAGAGTTTTGCTTCAAAGCATTTTCTACATCTAATTCCTGAGGACACAGTTATCTGCAGCCTGATACTCTGTAACAGAAGTGAAACAGCATGGGATGAATTGAAGGTAGGCAAATTTTCTTCAAGTCTTTTCTTGGAAAGTCAAGTTTTTAATGGAAAAATACTGAGAAATATTAAATAGATTGAGTTTATAAACATAGTTTTTTCAGTACATAAATTAAGTTCATATGTTTCCAGAATTTCAAAATCCTTGAAGTGCTCATGTTCATTTAATACCTCTGTTTTAATACAGGAAGTTGTTTAGGGACTGGTACATCTTTTACCTGTTCTTGAGGCCAGTGCTGGATAAATATTTTCATTTTCATTAGTTGGTCTATGAGAAGATAAAAATCAAAACTGCTTAACAAAAAGCCAGTAGCAACACATACAATGATAGCCAAGCATTGTTTTGCACTGAACAGTTTGTCTGGAAATGTCATTAATACTGATTGACTTTTTATATATAGCCCTATTTTGGAAAAAGAAGGATTAAAATGTAGCTTTTTATTTCTGCCTTTCCATAGTGCGGACAAATAAAGATAATTTCTCATTAAGTGAACAAGGTCTTGGAAATCTCTCAGCAGCTTTATATCCACATGTAATTCAAGTTTATGGAATCTGTACCAGAAACTACTGAAGATTTTATTCCAGTGTTTTTTTTCAATGGGGACAAATCCTATTAATCGTGGTATGTCTGACAAGAATTTCATGTGATTTTCAGCGTGTCTGTGAAACTGCAGAACACGTGTTACAGTTAACAGTGAAGGAACCTTGGGCATTATTAGGAGGGGGCTGTACAGAAACTCACCTGGCTTCATACATAAGACATAAGGTATGTAAGACATAAGGGTTTTAAAGATGCTTAATATACTTAAGAAACAAGAATTTATGTAGAATCACGGCAACAGTAAAATTCTTTCTAGATTAATGTGGCATTTTTACTAACTACTAATATAAAATAAAGGGGTCTATTTGAAGCACTCAGTTTTAATTATATCTTTTAAACTTAACACTATATTTGTACTCATTGATCTTTAGGCATGTTTTGAAGTGTTGAAAATATGTAGAGTTTTTATATGGAAAGATGATCATGCAGAACTCTGCTTTGACTTTTCCTATTGTGGGATAATAATTAAACATTTTTTAATTAGAAATGAACCATCTGTTTTAGGGGGAATAAAAGCAGCAGTATGATACATGCTTTAAATTGTTTCTGTGAAACAGTGTTCTAACTTTGCTTTCCTGGTTCTGGTTTCTGTTTTAGAGTTCTAGTCTGCCTGCCAGCACTTTCAAAGACCTGGGTTGTTCTCAGACCCAGTACCAATTGGTTGCTGACGGGTTTTGCCGTTCCCTGGAGACTGTAGCTCGCTCTCTGAGTCATGATGGTGAAGAAGTTCTGACAGATGTGGTTTATGGACACTGTTGGTTTGTTCCCTCAGGTTCTCCCTGTGTCTCCAGGTGGTCAGATTTAGTTTCAAAATGCGGCTGTGGGGTGAATGGTAACACAGAGGACCTCAGCTGGAGCTTTTTGCAAGGCCAGTCTGGCTCTACCATTTTACAGGGCTGTCCTAAAGAGCCCTCAGTAAAGGTTGCTGACCTCCGGACTCTGGATTGCTTTGCTGCCAAGTGCAGCGGCCTGCAAGTAGCTCTGGAGACAGCCAGCCTGATTTTGGATCTCTCATACATAATTGAAGATCAAAATTAGCTCTTTGAGTTGTATAGCAAGGCAATACTGAATTGAAGGCAGGGTAATGTATAATGTGTTAAAATATTTGAATAGGTTAGAATGTGGACAGTAGACAGAAATTTTAAGTTCAACAGCTGGCCATTGAATACTTTTCAAATTGTTAACCTACTGTGCTCTCAAGCATTTTCAAATGTTCAACCTGTTCCCTCTGCATTAAGGAAAGTTTTGGATGTTGGTTAGCTCTGTTGCATCTTCAAAGGAATGGGAAAAATAGATTCACTTGCTGAGAAAACATGTTATGTGTTAGGATTTATGAAGTCTCAGCAAAAGCTTTACACGTTCAAAGAGACTTTTATATTGCAGCAGAATTGTATCACTAGTATTTTTAATTTTGTAGGTAAAAAAGGCTTAGCAAATACACTGAGCCACTTGTTTTTAATTTAGTCCTGAAGTGTTTGTCGCTGTATACTATATGTATATGCAGTTTCTATTTCTAAATCAATGAAAGATTTAAATTCATATATGTAATTTATTTAACAAGTTATAGAAACTCAACCTGGAGCTCTTAAGGTAGCAGGTAGGTAATAGAAGATTTGAAAAGAAATAGCACAGTGGATGGAAAAAACTCTTGTCAAGTGGACCTTGATTGTCTTCTGGGGAATACAGGGCAGTCTGTAATGAAGTTTCTATCATTTAAGCAAAGCTGCAAGAAAGAATGTCCCACTTACCATTCAATTCACTCTTTGACTGTGCATGGCTTCTTTTAATGAAGTAAGGCTTTAAGCTGCATAGACTTGTTTTGATCTTTAAATAAGACTGTAGACTGAATGTTCAAAACTTATTCTCAGCTTGCATGCAAGATCAAAAAGGGTGCTACATTTTCTTACTTAAGCTCATTTTCTTTGCCACTTTTCTTCTTCTTTGTTTTCAGTCACATGGGACAAATCATTCATAGTGCGTTTCCAGAAAACATCCGAGTCAGTTGTCGTCTAGTCTGCTTATTTTTTTCTTGGTCTCTTAAGTTTTTAATATATTTTTTTTACTGCATATAAGCAGTAGAGTTGTTATGTATAACTCAGTTTTGAAACATGTAATTAAAACCAGATCTTTCCAGACCTTTTGTACAAAGTCCTTTTAATTTTGAGAACATAAGTAATCATTTTCTCACTGGGAAAAAAAAAATAAGAGTTATTTAAAGCTCTTTATCTTTTTATGACCTGAAATTATTGCTTCAGTGCTGTAAGTCATCCTTTGGGGACTTGTGCAAGAATGTTACAGGGGTTGAGAATGGCGGCTGCTGAAAGCTGGCTTGAAAGCTAATAAGGCTGTTTTCATATCTTGATCCTCCCATATGCCATGAACTATATGAAAACATCAGGAATAACGAAGCCAAATGATGGTGCATATCTTAAGGCACAGAAGAATCTTGGTAATACTTCATCTAATTATGATTCTCCAGATCAGAGTGCTGAATTATACTGTTTTACTTCCTATAATAGCAGCTTGTTATGCAGCGTGGAAAATGTTGAGTTTAGTGACTACAGCTGTGAAGTGAAAATTAAAACAATATTCAAGTAGAAGTAGTTGTGAGTGTTCTTTTGTCTTGGTGTCTAAAGGTCAAATCACAGGTCTTGAATCAGAGCTGACAATGGTTTTTATTCTCCCCGAAAAAGAAAGTCACAGTTCAAAAAATGAAATAATTAAATTTAATTTTTGGTAAGTAGCTAAAAATTCATTTATACCTGAACTAAAGTTTTTTTCATATATAGGTAATTTTAATAACAATGAATTTTTGCCTCCTACTGTGACTAAAAAGGACAGATAAGAAACTTGCTCTGCTGTTCATGGACAATATAGGTTCAGTCCTCAGTTGTACTACAGTAGGCTTGAACCTTTAGTGTTTAGTGTTGCCTCATCTTTAAGGGGTAACACAGGAGGAGTACAGATTTGGATACTTTTTAAAATCCAAGTAAAAAGAATTTTGACTTAATCTAACAGCAGCATAAAGTAACTTTTTTGAACTTGATGTTTTCTAATAAAATTTGGGTGCAAAAACGGTTAGGTTTTCCCCTGTGTTTTAAAGCTGACAGAATGAAATATCCTCAGCTGTAATGCCTCTGAGAAGCCACTCTGGTTTTATTCCTGTTCCCCTTGGCATTTGAAGTTCAGTGGGAAAAATTAGCACTACGTAAGTATTAGGAGACAAGTGTTTTCTGATCATGACCTTGGTCATGTCTGATTTCCACAGATTCCTGAGATTAAATTAAACTTTAATAATTCTACTGATAATGCACAGAAAGTACGAACATTCATTTCCAGCCATGTCAGCTATGTAACACTGTGATCTTAAATTCTCAATTAAGAAATACCTTTGCTTTTTGTCTGTATGCATTGCCTGGTTTAAATGAGTCTTGCACATCATAAGCTCAAATGCATATACAAATTTATTCTCTATGCTGGAAGCAGAAATGTAGTTACAGTGTTTGCAAGTCGAGCCGCCATATCATTATTCCAGGCACCAATAAAATTAATTGTGGAACAGGTTCCAGGATTGGGCTGCATGACCTAATCATTAAACACATTTTATTTTCATACCTTACTGCAAACATCTTTATAAACTTGAGCTTTTAAATCTGCTTGCATATGAAAAGTTCTTATTAAAGCTTTTATCATGTGCCTGGAAGACCCCAGCTGTTTGTGTCTGCCTTCTGGAAACTGATTACTAGTGTCCTTGTTATTTTCTGTCCAGACAACAGCAGCTCTCTTCAGGTACACATTAAATACTAGCTGCTTGCTTTTTTTTTTTTTTTTTTCCTCAATTAAATACTATTACATGATGTCTGCTAAGCATTTGTGTGGCAGCACTGTGATGTCAACAACTATTCCTGATTGGTAACCTTCTTTTTATAATCCATTAAATCTAGTCTCTAAGGCTTTTTGACATTGGTAGACTAATATGTTATCCCTGATAAAAGAACTGTGAGGTTTGGGGAAAACGGAGTTCCCTAATCTGCAGCAATGACTCCGAAGGACCTTGAGTTACCATTTGCGTGTGGGCTATGCAGGCCCTGCTGATGGATGGTGCATTCAGGCAATGGCTGAATGGTTTTTCCAGGGAATTGTAGGGACTGTGGTACCTTCAGTTCTTGGAAGACTTTGTGACTCATTTAAGAGCCAGAACCAAAGCTATTTCACCCTCATTTATTAATCTTTGTAACTAATATTCCTCCTGCCACGCGCCAGCCCAGCCACTTGCTCATGCCTCAACTCAACAGGGAGGAAATGGGATGAAAAACCTTCTGTGTCCAGATAAGCCTCTCCTGCTGTGTTTCCCACTCTTCTCCCCTAAATTCCTCACTGCAAAGTGGCATTTTGCCCTTTTTCAGATGTGTTTAAGGAGAGTCACCACAGGCCTGGGGCAGCTGCTGGAGCCAGGCGCTGCCCCATGAGCTCCTGAGGTACCTCACAGGGAGCCATTTTGAGAGGCCTCACGAAGGCTGCTGGAGGGTGTGCAAAAATCACTGAGTTTGATGAAACCTGGAGCCAGGGAGGAGCACTGGGGCTGTCAGCAAAGCCTAGTCCTGGGAAAGGTGCTGGGAAAATGGGATTTTTTTCCTTGTCCAGTGAGTGCTTCCGGAGGGATAGGCACCCTGGAGATGAGCCAGCCAGAGAGCTGACCTCAAAAAGGTCATGGACAGAGAAAAACCTGGCTCCTCTTTGACAAGGGTGGTATAAAGCTGATGGTTCCTGATGGCTGTTACACAGAGCAGCTGTGAAAGGCTGCCCTGCTCCCCTCAGAGATAGATCCCACCTGTGGAGAAGCAAGGGTCGATGGTGTGCTGAAAGACTGGGGAGCTTCTAAGATTTGGGCACTTTCTGGGAAGGTGAGATTGCTTCCCAGTAGCTTTGAAGAGGGGAAAGGCTCAGCAATGCTTCATGAGGGAGCTCCCACGGTACAACCACCTACCCACACCTGTGAAGTCTCCTCAGGAGTGGTCTGAGGACACCAGCATGTATGGGAGAGAGACAGAGGATTGACCCATGGCCCCTCCATCATCATGTGAGCTGCAGTCCATGGGATGACTCTGAAAAGTGAGTTTTAATTTATTTACGTTTACTTTGCACCAGCACTATATCTGCTAAGCAGGTAGCTGGTCACATGGCTGTCTGTCTATGCCAGCCCTTTTTCTTTTTTTCTGCTTTCCATTGCTTCATTTTTAAGCAAGCCAGGAAATATTTCTCCTGTAACTAATGAAGGTAGGACAAATTCTTCACTTGACTTTGCATACCTTAACCCTGGTATGCATACTGTATGTGTTTCTTTGGGATTGCCAGCAGAGGTGAGGAAAAGAAAATTAGATTTTTTTGTTTTTACTTGAGTTCTTTTTGGGTATTCAAAATCATGATCTTAGGAAGCATGTCTTGAAACTGCCTGTCCCTGTATCACTGAAGTGTTATGTAGTTGTGATCAGCATGGCACTGACTTCCATGCTTTGTGTTTGACCCAGATATCTTAGCTGAATCAGGTTTTGAACTGTCCTGTCACGATGCTTTACTTGTAATTGTGAATTTGTCCATAAATTATTCTGGTTTGTTCCATAAACTGTTTGGTCTGGCCAGTCAAATGTGTTAATGTTCTACAGCTGGGAACATTTCTAATTGAAAGTTGTTTTCAGCTGAAATAAGGTTATTTGGGTAATAGCTAAGACAGCTGAAGATGCCCTTGCTGTTTCTTACCTTTGACATTAACTAATTAGAAGAATATAATACAAAATGCTAAGAAAGGGGAATACTTGAGCCCTATATCAAATAATACAGTTTTCTTTTTTTTTTTCCTTTCCAAATAAAGAATTTATCCCCAAAGAAAAGCAGCAGAGAAATTAGTTTAGACTTCTAATAACAAAAATTGCTGTGCAAAACCCTCCTTTGGGTACTGAAATATTATAGCATCAAATAAAATTTATAAAAGCAGTATGCACTTGATGTCTTTGTGAATGCAAAACCCCTTCAAGGAGTTCTTTATATGAGTGTTTTCAGAAGACCAGAATTCTGAGGGGAATGTGAGTGCACATGTCCTGGTTTTAGGTGTTAAGAAGATGTTGCATCTGTTTAATCAAAATAGCTGCTAAATGAAAAATCTTTCTAAAACTGCATGCGAAACAGCAGATGTCACTCCAGTTTTTAGTTAGGCCCAGAGAAGGATTTACTTCACTGCAAGAATAACTCATGCATGGCCTTATTGCTTAATTTTAATATAGTGTGTTAAGGAATAGATGGAATGCATCACAGAATTTCTGAGATTAACTGATTGCTGGGGTAAATACCAGAGAAACACTGTGTTTCTGGATATTCTTCATTTGGAGTGGAACCAGTTTGTGAGGAGCTGTGGGCAATGAGCAGCAGTACATGCCTTGTGCATGGTGTGTGTTTAATGTGATGTGTGCGTAAGGCAGTGGGGTTCTCTCTTAACTGAGAAGAATGTGCAGTTGCGTGGCTGAACTGATCTAAGCATTTTAAGATTGTATTATAATTAAGTTTATTTTAAGCAAACTACAGCAAATAGTCTGAAGGAGCAGTTTGTTTCAGTGTTCATACTTTGGTCATAACAATTGCTGCATTTATACAAAATTCATGTAGGAGCCCAGAATGAAAGTTTCAAGTTTCTTGAAGTAGTGCTGATTGAAGGAGGCACGTCTTGGATGATTTTTGATGTACTATGTGTTGCAAAGTTTAGGCCAAAAACCTCATGGCAAAGTGGCAAAATAAGTTTCCTAAACACCAAAAGAAACATAAGCATCCACAATCTTAAAAATGTGGTTTTGGTTGGGCTTGCACATTGGATGGGGATCTAAAACCTCCCCTGCTAATGGCCCTAAAACCGTTAGAGTAGAAAGCAAGATTATTTCCATATCATAGGTTACTTATAGTTGCTTAAAACTATGACTTGTGGGCATAAGGTCATCTAGAACTACATCTGTCTGAACCTAGTGCCTGTAGAGAAAGGAAGGTGGTTGTTTTTATGTCGGAGGAAGAAAAGAAAAAAAGTTTTATGATATTAAAATGTATTTGAGGGGAAACAAGAATAGTACCTCTGCAAAAAGCAGAGGTGAGTTTCCATCTTGCTGACAGGCGTTTTGCTTGAAGCTTTGGATAGTGAGAAGTGTTGCAGATAGTTATCTTTGTAACGGCTTAATTATAAAATGTCTCTTGAATGTGCATACCAGCCTTACAAGGATGACTTGCAATATTGGGAAATAGGGATTTATTTGCTGTGATGCTTTTGTCATACCTAGCATTGCTGCTGGGTGCCAGGCAGGTGATATTAAAGGACTCAAAATAAAATACTTATCTGTATTTACAGCTTCAGATAGAGAATATTTGCCAACCTAAGTGACTGTGTGTAGTGACTGTCAAAGCCAGCAGTAATTGTAAGGTACAAAGTCAATTCCATAGCTGTAACAAATACAGTTTAAAAAACAGCCATGAAACACAGAGGAGAGTGGATTTGGAGCCACAGGCCAAGAGATTCTTTCTCTATAGGGTGGAAAGAAAACACTCAATTTTATCATAATTGTGTAGTAAGGCTCCCTGAATGGAGAATTAGATTGATGTTTTCAGGTAGTAAAAACAGAGTTGTTTGGCAAGGACAATATGGTCTTAACTGTGTGTGTAGTAGAAAGAATACCTGGACAAAAAATCAGTTTATTGAATATATAAGCTTGAACTTTATTGGGAAAAGATAGGCAAACTCTGTCCCACATGCGTGTTACTTGTGATCATTAATGTTTAATCAAAAATTTATCCAAATTCCTAGCCACACATGCTCTCAATAGTTGTCACAGGAACAAAAGATTGGCCCTGCTGAGGGCTCTGGCTATCGAGGAAGTTCCAGCTGAACAAGATGTTTATCTCTTTTAGGGGCAAGTCACTCAGGTGAGAACTTGTGCAGTAATGAAACACCCAGGAGCAGAAACACTGTGCTTCAGCTTCTTCCTGGCAAAATCCTCTGGGACAGGTTGGTAATGAATAGAGTGGACGAAATTACCTCAGCAGCAGGTTCTTGGTGTAATGAATTGAAGGTCTGCGTGGTTCTGGGGATTGTCAGAGTGAGGCAGGCTGTGCTCTGCCTGCCCACCTCGAATGGAGAACCTGGAGATTCTGTATGGGAAGTGCCTGTCTTGCAAAGAGCTCCAGCCAGATGGTGAGAGTGGGATCTGCTCCCTTCTCAGAGACTGCACAAGCACTCACTAGTTTCTTTTGACCTTGAACAGTGTGCCAGGAGGTTGTTGTCATAGTGCTGAGTACTCAACTTCACTCGGAGAAGCTGGAGTTGATGAAATTCTGTTCTTTTCAAAGAATAGTGTTCTTATTTTTATTGTGATTGTCTGTGTTAAGTTTTTTTGCCTTCTTTTCTTGAAATGGTGGAATTACAGTGACTTGTAAGAAAACATGAGAATCTGATTTTATTCCAATTTTTAAACATTGGAATATTCAAAATTTGGGACAGATCCTAGAAATGTGTGTTTCTTTTTGGTTCTGGGATATGAAAAGGTGTCATTTCCCCACCACAATGCTGAAAATTTGGTCTGTTTCTTGACACTGTTTGAATACAGGAAGAACTAAGATACAGACCAAAAAGACCATTTTCTCTTCCCTCAAAAGATTCGAGTGATGATGAGACACAAAGTAAGCACACTCTCAGCTGAGATACAATTGTCTTCATCCTGTACAGTGGCCTTTTAAGTGCTGAGGGAAGAACAGCAAGAACTCTCCTGGACAGCTCTTTTAGCTTCTAGCAATCAGCAAGTTAGGGACTTCTGGGTCAGGCTTCATCTGGATTGTCAGTTTTAATGGGCATTCGTAAGGCAATTTCTCAGTAATGCCTAAATGTGAGTTTCTTTAGGTTTGTCTTTATTTGGAGGAACTTAACTCTGGCTCAGAAGAAAAGAAGAGGACAAAACAAATGTGCTGAATTAAGATTTCAGATCATGAAGGAGCATGTCTAGGGCTGAGCCTTTTTGTGTGAGTTTTAAGAGTGGTGCCTAAAAGCCATGGTGATGGAAATACTGATGTGGCAGGATAAGATCCAAAAGTGTTTATATGGACTGTCTGTGAGGCCCTGGATCACACTTCAGTGACAGAGTTTGTCTCTGTTTTGGTCAGAACAATATGAGATCATGGAGGTCACTTTTATCTGTGTTGGGGACAGAGCAGAGGCCTGAGCTAGAGAGCCAGAGAGATTTATTGCATTAAAGCAGGGAAAGAAAGATGTTCCTGTCCTGTTCTTGAGTTCTCTAGGTATCTGTGTTTTGCCCACTCAGGCTCAATGCCATTTCTTCTAGAGCCCCCAGCATCAGATGGTAAGTCATAATACAAATTATTTAAGAATAAAAGAGATTTACAGTTGAAGTTACCCAGGGCACTTACTTCATAGTGGATGCACTCCAGACTGGGGTTATTCTGCAATAGCAAATATTTAAAGTGGTTTATGTTCCTGATGTCTAGATGGTCCCATTGCTCTGAGTGAACTAATGCAGTGAGTTGTTACAAGTATGCAAAAATACAATTTAAAAATACAATTTAAAAATACAACTGCCAAGCACAGTGTAGGCTGGACAAATGACCTGTGATGGAGTAGTGACCTCTGTGGCAGGAGCAGCCTTGAATCATTCATAATGAGAGTGCTAGTGATAAGAGACCACAAGCTGAACCTGAGCCTTATGAGAGGGAGGCATACATGTTTATTTCCAGGTTTTATTAAAAAAAAAAAAGGAAACAAAAAAAATTCTTCAGTCAGAACTGTCTGTATATAAAAGAAAAGGGGCCAGTGAGGCTCACTTAGGTAATCACTACAACAGAGCAAAGGTAGGGAGATGTGGCTTCCCAATGGGTTAGAAGAGGAAGCCTAATTTAAGATGCTGTAGGTCACACCTTAGGTAGGAAGAGGTGGTATATGATCTTTTGTCTCTTGAGTCCTAAACGCACATCTTGCCGACAGAGGGCCTGAATTTTTCTACTTTACATCCATGTCCTTATGAGTTAAAGAGTATGTGTTCGTTTGATCTGGGCATTTGGGATTTGGTAGCTTTATATCATAGTTCTCTTACACCTGTGTGTGAAGTTAATACTGAAGTCCATGCTGCATTAAAGGTGGAAACCTTTGAGATGCCCATGATATCGCGGATGAGAGATTCCATTCTTCTAGACTTAGCTTCTTTTGCAAATTGTTAGACTAGGGAAACCATTAGAGAGAAAATCTGTGCTTTTTGCTGAATTTATGCCTGGAGAAACTATGCAAATCAAAGAAAAGATTTGCTGCTCTGCTTTTCTTCCCTCTGCTATTTGTATCCTTTAACACTTCTGTCAGCTGCAGATGGGCAATAAGTGAAGGACAGAGAAAGTGGCAGGTGTTCAATCCTTCCAAACCCTATCTGGTTTTAGTAGAATAAATTTTAAAAAATAGAATTTGAAGAATTTGGTTGCTATGATAAAGCTAAGTCATCAATTACTCTGCCTTGCTGCAATGTTGTCATGGGACTGCAGGCAAACTGCTGTGGTAAGGCAAGCACCTCAGTCCCAGTCCTTCAGTTTAATTTGCATAAAGTGCTTGTAAAATTGGAATGTTGCTAAAGTTGGGTTGCAAATGTACATTTTACATTTCTTGTACATTGCACATACCTGTTTCCAGAGCAGCTTAGGCCTTAGCAGTGTTTCTCCCTGAATCCCATTGCACCAGTGAAATGCTTCAGTATTGCTTATATTGGCAATGTTAAATGTACGGAGCACGGTTGTTGAACTTGGGTTCTCAAAATATTTTAGCTCTGGATGGTGGGTGGGAATAGTGAGACTAAAGAGGTCAGCACCCCCAGTACTCTGGCCTGTCCCTGTGCTTTCATTGCTGAACTCCAGCAGTTTAACCCACAGCCCTTTAATGCACTAAAACAATACTGAGCTGTAAACTGGGGGTTTCAGTAGCTAATTTGTAGATGTTTCAGTCCATTGTGTAGTGGGTGGAGGTCAGCTGTTCAACAGATGTCTTTGAGCCATTTTCCATGCCAGCAGTCAGCCTCTCCTCCGTCTTTCTAGTTACCCTCTTTGGAATAAAAAAATTCTGTTCTCAGTGGGCTTTTTTTGCTTTGCTAGTTTGTTTTGGCCAAGGACTGGTTTTGAAAAAGAAGAGCCGGAGCAGTATAAAGTCAGTTTTAAGCAAACCATAATGACACTGTAATATTTTGCACTACTATTCAGCCGTTGGTGTCTGTGTGGCACACAGTGCTCCAAGGAAGATCTAGCCTGGAGGTAAAGCTGGAGAGCTTTTCTTACTGAAAGCTGTTTATTTGGAGCTCTATTTATAACTGTTTTCTTTAATAAATACCTCTGTTTAGGAGGTACTGTTATGCCATATGTTTCAACAAATCTCATCTCAAGCAAGTCCTGATGGATGAAAAACATTTTATGAAATGTCTAGTCTAGTTGGGTTTTTTGCCCAAAAAGGTAAAAGTAATATATGAAGTCATGCACAGCGTATCCAGATGTTCTTCCAAGATCTACCCAAAAAGCATGATTTTCTAATGGTTCTAACATTAGAATGGTTTCTAATGGATGTACCCAAAAAGTATGGTTTTAAAAGTAGAGAAGATAGAAATCCACTGCATTGGTCTGTCCAATATGAATGCAAATAGCTCTTTCCATAATGATAGTGTTGGATGGGTTCCATCTTTTTTTCCTAAGGTCAGGTGAATCTACTGCTTTTGGATGGTGGGTGCTATTTCTTACACTAAAAGTTTTGTATCAAGGACAGGTTGGATGAGGCTCTGAGCAACCTGGTTTAGTGGAAGATGGCTCTACCCATGGCAGGGGAGATGGAATCAGATGGTCTTTGAGGTCCCTTCCAACCCAAACCATTCTGTGATTCTGTGAGTGTTCAGTATGCTTCTGTCATATGCAGGACAATAACTCAGCCTTGGAGCAGTGCCATATAACATGCAGTATCCGACTACTCCTGGCTCAAGCAAATCAGAAAATAGAATCAGGTTGGAGGGGCCTTAAAGCTCACCTGCTTCCGAGCCTCCTGCTGTGGGCAGGCAGGGATGCCACCCACTAGATCAGGTTGCTCGAGAACCCCTTCCAACTTGGTCTTGAATGTTTTCAGGGATGGGGCATCCAAAAGTTTTTTTAGGCAACCTGTTCCAGTGTCTCACCACCCTCACAGTAACGACCTTCTTCCTACCATCGAATTGAAACCTATTCTTTGTCAATTGGAAGTTATACCTCCTTGTCCTATCACTCCATGTCCTTGTCAAAAGTCCCTCTCCAGCTCTCTTGTAGCTGCCCTATAGGTACTGAAATGCCACTATAAGGTCTCCTTGGAACCTTCTCTAGTCCGGAGAGCAACCCTCCTCATGTAGCCCATTGTGGCCACAGGCCCCCAGCTGGGTAATAATTAGCATTGACTCCATGATTGCAGAGGCTAATTAATTGCTTTATTATATCATCTTATACTATATTTATTCAGAAACTCAGTAACCCTTACAGCCAGTCCAATACAGCTTTGACCTAATTGGTCAATCCATCTGAACACCATCTAGTGTTTAATTAAGAAATCACCCTTTGGTAAACAAATCTCCATTACACATTCCACATGCGCACAACAGCAGGTGCAACAAGTGGAGATAAGAATTTATTCTCATTCTTTTCACTGATCTTCTCACAGCCTTCCTCAGGAAAATGCCTCGGAGAGTCTGTGCTTGCTCTCTGTGGTCAGAGAGCTGCTGCCACAACCCATCATTTGTTCTCTGTTTTAAAATGTGTGTTTCCATAAAAAAAAGTCTGGGCTCACTTCAATAGGTGCTTGTTACCGTGGTTCAACGCTTTTATATTTGCATGCTGATCACAAAGGCAGTAGCTGGTCGTGGACTCTGTCATCTCATGTTGAGTCATTTTGACCTCCCATATTTCACAGGTAAAGTGACTGTGACTTCACAGACAAAGGGACACAATCTCCAGAAGGCTCCAATCATTATCTTTGTAAAAGAAACAGCAGCATTCATATATCTGCACTCCTCACAGACTGGTTCAAAGCAAAAACCACCAGTCATCTCTGACAGTCATCCCCTGGTAGGCTTGTGGTTTTCTAACTGCTTCACACCCACTCACAGCTCCCTGGTGCTATGACTCAGCTGCAGGAATGGTTCTGTGCCTGGCCTAGAGCTACACGTGTCACTGTGCTGTTGTCAATCCACATCCAGGCAGTGCTCTTGCTTCTGAGAGATTTTGGTTCCTTGGTGTGACCTCTGAGCAGGGCGAGCCGGGGAAGCTCTGCACAGGCTCCTGCTCGTCCTGAGCCTTCTGTGAAAGGGAAGGTGTTGGCTCTTTAGTCCTTGCTGAGCTTCCTGTGTGCTCCAGCCTCTCTGCTACCTGACAGGCCATCCCTACTGGTTTTTCTCAGTTCCCTTGTAGCTAGGAGAGCCAGAAAACACATAGTTTCCTCTGGAAAAAATAAGCACTCTGACTCTCCAGTTTCTTGCATGTTTTCTCTGTGTGCACTTCTCCTCTGGTGCTGGGGTGTCTTCTTATTGTAGCTGATCCTGTGCCTTGGGTGTCTTTGGTGTTTTCTGTATCAGTGTATTGTGTCAGCAGAATTTCACTGGAAAAAGAAGAAAAGTGTCTTTATATTTTCCCTGGATAGTTTGTTCCACCAGCTTTGTTAGTTGAATATGGGAAACTTGAGAGCAGAATTGATGAAAGTCAACTACTCAATATGCTCTCAGAATTCAATGCTATAGTCAATAACCTGCTTGCTAAAAGAAAAAATTCTGGGGAAAAAATATTTTGTTGCTGAAGTGTTCTTGTAATGAAAACATGGGAGTTTTGCACATAGAAGAAAATAAAGTAAAACAAAATAGCAAAATCCTTTTTGTTGCTGCTGTTTTAGTAGCACAGAGCAAATGAATGTTTAACATGAAAGAAAATATAGATAAGATTAAAGTAATCATTAACTAAACCAGCTTCACTGCAGGAACTTTATTGGATCCATTTGAGACTATTACATTGTGATATCTGCCTTTTCAGACTGTTGTGCCTGGTTAAAATACAGTGAAGCACTACTCCATCACCCAAGGATATGAAAAAAGTAGGATTACTGCAGGGGTTTTGAGGAAAAGATCTGGTGCTCTGTAATTTGAGTGTTTAGACACTTTGAGTGGGCTCATTAAATTCAAGGTTGCTTAATAACAAAAAGCATTAAGTGGCTGTCTAAAATTACTATATAGCAGTTACAAGGATTTTTAAGGAATATATTCTATAGGTGTATTTGAAGGTAATGGAAAGTTTTGCCATAATTCTGTTTAAAATTCAAGTAAGAAACTTGTGGAGAACAGAACTGTATGGAACTAGAAGGAATATCAGATATTGCAGGACACAGAATTGTTTTTACCTTTCACAGGACTCCTTAATGTGCTTGATTTCAAGTAGTTGGTCAAGAGAGTTCCAGGCTTAGCCAGCCAAAACAAGGATGGGTTTGTTTGCTGGATACCAAAAATACCAAAGTAACCTCTGCTACAGTCTATGCTATTGACTTTTGTTGCGTTATTCTATCTTAAAATAGCAAATATTTTAATACAGATATTTTATAAACACTGGGGGAATTCTCTTTTCAGACTGCTGTGCACAAAGTCACAAAATTCCTTGGCTTGCATCCTCAGGAATACAAAAACTTATGGGCAATCACAGAATTAATTACCAGGATTTCTGGCCCAGTGATTTGTTGGAGAAATGGGTGTTGAGCATTCTTCAGTCTTTTTTCTTACAACTGGTTGCCAATTATTTATTTCTTACAACTGGTTGATTTTGCTTTCTATCCAGATTAATCCAACCTTTTGAAGTAAAATTTTCAAAAAGACTCTTTGTCAGTGATCTTGTGAATTTAGACATATTTTAAAATGCTGCCATTTCTTCTCTAAAATAACTAAGTTGTTTTGTCTGTATTTTGGGACTTTTAGTAGTTCCCATCTTGAACCCAAATCAGAGTCCTCCTTTTTTTTTCCCTCCTTACATTGCTCTGACCTTGTGAAAGATATTCAGAAGTAAAGAAGGCCTGACAACATTGTTAGAGCTCTCTGAAGGTCTGATTCCCTTCATCCCAGTAGCAGCTTGACTATTATTAGTTGTACTGATCTTTGTCCCTTGATGTTTTTAGGGAGCTGCTTCAAGTGATGTTTGGTCTCTCTGGATTCTCAGATACCCATTGTGCCTGTTGTACATTGTTGTTCCTAGGAACGCCTCTGAACCACTGTAGTGGCAAACACAGCAGAAAGGCCCTGGAAAAATCTGATTAAAAGGGCAAGAGTGTGCAGGTAGCTTTTATTTTATACACAGCAACATCTGAGGCAGTAAAGGACCCTCTTTGTCTATGATTGTAGAGTGTGAACCACCAGAAGGCTCCTGAATATTAGACTGCTCTGAGAGTTAGGACAAAAGATGAACACTGAGTCTCTGAGATCTGTATCAGGAAACTGAAAAATCTGTGAGTTTGGGTGGGATACTTCTCTATTATTTAAGAAAATTCCCTTTTGGAATCAAACCACAATAAAAAATCATAGCTGCTGTACTCTGGTAAAACAACAAAAAGAAAGCCTCATTTCTTAAATGGTAGAAATTAATAGTAAAGATTGAACTCAACCTCGAAAAAGTAACAAGTGAATTAATTTTGATTCTTTCTTCTCAGTTAGGAGGAGTCCCTCCTTTTCAATTGGACTGCTTTACATTACCTGTGTTTCATCTTGTCCTGTCAGTCTTCACAACATCAGCCAAATGAGTTCTGGGAAGTCATCCACTGCAGTGTCCTTCCTAATTTTTCTTTTATTTTGCTTTCATATATGTGCATATATAAAAATGTACATAAATGTTTTGGGGTTTTTTTTTGTTTGTTTGGTTTGGTTTTGTTTTGTGTTTGGGGTTTTTTTGGTTGTTTGTTTGTTTGTTTGGATTTTTTTCTTGGAGCTCTAGTCAAGAGAAGCAGTGATCAGGAAGTGTTAATCTTTAGTTGAGTAAAAATCATGTCTACAGCAGAGAATCTAATCTGTTAATCTGCTCCAAAATGTGATGTTTTGACATATTTGGATCATAAATAAGGTCTTCCTTTACGTGTGTGCTTGAGCAACTAATAGGATTATAATAAGGATATTGTATATGCAACAGAGGGTAAATGCAGGCATCACACAGCAAGAAACCTGTCCCAAATTCCTGGTTTTCAGATCATCTGTAAACTTAGCTGCTAAAATACACATATATTCATGCCTATTTCCTGATCTTGAGTGTCCTCTGGGTTATTAGAGTGTGCATAAAGAGCCACAAGCAGTTGCACCTTTTGATGGCAGTTTTATTGTATATATTTTTTGTGTACTCCTTATAAACCATGGTGCAAGTTTCCATTCTTTTTGCCTAGAAAGTCTGGAGTACTCATCTACTGCAGTGTTAAATAATCAGGTGTAATAATTTAACTTGGCAGATACACAGAATTTGAGATTTCTGTTTTGAAGCAGTGGAAATAGGCATACCTATACTCCTGCAAAAAATTCCATGAGCTTAGCTTCTTCCTGCTGTTACAAACACATGGAGTCCCAGTTTTCAGTTTAAAAATAAAAGAAACCAAACAAGTGTACTGATTGCAGTGCAGAGAAGATTGAAAAAATTAATCTGACAGTTTCCAAGCAGACAAAAAACTATAACTATAAAAACAGTGGTTTAGTCTACCTTATTATGAAGTGGGTGCACTGGAGGGGGTTTAAAGGTCTGGCATGACTACGATTGGTTTTAAAGCTGTGGGTTAGATTTGTGTGTGTGCTGGGGGACTCAAGTGGGGAAATCACAATGAGTTTTGTCCTAATGAGGCACAACAAGCACATCTTCTTTCCCCACTGATGTGTGAAGTGAGACCCAGCACTGCCGTGTTTATTTGTGCTCCAGCTACTTTGGGGTTTTCAGTTATATTTTATTTTTTTCCACTTCACACTTTCCAACCTCGCCATGTCCATCACAGCTTGAGGAATTGGACAAACTGCTTTCTTTCTCCCCGTGGGCAGTCCAGTTCTTCCTGGAACTGTGAGCCATAGGAAGCCCGAGGAACAGGCTGTTCTCCTCCGCTGTGGTGTTACATAAATAAAAACCGGGCTCCTGAGACCTCTGCCATCTCTGCAGTGAGGGGACCAGCTGACTGTCACACAGCCAAAGCAGGAACTGGATTGTGTATGAGGGCGGCCAAGGACCCTGCTGCTCTGGAGGGGATGGCACATGCCATTGTCATCCTGATGCTGTCAGATAAGATCTCTGGTTTTGTTAGGGCCTCAGCAATAACAGGCATGTAGTCTTTCACGTTTTCTCCTGGACATGAGGAGATTAAAAACAGAACAAGGAAGAAAAAGAGCCAGATCTCAGTAGCTATCCACTGTTAATCCTTGCTGCTTTTCTACATCATCTCTGTGGGAGTAAGCAAAACACAGGTACTCAAATCTGCACTGGGTTTTATGTCTCCTTTTTCTTTTGAGGGAGAAGTTGCTAGTTGTGGAAGGCAAAAATGGGTCATGTAGCTGCTGTATCTTAAAAATAAAATCTTTGGCAGACGTCCCTGCCTGCAACGTAGTGCACTGAATTTCAATGAAAATCGCCCAAATGTACAGAGCTCATAGGCAACTCTGAATTCTGCAATAGAAAATGCTGCAGCGCACATTTCCAGGCAACTTCCATGCCATTTGATTTGCTTGTTCATAAATCTTTTCTCAATCAAAGTACTATTATTTTTTGCAGACAAATATCTAGGTTCTGAACTAAGTAGCATTCATAATACTATTTCCTCTTCCATGCTCATACAGGGGATGCTGGTTTCTTTGAAAATATAAAATACATTTTTCTGAAAGCCGTCTATTTGAAAGGCAAAAACTAAATCCAAAACCTATGGTTTGGAAGGAGTAGAGAATCTTTATTGTCACAATTTATTGATACAGACAGCTATGAAGTCTTTGTCTTGCTCAGACTGTTGAACATTTTCCTTTGGATTTTTTTTTTCTATTTTTGCAGAGCTAGTGTCAAAATTGTCAAAGATCTGTGGTAGCAATATAGTATTATTGGATTATTGCTGATAACCAGAAGGCTGTTAAGCAGCTGCTGTGTTGATGCTGGCATTCTTTTCCATGCTAGTTGGAAGCATTAGTTTATTACTGCTACGTTACACTTCTAACATAGCACGGTGCGAAGTAATGGGTATAAACTCACTGCAAAGCTTGTGTGATCATGTTTAAACCATATCTCTATTAACATGAAGTGCAATGGAACAAAGAAAGCATTTGTTTAAATTCTGTATTCTTCTGAACAGCCTCAGGTTTTTTGGCTGTTTTCCCTTTACAAATTGATCTTATCCAGAAGATTTGCAGTAGCAGTAAATTCAATAATCCCAAAGAATAGAATGTGTGCATGTGGCTGGCGGTGGAGTCTCTGTACCTCTTCTAGTGACTGAATATAAGTGCTGAAAGGACAGGTAGAAGTTGGATTCTGGTGTGATCAGTAAGTGAATTTCCTAGTGGAGGGTGCATATCCTTTCACAGGGAGGAATCTCTCCAGAAAGGCTAAAACTGTTTCAGGACATTCCCCTAAAGCCCTGTCCCTTGTGTCTGGCAAACACACAGCAAGTTCACACTTTCCCTGTCACTGGCTAGTGCAGGAGCCTCACAGAAGGTGGGGATGGAGGTGGGTGTGTGTCTTCTTTCTTCTGACAGTCCATCAACATATGTTCAGTTTTGTGTCTTAGCCTAAACTTAGGCAGGGCAGACCTAAAGTATAAAGCTTTACAAGAACTGGTGGCTGTGCTTTGGCAGGATCATTTATGAGACTGCTCAGGAATTAAAGTCTTCATAGTGGTCAGCAACTGGGGAGGTCCCCGTGACCAGGCCATCTACCAAAACTGGCAGTAGAAGGAAAGGGGTCTTCTCTGAATGCTCAAATCACATGATTTTACCTGTCTGTACAGAGTATCCATCTGTGTTTGCCATTTTATCAAGTCTCTGCAGACAAATTATTATATTGTATATTTTTACATCAATTAGCACTTGCTTGTGTGAAGTTTGCCTGTGGAAAGAAATGTCTGATATCACTTGGCTGTGGGTTGTATTATCCAAAATTAGCATTTTCATGTGTATTATCCAAAGGGGATGTTGACCACATTTCAATCTAAATTAATCTCATTTATATATTTTTTTTGGAACATGTCAGATGTCCTATCTTTCCTTCTTCCCAGTGGTTAATTTTCCCATATTTATCCTTGCTGGCTTGTGACTGTCTATGTGTTAGTTGTTTAATTGGCAGCTGGGTTCATTTAAGTTGATAGAAAACTGAACTCTGAAGGGAAGCATGTTATCAAAATGCAGAGGCTAATCCTATTAGGTGAAAGCATTTTTGTTTAAATGGAAAATATTAGATTGTATCTTCAGTATCTCTTCAGGAGTGGCTGTAGCTGCTTGCTGTTCCTGGAGACTCGTATGGTGTTTCCTGAGTTGTGTGACTGTGAATGGAGAGGCAGAGGAAAAACAATTAGGTTTCCCCTAATTGTAAGTGGGGAACCTGTTCTAGCTTCCCTTGCTGGAATCACTGTATTGTGTTGTTTTTAAATATCACTGCAAAAGCAGTAGGACACAGTGCATGTTGGGAAATATATGAAATCCCCAGTTTTTTATCCTTCTAACTGAATCTACTCTGTTTTATTCCTGGCTGTGCCTGCAGCTGAAGTCATGTGGTCGTACATCTGCTTCACACTAACAGGCCCATTTTACATAATTCATTATGTGCAACCACAATCCCCGCTGCTAATCTGGCCTAATCCAGCACTTTCCTGAAGACCTGCAGTGTTTCTTCAGCCTTTCCAGCTCAGCCCTGGACAGCTCTGGGTCCGCTGGACACAGCCCAGAGCTTACAGGAGGTCAGGCTGGGCAGTGTAGAGCCACCAGTGCCCATCCCTCCCCGGTGTCTGCTGACAGCCCTGGGCATGCTCCTCGTCCCTCTGTCAGGGCAGGCTGCAGCAGCTCAAGGAGATGAGGTGCCTGGGAGAGCTGGCACTGACAGCCAAGAGCTGATGTGCCAAGACAGGCAGAGCCCCTGGTCTGCATCGGTGACTTCTAAAACAAATCCTGACAAGCATGTGTCTGGGGGAGTGCAGGCTGTGCTGCCTGCTGCGTCCTTATGTCTCTGCACAGCCAAATCCAAGGCCTAACCAGAGCTCCTGCTTGTTTCTCCTGATTGCAGTAATTTCTGCAAATTGGAAATGCGTAGTTTAGGGGCAGGGGGTGAAATGTGGGGGGATTTTTGTTTGCTGTTTGGGGTTTCTTCCTACCTGTGCTGTCAGGAGCTGCCTCGAGGCATCTGGACCAAGGGTGCTCTCCTGAGTGGCAGTCGACACCTGAACACCTGCTCCTGAAGCTGAGGGCTCAGCTGTACTCCCACAGTAACTCTTGAATTTCCAGCTGCGGCTTCAGAGACTCTTCTTTCACTGTTACAGACAGGTCTTAGCACCTCTTCCTTAGCACCTAGCGCACAGACTTGAATGTGTTTTCTCTCCTAATTTACCCGACTCCTTATTCCTGACTGAATTTTTCTTTTCTTCCTGTCCCTACTTTTCTGCTATAGACTATGTCCTGGCCCTGCCTGACAAAAACACAAAAAAAAAAAAAAAAAAAAAAAAAAAAAAAAAAAAAAAAACAAAAAAAAAACAAAAAAAAAACAACAAAAACAAACAAAAAAACCAAACAAACAAACCTCCCCCCCCCAAACTTCTAGGTTTTCTCTTTTCTGTTTTGGCAATTACAGATATTTCAGATGTTTTAGGTCTGACTTTTGTCTTGAGACTGCTCTAATGGAGATGATGGTGTTGTGAGTGCACTGAGGCACTGGAACATTTTGCCCAGTGAGGCTGTGGATGCCCTGTCCCTGGAAGTATTGAAGGCTGCATGGGGCTCTAAGCACCTTGGAAGGTGTCCCTGCTCATGGTAGGGAAGCTGGAATGAGATGATTTTAAGGCCTCTTCCAACCCAAACCAACCTGTGATCTTATGTCTCCAGAGTCAAGAGAGCACAGTCTGGCTTAAAGCCATGCCATGGATAAGGATGTGCAGAAGCAATCCCTGCCCTACACTATCTGCTGTCAGGAGCCAGGTCCAGGTCAATTTAGGGCATTTTGGAATAGGATTTGGCCCAGAGCCATACAGATCTCCAGAAGGTTTTCCTTGTCCAGGCATCAAAGTCCCTTGGAGCAAAACTAGATGTAATATCCCTAAGCATTTTCTCAGTGTTGCTGTTAGCTACCCTTACATCCATCTGGTCGTGATGTGCTGCAGCATGTGGGGCTCAGCATCAGGAGCACACTGGCAGCCAGAGAGTCTGGGCCGTATTCAAACGCTTACTGCCACTTAAAACACACCGGTTTTATTGGGGCGCTTGAGACGGGGAGGAATATTTTTTCCTCTTCTGAAGTATTTGTTCAAAGAGCAGCAACAACAAACAAGCCAAACCACAAGCTGTGGAATCATGACTTCATCTTCTCAGCTCTCTCCACGCTGTGCTGGGCAGAGGAGCAGCGAAGGCATTTGCAGATGCACAAATATACTTTTGGGACTTCTCCCTGCGGGAAACCATCGCTTCACAGAGGAATGATTTAAACAGCTGTAGTTTGTCTTGACAGCATATTTTCTGTACTCTGAGCTGCAAAACAACCTCTTTGCTAAAGTTACTCTCAGCTGTGCAAATCCAATTCTGCAGTATATGCCTTTGCAGGTGTTGGCTGTTTCTTGAAAGAGATGGAGATAATTACAAGAATGGAGGGGTGCTGTGAAAAAGAAAGTATTTTTTCCTACCCAAAATTCCAAAATTTGAATTAAAAAAAAATAATTCACCAAGAAACTGAGATAGATAGAATTTACAGGGGCAAAACCCCCACAACAGTATTTGATCCAGAAACGCTGTTTTTGTTGCATACGAGTTGCTGTCCAGGTCTTTTTGGCACATACTGGATTTGGGACTTTGTTAGACTCCTGGTTTTGGAAGGAGTTTGGTTGATATTCGTGGGTTTTTGCTTGGTTGCTTGCTTGCTTTTATTCCTCATTCCCCATTCCTTCACCACTACTGCATTCCCACATTCTGTTTCCCCCACTTTCTCCCTGAGGATAAGCTTTTTTTTATCCCACAGTACTTCCTATTACTTATGACTGCACCAACACAGTGTTAAATCCCCTGTCAACACTGAAATTCAGCTCAGGCAAAAGAACAAGAACCAGAGGTGGTACTTTTAAGTTTTGAAATTACTTGACTTTGTTTCAGGCTTGTCTAAATAAACTGTTGAGTTTGGGTTTTGTTTGTTTTAATAGAACAAAGAAAATTCTTCATGGGGAAATACTTCTTTCAAGAAGAAAAATAGCTCAAAGGAATTGATTCCTTTAATGTAAAAATATATTTCATGTGGCTGATCATTCAAGTAAGTCGAAAGAGACTTTATAGAAAGTACCGCCCATGGCAAGGGGATATAAATATCTATGAGGATATCAAGGATATTCTGTAAGAGATGGGCCAAACTCAAAGACTATAACAAACCCAAGAGTTTTGGAGTTTTTGTGTTGTCACTTCAGTATTCATCTCGGGTTGAAGTTCTGCCAGCAACATCTCAGTGAAAAGATGGACAGGACTTGGGTTAGAGAGCTGTCCCTTCCTCACCTAGCCTTCTGCCTTTTATTTTTTGCCTCTCCTCAGTCATTACCATTCCCAAGTTTGTGTAACTCACTGGCAGCAAGTCACTGTCCTTGCATATCCCTCAACCACTTGCACATTTCCATCATATTTAATTCTTGTAACCTGTGTGATGCACTGACTTTGTGTGCTTTGGGAATCATAACTTCATAAAAAGCTGATTGTATCACAGTGTTAGACAACACTCTAAGTAGATTCCTAATCCTAATGGGACAGTTTTCCCAGGACAGTGGCAGTTATTCACAATTTTTGTTTGAAAAGATGCTGGTGTGAACCTTCATCTTCTTTGCTTTTCAGATTAATTTTGCTGTTACCTGGACACTGCATTGACTGAAGTCATGTGTCCTAGTTAGTGGATTGAGTAATGCAATTTCTGCTTCAAAACTGGAATTCCAGTTTTAATATTGAAACTACCTAGTTTGCTGTGCTGGCCCAGTTTTGAATACTTGCCCAGCAGTCCCTGTGAGAAGACTCAGGAAGCAGAGAACAAATATTCTGCTTAGCCCTCTGTCACAATTTCACAAAACCTGTAAGATCTCTAGTATTGTTGCCCTCATCTTACACTTTGTGTACATCAAAAAGATTTTCTGTGTTTCAAAGTACTTGTGGAAATAAGTAATTTTGCAATTGTGCATAATTGTTGTGCAATTGTGTTCAGGTGATTCTTACCCCTTATGGTATTCACAGCTTCATGAGTTTATCTTAGGCAAGACCTATAGAACCGAGCATTTCCAGGACGTGATGTACAGGGACCAGCAAAAGACAGAGTATACTTCAAGTATTTTACAGTGGCTGAAATCCCACTCATCATTTCTCAGGTTTTCCTTAGTGTTTTATCAGACTGAAACTCCAAATGACTAACAACAAGCTTGCTTGTTTTGGACAGTTAAATAAGGGATGAAAATCAAAACTGGTACACAGCAATGCTAAAGTGTTATGTATGTCACTCCTTCAATAATGAGCTCAATCCTCAGCAGCCATTCTCACTTCTAAAACTCTGCAGAAACACTGTGTGTGTGTTTGACCATAAATAGCAGGTGGATTTTGTTTGGCGTAGGATGACTTGTATGACTGCAAAGTTTCGAGGCAGCCATGAAAAAAGAACTGTGTTCACTCAGGCTTCTGCCCTGTCAACACATTCGCCAGCCAGACTCAACTAAGATGAACCTTTGTTGTTAAGAGATGGCTGAAGGAAGATATTCCTGTGCCACTTCAGTTTCTCCCTCTGATGCAGGGATATTGACTCGTGAGCAGACTTGCCCACACACAGTTCCTTTGGCCCAGATGCACCTTTGCCCCTTGCCTGCTTGGGCTGAAGCTCGTGTGGCAGCGACAGGCTGTACGTGCCTGTACCAGGGGATGTTGGCCCCAGGAGCAGCTTGGGGGTGCTGCTGTGACACAGGCACTGCTGTGCAGAGCATTTGATGGGCAGGGAGAACATCTGGCTGGCACCTCATGCGTAACAAGTCAGGCCCTTCCCTGCAATAAACTGCTACTGGCTGAAGTTGAATTAAAGCTTTTTAGTTCTCCTGTTTCTTTTTAAATATTTTAAAGGGAGTTAAAAGCAAATATTTTTAATTGGTTACTGAGATACTTTGGTAGAGTTTTGTCCCTCCCCCAGATTGCTTTTCTTGGTTTATTTTTTCTATTGAGCATAATCAGAAGTAATTAGGGAGTTATGTCATAATACAGTAATCTGCAATCTATAGGTTTCCAACTCAGCATCAACTGAGACCCTGATCTTACTCAAGTCTTTGCTCACTAAAGTAACTGTCCATGACCTTCTAGTGGGCAGTGTCCCTCTCCATGGCGGGGGATTGGAGCTAGATGATATTTAAGGCCCCTTCTAACCCAAAGCATTCTATGATTCCGTGTTTACAGGTCACTGCTATGCAGTCCTTGCTGTTTGCTCCCTGTGCCTTCAAATGAGATCACTGCAGAGCAGAAGGATGTCACAGGGCTGTGCCTTGGGTTCCCTCTGCATCCTTGCAGCCACAGCAGCCACTCTGCTTTGCACCGTGGGTTTTACTATGTCCGTTTTCAGCCTGGATTTCTCCTCCTCTGCACCCTCCTCCGGCTCCAGCCTCTTCCTTCTCTCCGACTGTCTGACTTACCAGTGCTTCTGGAGGGTGTTTGGGACTTTAAAACTTAATTATACATTAGTTGGAGGGCAAATAGACTTTAACCTTAAGGCCAAGAAACTCAATGAATATGGGTTGACTTCTGAGGGTAAGGCTGTAGGGATTTCCTGAAAAAAGTAGCAGTTCATTAAATTTTGTGTTCCTGATTCATTTCTCCTCATATTCTAATTTAATCCAAGAAACAGAAATGTGAGGTAGGCACTGAAAATATGGTTTAAGATAAAGGCTTAAGGCTAAATGTCAGAATTATAGCTTCTGTTTCTTCAAAATTAACTTATCAGCATGGATTTTCATGGAGTTTATAAACTGACTCTAAACAACCCAGGCTTTTGGGGTCCTGTCATCAGCTGGATTTATTATTGTTGAAGTGGTAAAGTCTGGGAATCCAGTACAGGGAAGTTAGAATAGGTAAGATTTCTTAAAAACATTTTACTCGAGTTTGTCCTGTTGGTTTTGATGCCCAAAGATCCACTTAGCACAGTGGGCTTTGTGCATAGTCATGCTTTGGAAGCCTCATCAACCCCTTATGAAAATGGAAATGAACTGGTTTGTTCCTTTTTAATGAAATTTTGATCAGAATTTGGATAGAAGACCTATTGTGTTGTAAGTAGAACTTACGGTTCCTGTATTTAAGGTAGCATTTAGCAAATTAATTTAGGACTACCTATAGCAAAGTTTACTAAATAATTTCTGATATAGTAGGGTTTTTTTATGCCAACTTGAGGTGTTCTGGATTTAACTTAAATAAACCCCGCATTGGATAGTTATTCTAGGTGGGAATGAGGGAAATCTACTTCCTCTACCTGCTTTTTAAAAGCACAAGTTTTAAAAGTTTCAGTAAAATAATAATGAAAAAAATTAAAAGCAAAAAACCAAAACAAACCAACCCCCCCCCCCAAAAAAAAAAAAAAAAACTAAGGAAAACAAATAAATCAGCCAAAACTATAGTCTTGGTAGTTTTAATGAATGAAATTTGTGGAAGAAGGGAAAGTGAACTGTTTTGCCTGTGTTAGGAAAGATTGTCCAGCTGTCTCGTGGAGAAGCACTCACTACTTGTGCTGTGGACCAGAGATATGAAATTTAGCAGCTGAAGGGGCTCTCATTTCTTGCCCTTCTGTGAAATATCTTCCCAGTGCTTGCCTGTTTGTCCTCAGCTATCCAAATATCTTTGCATCAGCCTATGGAAACTTTTTAGACTTTTTTGGATAGACTATCTAAAAATTCCCCTGGCAGTACACATTTTCTGGCTTTTGGGACTGTCAGGGCTGAGCCAAGGCTGCCTTGCAGGTATCCTCTCGTGACACTGGTGTGGTGTTCAGCTGTGGAGAGAAAAGCCAGAAGCTGTTTATTTCCCTGGAGCTTCTCCTGCTGAAATCATGGAGGAGAGAGCCTAACTGAAAGCCCAGGGGTAAAAAACATGAAGACAGAGGGATGAGAAGCAAGTGGAATGAGGGACAACAGTGGAGGCAGGTGAATTCAGCACCCGAAGAACAGGAAGAGAACAAGAGCTGGGTGGGAGCTGGGGGAGCAGGAGGGGCTGGGGAGAGCCAAGAGAAGCCAGGGGAGAAGAGCAGAGGTGTGGGGAGCAGTGGAGCAGCAGTAGTGTGAAGGGAGCTGTGGTCTGAAAGGCGTAGAACAAAGGCAGTGCAAGGCTGGGAGCCAGCCATGGACGACTGCCCACAGCACTGTTTTGGCAAGGCAAGGAGGGAGCCCTGATCCCACAGCCACCACTTCTCCCATTCAGCAAGGAGCTGGGAAGCACACCAGGAGAATGAGCCCCACTCCATCTGCTACCCACTGCTTGACCAAATTGGTTACCCATTATGAGCAGAGTTTGCATGGGCAGCAGTGAATTTGGAATAGATCCCAAATGTGTGGGAGCCAGCATGGTCCCACGTCATGGTTTATTTTGATTTCCCTCACCGCCATCTTGTGGGGTTTGGTTTGATTTTTTTTTTTGATGTTTCTTTTTTTTTTCAAGGGGGAGAGGGTATTTTGTATTTACGAAATAACATTCAAAACTGTTTGGTATTTTACAACACAAACATAATCTCTCTTAATACTGTTACAGAGGGATCCAACACTGGCAAAGTAAATTATAGGGAACCTGCCCCCCCTGACCCCATCCAACCAGCCCAACGCCCTAACTTCTCAGCAGGGTTTCTCTCCTCTGTCTGCATTTCTTGTAGCTGTTTGCAGGTTTAAAAATACTCTGTGTTCCACTAATTTCCAAACAAAATGGCTCAACAGACAGCAGTCACATCCTACACACCTACGCCCACAGGCGCACACAGCAGCCATGCAAATACTTAAGCTGTCTCTAACACACATAATTTTCCTTATTACCAAGTACTCATCTCTTCCCCTTCCAATGCCTTTAAAATAAAAAAGTTATATGTGTACATGTATACACAGGAGAAGGAGGAAGGAGGGGAAAAAAGTGTGTGGATTGGTTTATCTGCATTCAGATCCCTTAAATAAAAGTCTTTGGTGATCTCTGCACATTCAGGTCCAGATCCAAAGCCTATGGAAGTTAGCAGCTAGTGTGGCACACAGAATATTTTGGAGGATAATTATCATCTCTATTTCTAGATAAAAAATATATGTATAATAAATCTGTCACATGGCACAGGCATCTCTCTCAGGGGGCGCTTTACAGTTTGCTGTGCAAACTCTGGCATATTTAATGTTCTTCAGAAATGAAGGATGTATTTTGTCCATGTAAGCTAGTATAATTTACATTTCCTGAAAGCACATTAAAATTAAGCAACATTGATTTTTTTTTAATTATAGAGATTTTTATATATACAGTAATACCACTAGATCTTCAAGAATAATAGTTATTTTTTACTTTACCTTTGCATCAAATCCATTCACTTTTCATAACATGTGGTCTGTCAAACCACAAGATCCTCAGTATTATCCATAGTTTCTTTTCTTGCATTGGTGTCACTCCAGAAAACTGTAACACTAGAATTCAAAAGCTCTGTGTTTATGCTAAGGTTGGGAATCCTAAAAGTTTTAAGGTTTCTTAGAAGCAACCCACTTTGATTTTTACTTACCTTTTTAAATTTTCTTTTTTAGTTTCTCCCTGATGAAATCAGGTCAGATATTTGATGAAGGCAATTTTTTTTTTTCATGAGTCAATGCACTACTTATGAATTCTGTTCTGTTGAGGAATAACATTCAAATGTCCTTCCTTGGGGTTGTTTTTATATTGCCATTTCTCATCTAGTCTAGGAAAGGAGGAGAATGCATGAAGTGAAAGAAGTTTTTAATCGTTGATTTTTAGAGCTCACCAGACATTGTCTTTTTGTTTGACTTATGCAGCTGAGTGGTTTATTCAGCTATGCCACTTGAGAATATTAAAAACCCTTTCCCCTGTGACCACCTCAAACCAACAGCAACACAAGGATCTTACCATCCTAGAAGCCGATGGTGCAATGGCATTAAAAATCTAGAAATAAGTGATAGTTGATCAAACTTTGTGCCTTTCAGTATGGCCATTTTATCCTGGGGGAGGTGTAATTCCAGCCCCTTGCCGTGTCCCTTTCCTTTTAGTGAGCCTTGCCCTCGAGCAGGTAACTCTGCCCTGTGCTTGTTCAGCCTCAGCGAGAGACTGCAGTGTATCAGGGACCCAGGGGCCAACCAGAGGGAGAAAGGGGACAAAAAGGGAAATGCCACATTCCAGGCAGTGTTCTGCTTAAAACATCTGGGGTTTCCCCCGTGTTGAGTCAGGTGCTGCACCAGCGATTTGGAGTGCACAAAACTCAACAAACAAAATCAAATTGTTGTAGTGATAAACTACACAAGATCGAGCCCTTCCTTGCATTCTTTCAAGAATAATTAATCCTACAAGAGTCAATTTCCAAAAAATCAGAAAGTCAATAAACATATTTACTGAAGTAATTTTCAGCCAGCACATAAAAGATCCTACATGCAATGGAGGAGGATACAAGGACAGCTGCAATGAAACATTTCAAAGTTTCTGTCCTTTAAGCTTTCCATTTGGCAAAAAGTTCCAATACTTCGAGTTTTGATCTTTGTTCAACGTGAAAACAGATGTCAAAACATGTTCCTTCACAGCAACAGTTATATTTTTGATCAGCTTTAATGGCTTTTGGAAGTATGAGTTTCTTCTGATAGGGTACATTCTTGTCAAATACAAAAAATAGTACCTCCATTAACATCTTCATTACTTTTTTTATCTATTTCTCACCCTTTGCAAATATCATTGTATTTGCATGTTCCCATTGTGACACATTTTCCAATTATTGTTGCCCTCCCCCAGTAGGCTTTGACATTGCAGAATGATTGTGCTGTCACAAATCCTGGAACAGACAGGATTAGAAATGGTCAGCAGATTAAAAGTGTTTGCTTGAAGTTTATTCTTTGGTTTGAAGTAGTGGGGGAAAATATTTGCATAAATGAATTTTTAATAGATACCAAAAATAAAAAGCTGCTAAAGAAAATGTAGCTTGTCTGCATTATCATGCAATTTTAATTATGCAAGCATTTATGTTCTTTGTGTATTTTGACTTACGGCCATGTGAGACACATGAGTGAACTGTCACTCATGCAGAATTAATTCTAATTTGTCCATATAGGGGAAAAAACCCTGGGAAAATATGAGAATGCTTTTCATTGGCAGCAAACCCTACCTGTTGTTAGTCATTTGAGAAAATTACTGTTAGCAGACTATCCAAATTCTGTAGGTCAAAGCCTTCCTTGAAAAGAGGTGTATTAACACATGACTAAATCCACTACAGGAATGGATTTTATCTGCTAAGGAACTGTATCCTTCTGTACTATAACATTTATGTCATTTTTTCTTTCCCTTGAACAAGAGAAAAATATTTTGATTCAGTGTTTGGCAATCCAAGCCAGGTTATTTAAAATAATAGTCACTTGGAATGTACCAAGTGTAATTTTTAGTGAAGTTACTTTTCTACAGTATTGCAAATCAAAATCTTTAGTTTCCCATGAAACACAATACAAAAGCAGTTTGTAAAGAGTCTTTAGACTTTGTGCTGCTTCTCCCAGCTAAGTTGCAAATAAGAAGTTTTCACTGACACGTAGGGCAACAAATGGATAAAGCAAGCTTGGATTCTGAGATCTATAATTTTTAATAATCTTTAAACTAGCTACAAAATGTCAATCACTTCACAAACTGACAGGAGACATAAGGAATTTTCATATTACATGCTGTAAATTATATTTATCTCACAGTTTATCTAGAGTTCATTCATTTAGTTTTTTAATTATTTTTTAATTGTCAGCTACTAAACATCTCAGCGATTTGGTGTGCATAGCTCTAGGTAAGCAACAGAGAACTGTACCGATAACAAACCACATGGGGATAGCGACTAGTAAGAGAGAGCCTTATAAAAATTACATTTCTTTGCACCATTTCATATGGTAGTTGTTTCCTCCAAAAGATAATCTTCAAAAGCAGCAGACAAACCCAATATATTACACTTATTTCTTTTTGTCTTTGACATATTTTCAGCCAAGCTTTTATTTTGCTGGCAATGGCTAAATGGTGAGTGCCAAATCCCTCCTTTTTCATAATTAAAAAAAATTATCATGATTAATAACTATATATATATCAACAAGAAAAAAGTGGCACAACTGCAAACTTGCTGGTATAACATAGTCCCAAAAGAGTCCGAATACTGAGCATGCTTTTGTTGTCATTGTTGGTGTGCTACTGCCATGGGAAAATTCTTGTTTAAGTAGGAGTCTAAAAGTCTATTTATTCCTCATGCATAACTGCATAAATCACATCACTTTTTAGTGCAATGCTTGTTATAGTAATATAATTCCACATTGTCTAATCATGAAATTATAACAACAGATAATGGCAATGAAGAACTGAAGACAGCAGGTTTAAGTGCTTAAACATCATGATACCCAAAGACAGGAGCATGGCAGTAGCTCTGTGGAATGTCACAGTTTTACAAGAACAATACTGTATATTTAAAGGTTAACAGCACGTTTAGCATTCCAACAGTGTTGTCATTCAGCAAACATCATTAAAAAAAATGAAAAAATGAGAAGGAAAAAAAAAGGAAAGTAATCCAAAACAGAAACAAGGAAAGGAAAGGAAGAACCCCAAAAAACATCATAGTGAGCTATAGCCATCAAATCAGCACTATGTACAACCTTTGGAAAGAAAGATATCTAGAAAAAAATAATTACAAGTATCATTTTTGGAAAGCTGACAAACTACACAGGACAACATTTACAATGGGGCTGATATGTGCATGTGTGCAAACCTAGTAGATAAATACCATGATAAAAGCATGAAGGTGCTGCCCTGCTGGACAGCATTAAAAGGAAATGCACTTCTCTGCATTTAACCGCTGCCCAGCATCTTTGTTGCACGCTGGTTGGCTTCATCAATCCTGGTTTTGTTGGAATCAGCCTGGGGAAACACAGAGAAAAGAAAGGGATGAGTACAAGGAAGAAAGAGTATGAGAGAAAAAAATAGTACAGGGAAGAATGACAGTGCTTTTTGGGTACTTCCGTAATTTTGGCTAGGTCACGGAAAAATTAAGATTGACAATACTGGAGAGCTGCTTTTTGTAGCGGTATTAGGGACCCAAAAGGAGATTACAGATTTTCTTGTTTTGCTTCATGTAGCCTTTGAGCAGAATTTTTCTGTTTGTGGTCAGCTGCACTGAAGTCCTGTAAATGCTGTGCCAGATCTGTAGCTGGTGCTGTTGACAGCACTGGTGGCACTGATGGTAATGGATGGCAGCATGAGAACTGGTGGTGTGCATCTGCATTTTCTGGGGAAAAGCTTCAAAGCCCTCTAAGATTCAGTGGACTCAGACTGTGGTCTAATTTAGATCATCAGGTACTAGCCAAAACTAAAATTTTGGTCAGTGTAGAGTCTCCCGGAGCAGAGAAGCTGGATCATCTGACATAGGGAATGCTGGCAAAAATAAATTTCTTTGAAAAGATTGGCCTGGATATCTTTGCTCTGCATGTGAAAGGAAGGGAATAGGTGGGAGGATGCCAGTACTCCAAAGTTCACCAAAGTAGTTGCAAGAGAGAGTAGCCTCTTTCATTGGGCAGCAGCATAAACAAGAGTTAAGAAAAGGCAGGGATTCTACTGTGATTTGAAGCAATCAAACTGCAATTTAATCCAGCATAGACTGAGCCATTAACTGCACTGTTTTCCCTGGAGTAACACCTGCCATGATTATAAGTTGCCATTAATAAAATGGCACCACTTGGGAAGTTGGGGAGTTCTCTCTGAGTGGGAATACACTTCAACTATGACTTTCTGTAGCTCTGCAGAAGTTACTTTTGGAGACTAAAGACACTGTTTTAGCTGACAAAAACTGGCAAAACTCCACTCAACCCCATGTTGCCATGCTGACTTATTCTAGTAGAGGGACTAGATAGAAAATTGTTTCAATTTTTAAAACCAGACCTGTCTGAAAGGTGAGAATTGTGTTGCTGCTTGAAAAGTATGAGCTCCAATAGCAAACTCTTTCTCTGGTTTGATGGCTGCATTTTGTTAGCTTTGATGATTGTTCCCACATCTCTGGGGTGTATCCAATTTTTAGATTAATTTTAAATCTCCAAGTTGCAAAGACAGAATGGTGAAGCAACTTCCCCACATGCATTGAAAAATCCTTTAAGAATGTTTATACTGACATGCAATAAATCTTTCTTGCAATAAAAATATCTTGGGCTTTTCTCCATAATTGTTTTGGAAAGTGCTATGTGTATTTTTAGTGTAGTAGCACGTGCCAGCTCCTCAACAAGCATAAATCAGCAAAACTACTCATTACAAGCCACACTCCTTTATTTTAGCCGTGAGTTTGACCTTGTCTACCACAGTACAATTTTGTGTGCTTTTGCCAAAAGGCTACCTAAAAAGTTAAAGGGTTTGGTAGCAGTTACTTTTGTTACAAAATGCACAAATATTCATTGTACAGTGATTAAACCTCATGTCCCTAATGATGTTTAGACATTAGTATCTGGTGGACGATCTTGCATTGAAGGCAGTGGGATTCTTTGTGCTGGCCTTCCCACTTAGGTCAAGACAGAGTGAGTTGAGCCCCCTCTACTTTCCTCCCAGCCTCCTTTTTATGGTAGATGTTAGGGCCAGGCTCTTCTGGTGATGGTGCCATTTGACCTACTCATCACACTGTCATTTTGGTTTTTGTCCCTTTCTCTCTGCTCTGGGGAAAGAATAAATAAAGCCTTTTATTCATTGCTGTCCTGATTACTGTGGATAGATCAGATTACATCACTGCATTATGAGATTGCTCTGGTTTGGGTGCATGCATCCAGTATAACATAAGTCCTTTAGGAGCGTTTATGATGCATCCCAGGGTACTTTAGGTTAGCTTTGTGATGTACCCCAACTTTTGCAAACTGTCCCATCCAAGGGTCTTTCTAATTATCATAATCGACCCAAAGCACAGTGCTCCAGCTGGTCAGCAAAACAACCCTGGCAATGCTGTGAGGGGGACAAGGCTCTCTTGCCATATTTCATTGCAGACTGGATGTGTGTGCAACTGAGGTTTCACTGTTATCCAGCTAACCATTATTTCTGTTTTACAATGTATTAACATTGTGTTCCTTTTTCTAGTACCTCAGTACTGTATGTCCTTACTCTGAGAAATTTGGCTTATTTTTCACTAAAACTGAAGACTGTCTTATTTTTGTGCTGCTCTCATGACGACTCCTCTGTGTACGATGCAAATCCGTCTTTCACAAATGTGTCACTGTTCCTTAGCCAAGGGCCCTGGGTGATTTCATGAATGCATTAGCTGCCAATGTTATTTTGCCATTCCTGTACAAAATGCCAAAGTCTGTGAGAAGACCGCAGAGCTGTGGAAGGCTGGTCCCTCAGGTCACTGCTCTCAGCATGCACTGTTAGAAGTTTGGCCCATGTGCTTTATGTGCACAGAGGGCCTGGTCAATGTTTTCAAAATCCAGATGTTTGCAAGCCTGAGCTGGTAGGATAACTTGTTGGGCTTACTGTATTTTGGGATAGGATCCTGCAGGCACAGGTAGGATGCCACTGATTTCCATCCACAGGGCACAGCTCCTGCCACTGTGACATGAGGAGGGGAGGTGGGAACACAACATTGCATGTCCTCATTGCTTTGAGAAAATAATGTATGTCATAGGCTTCTTATTTAAAGGTACTCATAGTGTAGGCTGTATAAATTCCCTGTCCCTTCTCAAAGTATAGAGAGATGTGCTGCTTTTCTTTGCATATGAATAGCAGTAGTAAATCCTTCCCCCAGTGTTCCTTGTTTTCCCAGAAGTATGAAATGGTGCATAATGGCATCCCAACAATACTGTGCATTTTCCAGTACAGTCAAACAAACACATGCAGCTTTATAAAGCAAGATTTTGACCAAACACCAAGCCACGTGCTTTACCGTGGCTGTCTCTCTGTCAGGGATGATCTTCCCTCCCTTCAGACAATGTATACTTCACCCAGTTCTCTCCAGAATCTACCTCCAATAAGGAAAGCTCTTGGAGTGAATCCCTCAGTGCAGTATTTTCCTTAATTTTTATTACTAGGCTCTGATATGATTAAATGACATGAAAAACAGGCATGGGCATCCTGCTTGTTTGAGGAGGCGTGTGTGTGTAAGAAGGCTCAAGAGCACCAGCTCTACCACTTGAGGTCAGAATTAACTCTAAGCACTACATGTAAGTCCTTGGGTTAGATCCTCAGGTTGTGTAAATCTCAACGGAAGTGGAGCGTTGTGTTGATTTTACACCAGATGAAGATCTAGCCTCTTATGTCACTTCAGACTGCCTGTGCTTGGAGTTCTGCCAGTACCAATGCAGATGGCCTGCAGATCTTGGGATCTCAGGATGGCAGTGAGGTCCCAGCCAGGCTTGGAAGGGGCTGCTCTCTGCTTCAGAAATCTGCAGTGCAGGTCTGGCACTGGAACGGTGCTCTCTGCCTTTTTACATGGTGATTTAGCAGAACTAATGCTGAGGTTTTGTATTCCACTGGGGCCGTGTGGGGCCCAATTATGTATAAATTTATATATACACACACACCCTCTCCCAAAAGAGCAGGTAGATCTCTGTCCTAATGTTGTTATAAGCAGCAGAACAAGCACAATAAGCTGCACTGTTATCATATGGCAAAGCTTTGCTTAATAAATCCCCATCCTTCTTTGAGGACTGGTCCCCCAAGCAGGTGATCTAATCCTGAGCTGCTCATGGAGTTTCTGAGGAAAGAAAAGCACAGGAGGATTTAAAACTTTCCAGGAAGTGCCAGGGCAATCAGATCCAAGCCCCACAGTTCAGCATAGCTCAGGGCACTTGTCCTTTTTCAGAGCTATTGCAGAAGGAGGCTTGATGTCTGCTAAGGGCTCCCCTTGCAGCTGTGAGGCAAACTCAACAACAAGGGCTCAACCCAGCCTGCACTGGAGGTACAGATTCACAGCAGCGAGCTTGCTCTGGCCCAAGGATTTGGAGGGAGAAGAGAGGAGCTATTTCTGTCCCTTGTCTTTTCCAGGCCCGTGCTTGGAGAAGGGAAAAACAGAGCCCCTTTTGGGGTCCTCACGGAAATGGCAGCTCTTACCTTCTCCATGATCCTGTCAATCTGGCGGTTTTGTGTGTCGATCTCGTTGCCCATGTCCAAGGCCATGTGACGTAAGTTGCCAATGATGCCACTGACCTGCTCCAGGTTCTCATCCATTTCATTTTCCCGGGCATCATTTGTTACCCTGGGAACAAAAACCCAATTCTTTAAAACAGAGACAGGAGATTCCCCCTGAAACTGTGATTCACCTGAAATCTCCACTGTATCCTTCACCGCTTGTCACCTGAGGAGCATGTTGCTGTGCTCAGCTTCGAACAAAAGGGATTAATGAAAAATGTTACATGCTTATTTTTGGATGTTAGGCTCAATTATCTGGGTTATCTGTGCTCTGTTTGTACTGCTCATGTCTGCTGTTGGTAGAGGTGTTGCTGTCTGAGCTTGCCTGTACCACATGCTTCACCTCTCTGCAGTGATCATCCTTCCCAAAGAATGAAAGTGTGCTCCATTTGGATCTGTGTGTGGTTAGTATTCATGGGAAGTGCTGGAAGGTGGTGGAATTACAGTGATAGCAGCTCCCCTCCTGGGACTGCTAATGAATACTGTCCAGTCCTTATATGTTTGGGGTCACAGAGATATTGGGGAAGAGTGCTTCAGCTGTGAAAATCCTGACCTAAAATCATATTTAATTAACTGTATTTCTGGTGAAAGACAGAAGCAGCTTCTCTCAGATTTACTGGCTTTAGCAAAGATCATTTATCTCTCAGTCTTAGCACCATCTTTTGCAGTTGCTTGCTTTTTGGATGGAAAAAATTGTGCTTGAGCCAAGGCCCAGTTCAACTCTCCAGTGACTGAAGAGACAGATGGTGACTGATGCTGGAAAAAGCCAGGTCCATGGGTCCCACTCAGAAAATTCTTACTTTGAGTCTCTTATGCAGTTTGTGTTCATGTAGGCGCCCAAAGGGTTCTCCAGGCTATTTGCAGAACAGTCATGGTGCAGTGTAACTTCCTTCACTGCTATTCAATTATCATGCCCAAGCCTTCATTTTGGTGAGGCTGCCATCCAGAAATTTAAAAAAAAGTGAATGGCAGACCCATCAAACTTAAATGGCAACTCCATCCCATGCTCCAGATTGCATGACAGCATTGTTTCTAGCACACTGATTTCTCTTTATCACAGGAGCAAAAAAAAAAAAATAAGTGGATAATAGTTTTTTGAAAGATAATTACTTATTAAACTAGTGTCCTTAGTCTTCAGAGATCAAAGCTTTGCCTACTGTGTGTGCTGATAGCATTGTCAGCTAAATACATGCCCCATAAGCTCTGTAATCAGTAGGTACTTTGTGCTGGATCCCTGTGTGGGAAGTTTGCAGTGGGGCTGCCTTTAATACAGCTGTGTGCATCAAATTGGCTTTGATTTGAGAGCCCAGGGATTCCCACTCTGTTCCTCCATAGCTGTGACTTCCCAGCAGCTGAGGAATGGGGCATCATTCCCTACGCAATGAGGTTTTGAGGACGTTCACGAGCAGGGGAGGGGTGCACCTCTAGTTTAAAGTGTTCTTCAAGTTCTGTACTTAGCTCGGTGCTTTGGCAGGAAGCCTGAGGCTTTTTTGTCGTTGAAAAGAAAGGGAGGGCTGCTGGATGCTTTGGTACATCTTCTGGCAAGGAGGGATAATGGGCACTACATGCCTTGAGACATAATGGCAATAAACTAGTATTTATCTGACACTTCATTTCTGAGGCGTTTGACAAGTGTCATTAGCGAGACCCATGATAAGGCCCCCAGGACAAGTGTTCACACAGGGAGCTGGAGTGCCGAGGACAGTGCTGGCTAGCCATGGCTGTCTGCACCCTCACAGTGCTGCTGTGAAATAAATAAATAGACTTTAGTTTATTATTGCCCACATCTGGGCAGTCTCAAAAAGAAAGGTTTGGGGCTTGTGTTTTCAAGCATCTTCTGGTTCTCAGACCCCTACTTCCAGGATTTCCAGCAAGGTCACCATCCTTTGCACTAGAGCTCAGGTGACCCTCAGGCCAAGGAGAAGTCCCTGGATGCAGTAAACCTTTAGGACGTGTCTGAGTCACCATCAACCTGAATCCAAGCACCACTTGGTGGAAAATCCTGGCTCTATCACATTTCCCAGCACCTCTGAAGGAGTTAATGAGCACCACAGAACTCATGACCATATGGAAGCAATCTAAATATATCAGTGACAAGGAGAACAGAGAGAAAACAGTGGATAAAAAGGCTCACCTGCGGATAAAGCCACCACTGATGGCCATCTGCTCCCGTTCATCTACGACACGTGCAGGCTGGCTGGCTACAACACCATCCTGATTATTGCCCCAGGCCTTTTTGTAAGCATCACTTGATTTAAGCCTATGCAAAAAAGATTATGAGTAACAAAGTACCAAATGCACAAGGACAAACGCAAAACTCTTTACCTCTCCAAGCTAAAAGCTGAATCAAGCAAATGAGTTTTCAGATAGAGGGTCATTGTTTGCATACCGATATATCATAACACTGAATAAAAGGAGGGGGTGGGATTTTTGCTTATTTTTTACTTTACTGCCACAACAGTGATGGTCAGAGGTTTAGTTTCCAATAGGGTGAATTGCAGTTGTCAGGTCTACAACATTGCACACAGGTTTTTGGATGTTGACTTAGTTTCCAGAATGAAGGAAAATTAAAAAAAAAAAAAAAAACAAAAAAGTAAAAAGAAGATAAGAAATACAGATAAGTAGAAAACATTGTTTCATTTCAGTGACACATATGTTTTGACATCAAACACAGAGGACATACTGGCAGACAGACATAAAAACAGAACTGCCAAGTATAGTGTGTACATCACATCACAGCAACACACCCTCTTAGAGAAAAACAGATTTGGCTACAATTTAACATTTTACCATGCAGAATATTTGGCTTCTGATGATATTTTTTCAATGTGTATGTGGCATAATAGGCATTAAAAGCCACTGACCTTTCCCAAGGTGATTTGGGGATGATTTTATCATAGGGTTAATTAGATTTTTCAAATAATATATCGGTACTTGAAAATAGTAATCATACATCGACAGTTGATGTACAAACCTTTGTCCACAGAGACAAAAAGTAAAATAGGCAGAAGTGAAATGAGTGCAGGAGAAAATAAAAGATACGAGCAGTCTAGCATCAGAAAGGGAAATTTTTCTACATTTTTCTTCATGCACCAGCTACAGGCATGAATAAGAAGTAAGCATTCTCACTAAGCACAGTTGCCCCAATAGTTCATCATACCCTCAATGCATCAGCAGTAACAGCCTTCACAATAAGCAAGACACAGGCAGAAAAGGATCATCACTTCCTTCAGGAGTTTTAAACCACAGGACTTCAAAAATAGCCTAGCAACTTGTTACATTTGTATTTTCTGGCAGTTACATTAACCTTCAGAGAGCCATTTTTGACTGAGCTGCTGTGGCTAGAAAATTAAAATCCAGGCACCCCTAGAGTGCCAGATTGACACGTGCAGCCTATTTAGAGCTGCTGTCATTGGGGTCACCAGACAAGATTGAACTTTTTAACAGGGGAATGTAAGGATTTGGGGTCCACAGGTATAAGTTCATGATTTTATTCTGGAAATGGGTCTGTTTCCAACAAAACCCCTGGGAGCTGCAAATCTCTGTGGTTTTCCTGTTCCTTGGTCAGCTCCAATCAGTCCTATAAACAGCCCTGTGGCTTGGATTTTGGGGGAGGAACTGAATGTGCTTCTGGGAGATTTGGGAAAGGACATGACAAACCCATCTCTGGTGTCATGTTCTCTCCATGCCCCCTGAGGCAGCTCAGTTTTAAATGAGCCTGAAGATGTGTTGTATGATCCAATATAGAATTAAAATATAGATTACAAGAGGATCTTTCCTACTCATCTGTTCTGTTGCTTATTTCCTATTAAAGTTTGTGAAGACTTAAAAATATGATGGTTGGCTTGTTTAATTTTAGTTCTTTGAAACTATACATCAGCTTTGGCATTTCTAAAATGCCTGAAAGTAAGTCTCTTGCTGCAGATACATATACAGGGTTTTGCCTGTTCTTTAGACCTGTGCAACTTTGTCAGTGAGACAGTTTCTGTGTTTGAAATAAATGATTTTATACACCCAGAATCTTATCTCTTGTTTTCTTGTGGACTTCCAATTAAAGTCAACAGGTGGAGCTTGGATCTGCTCATGGTCAATAGCAGTTGTCCTTTTGAATGCAACTTGGTCCAAGTTCTATTCTGTGGGCATTTTCGGTCTCCTAAGAATGTAGGATCAAGCTTTACATATTTTTACGGCTCAGAGAACTGTACTTTCACTGTATATCAGGGTAGAGTTACATGTGAAGTGGATAATCTTTTTATAGATATATGCCATTAATCTCCCACCAGCCAGAAGAGCTTTAGGGGATCATGGTGATTCTGATGCCCAGAACTATATGGATTTCTCTCTCTCACACACTCCACTCCTCAGAACATCATCTTATCTATACCAGTGGGGTCCTGGGTTAGCGACTCAGGGAACAGTCTCTAAAACCATTCTTCATCCATCCTCTGATCATTGGTTAGCAATGCTGCTCTCTGAAATATGGCTGCAGACTGATAGGATCAGAATGCCTGGAGAAGGGAAGAGGCCCCTTTACAAATTCATGCCCCCTATGTCCCCTGCAGAATCATTCTGTTCTTGCAGCATGACACTGCAGCCATAGCAAAGTGCCAAATGTTTTAGTGCCAGGTGCTAATCCCATTGCTGTCACATGTCTGGCTGTCAGTTCTGAGCTTTTACAGCTTGTACAGTGTGGGAGATGTGAAGTTTCTGCTGCATTTGTACCTGCAGCTCTTGTGCACCAGCTCCTCTGGTGCAGGGCAGCAAGGGCTGCAGGCTGTCAGAGCTCATACCCCTTGCAAAAGGGGTGTATGCAGCCCTTCCTGTTCCTCCTGCCCCCTCTCCCATCGCACATCAAGGCTATAATAATTCTGGGCAAAATGTTTACCCAAAAAAAGTATTCAGGGCTTGATACAAAGAAGTAAAAAAACCTGAGGCTGTGTCTGCATTGTGTCCCAAGGGAATTAACTTCAAAATAAATGTGACTGATAAGGCAAAACCCTAGTCCCTCTCTTTGTTTCCTGCACAATCTCTGGCCAATCATTTAAGAATGTTTTCACTGCAACCTAGTTTCATGCCTACTCACTGCATGCTGGATTTGCCATTCCTCAAGGACTTTGGGTTGGTCCCCGATCTCCTACACCCGCATAACCGCACATCACATTTTCAATTGGCATTTAAAACAAGCTTGGCATTACTTGGAGGACGGTTTCGTTCAAGTGTGATGGCATGCAAGCAAATTCAATGCATTTCAACATTTCTGCTTAGTGTACGTGCTACCCAAATGAGAGAAATTTGGCATGTTGAGGTTTTGTCAAAATGTTTGCCTGTGGCAGGATGAAAACCATTTCAAGCTGGGTTCCAATTATGAAACATCACATCTCTTTCAAGATCTCATCAAGGACTATTTCTGCTGAACAATGAAAAAAGCTGTGATTTTCATCCACAATTTGGAACAATGTTTAGTATGGCCTCTTCTGCATTTTTTCAGCTCTTTTGTTTATAAAACTTGTTAGTGAAAATATGTTTCAGAATTTAGAGTGTCCAGGAATAAGGTAGCCTCAAGTGTTTTTGTTCACTGGAAATTGGAACCACTCAGTACACTTTGTGTAAAATGTTGAAACTTTTACCATTAAAAGGTGTCGACAGTGAAGCTTTCACTGCAGTATGCCTGATTTTAATGCATCTACAGTAATTCCCAGTCAGTTGTCTATGCTATGAAATGAATGCATTTGAACCAGAATCGTTCTTTCTGCATGCCACATGCTCATCCTGTCCATGTGCCTAGCAAGGATGAGCTTCACAAGGCCTTTGGGATCAGCCTTAAGTGCTCAAAGAGATGAGGCAGGCAGCACCTACTTGTTACATGGACAGACACAAAGACCACAGAATTTTCCTAGGTCCGTCAAATTCTTTTCTGCTTCTTTCATGTCCTTATTGATTTGGTCCATTCCCTCTTCGATGCGTTCCAGTTGTTCTGATTAAACACAAGTATTTTATCCCCACAGAATGAAGCAGATGGAAAAGGACAAAGAAAAAAAAGACAAAAACTTCAGACATTCACTGTGACAAAAAACTGGACACCACACAGCAGAGCCGGTACCCAGTACCTACTTGTTACAAGGACATATGAAAAGGCCACAGCATTTCCCTAAATCTTTTAAATTTTTCTCGGCCTCCTTCATGTCTTGGTTGATATGGTTCATGCCTTCTTCAACACGATCGAGTTGTTCTGGTCAGGACAAAGGGATGACAGTGTGGAATGAATTGTATTTTTGTTTGTTTGATTTTGTCTTCAACAGAACATGAAAAATGACCATGTAGAACTGAGTTAATAATGACATTACAATGCATTAATCTGAGCTGATGCATTGCTGAAAGGATGTATGCTGCATTGGATGCTGAAGATTTTTTTTATTAGTATGGGAAGAGTAAAACAAAGGAAAAATTTATTTGAAATATATTAATATAAACAAGACGTAATGATGTAGAAAGGAAGGGTTATAAAGTTCAAGGTCCAGAAACATAATACAATACATCAACTTACTAAGACACAGTGACATCCAGGAGAAAGAAAGATAGTGTTATTATTTTGCATTTATGTATGTTAATATTAGAGAAAAGAAGTCCTTCCATGGAAAACTGTTCCATTACTTACACTTACAAATGCCTCGGAATTAGGTGGGTTTGGGCAGCACAAATGCTGTGACTAGTGAGTGAGAGAGCTGATAGTTAATGGTAGTGGTAATGGAGCGAGCTGTTAAGGGCTTGTGTCCAGGTACCCTTTCTTCCAGAGGCTGAGGAAACAGACCTGCCACTTCGACTGGTGCTGGATATTGATCTCTAGTCTGAGTGTGGCCTCAGAGCTGGTTTTCTTCCCTGTGTGGGTGCTGCAAACCAGGAGTAACCTCAGTGAGCACGGAACAATTGAAACCACTCCGGGAGCCCAATGCTCTCTGCGAGAGGATCACTGGCTGCGGCGTTCCTTGTCTCTGGCCCTGAGGGACCTTATGGAAAGAGGTATTGGGTGAAGACTCGTTTTCAGTGGGGTCACTTCTGCTTTGCTCCAGGGCAAGTTAAGAAGCACCAGGCCCAGAAACCAGCCACATATAGACCCTGTCTCTCTGCTGGCATTAAACAAAATTTGGCATATTTCCACCTAAGGCTGATGGGTTTTCTTAGTGACTTGGTTTTCTAAGTGACTTGGTGGCTCAGAATAACTTAATGTGTTCATTTTTTTTTCACTTTTAAAGCTGGGGAAAATGTCCTAAAGGAACAGAATGCCACGACATAAAAGTGTAGGAACAGGATTCTCTGCTGAGGTAAACAGATATGGATCCAGTTGGACCAAGGGTCTTGTGTGGAGTCTGCAGTAGGGACAGCATTTTATGTGGGATTTACATTTTACACGATTTGGTCCCAAAGGATAGACTCAGATACTACTGAGGATCAAAAAGGTACTTAGAGTGGCATTTCAATCCATTAAAAATTGTAACTGTACCTAACAAGGAAAAGTAAAGCAATCCTAATAAAAAAACAAATACATCTCTAGTCCCCAGACTAGAAAAACACTGAATTAGACTGCAGAGGAAGGAACTAAGAGCGCTGGTTATAGAAGGAATTTAATGTCATCCCTGATGTTAACTGAGTCCTATCCAGGAAAAAAAAAAAGAAAGAAGAAGAACATTTTAGAAGAAAAATCATATGCATATTGATGCCAGTAAAAAGCTCCTCTTAACTTCTTTGAGAACATGAAGATGCCTAATTTCTTACTTGGGTTTTTAACAACAATTGAAGTTTAGCTTTTCAAAGCTTTCTGGAGGGTTTAGATGCCCAGTTCCCATTAAAATGAATTTTATTTAATTAATTTTAATGGGAAACAGGAACCTCACCCCTCAAGGGCCTAGAAAATCCTGGGCTAAATTATTCAAGCTGGAATAATTCAAGTATTGAACTTGTGCTCTTTGTTTGATTCTTGCATGACACTGGGCTTTGAGAAGGAGAGGTGCCATGCCATCAGCCTTTCTGCTGTCAGTTCTCATTCTCTTCAGCTGGATGGGCCTCTCTGCTGGTACCATTGGAGTTACTGATCCCAAATCCAATATTTAGAGGATCAGAGTTACCTGGCACTGCCCTCTAAAGGGGCACACACTGTAAGCAAAGGATTGGGAAACCAAGAAGGAAACCTGAGAGAGGGACTGCACATGTTCAGCCAGGTAATCTGCTGAGCTGAGAACCAGAAAAGCAAGGTTGGGATGTCTTAATGCACGTTGTAATGTAGGCTTCAGCAGAAGCTTTGGTTGGTGCCCGTAGGCACAGATTGTTGTTCTCATCAGAAATGTGAGTCTATGGTAGAAGGGGACACCCCTCCCTGTGCTCCTGCTCCTCGGTAAGCCCAGGTCCTGCCTGCTCCTTGGGTGGGCCACAATTGCTCTTGCTCTGGGGAGCAGCTGTGGGAGTGTGAGCTGGCTTTGATGCTGGTTCATGCAGCATGATGGGATTTGCTGCACTTCTGTCACAGGCTCCCAGCTCCTGCTTCCAAGCACTGCAGAGCCCCTTGTCAGTTAAAAGACGGCTGTACCCACATGTGCATTTTGACACTGTGGGATATGAGAAGTATCTGATCTTTCTTCCATTGATTTTCCTGCTAGTGTTTCTATAACCTGGTCTGTCCAGTAGCAAAAGCCAGGTTCACACTGCATGGGTCAGTCCTAGATCGGGTACCACTGGTGGCTCTCGGTGGAAGCAATTCTCCTTGCCCAGACACACATTCTCTAAAGCCATGTATGTAACAGGCCCTTTTGAACTGTCTTTACCTGTTTTCTGTTCTGCCCAAATAAATGAGTGCTTTTTGAAGAGTCTATTTTACACAAATCAAAGACTTCCATTTAAATTACAGCCCTCTCTAGAATCCTGACTCTATTTATCCTACTTCAGGGTTTGTGTTTGATGCCTTGGCTATTGCTGAATAGGAAAGGGAGCCACAACTCATTTATCTTCCATTAAAGGAAACCTCATCAGTGTAAAAAACCCATGTCATATTTGTAGCCCAGTAGTCTAGACAGCTGGCTGACGGTCCTAAAACCACTTGCTAGTTATTAATGTTGTGGGCTGGATTGTTAACTGGTTTGAATCAGCATAGTTATGCTAGCTTTGTGGAGCAATGCCAATTTATACCTGTCAAAGATCTCGTCCCACAGGCAAGGAAATAGATTCATGAGTTTAACCACAATTATTGAGGCATAAATATTATAGTGGAATTAACTTAATGGGGTCACACTGGATTTGTTTTGGTATAACTGCTATTAAAACTGGGCTCAGAAAGAATCACTGCCGGTAGGAAATCAGATGGCTATCGAGAGGTTAATTTAATGTCTGTTTCCATAGATCTTCCCTATTCCAATGTTCTGTGCTATATCAAAGGTTTTAGGGAAGACAGTTTGTTGGCACATACTGCCATGAACCTATGCAAATTCACGCCTACAAGAGATAATGTCTTCTGTCTTCCATTTAGAGAAGCCCTTCAAGGTCAGAGTTTGAACATCTTTTGACAGTTTGTTGCAATATTATTTGAATAAACTGCACCTATATGTTTATGTATGATATATGAGATATACCTAAGAGAATTGGTGCTCTCTGGAGGCAGAATACACATCAGAAATACATTTCATTGTGATTTCCTTAATTTTTTTTTTCCCTCTGGGAAACTCTGCAACCCTTTTTGTATACTGATGTCTGAGAACATCACTTTCATTTCAAGGTAGTGACCATAAATCTTTTCCCAGATCTTACAGCAAACAAATGGCCTATCTTAAGGCAGAAACAAAAATAGATTTTTACCTGTATCATTATACTTGTGAATTACTCCTGTAAGGTAACGGAGGGAACATAAGCTAGTTTTATCATAGCATTGTGGCCATTTGCCACTGGGTCTTTGCCAGGATCTTCCTTAACTTCCTGGCAATTCCCCATCCTTTGACTGATCTGAGGAAGTGGCTGGGCAGGGAAGCTGTAGCAAGGGCGTCCCTCAGTTGCTCCTGTGGTGTCTTGAGCAAAAACAGCTGCAAAAGTATCTTACAAGGCATTGGTAGCAAGACCAGCACAGAGCAAGTGTGGGGTTGCTTCACCTTTGCATCCCCATCTGTAATTTATAACAAATATTCCTTCACTGATGTCCAGGATCTGGGGCCTGTGCTTGAATGTCAGTTAAATGCCTGTGGAGATCAGAACTTGCTCCTTTGCCTGTAGTATTGTGCAGTGAAGCAATTTCCCCCAAGGGCAATTTTAATTAGAAAAAAAAGGAAGAAAACACAAAGGACATCTTAAGAATACATTGCAATCATAATTGCATACAAGAGGGTTTAATTTGGAACTCAGCAGATGAACTGTTTCTGGTGCTACGCCGTCATCCCGTTTTCCATAAAAGAGAATCGTACTGGAGCGTAGACTGTGGGACAGCCTTTTCAGAGATCCTGAGCTCTGACCTAGCTGTGCTCTGAAAGCACTGCTGGGCACAGGTACCCATGGAAGAAAGCTGGAGGGGAGAGCTGTGAGCCCACGTGTAGCTGTGCTAAAAATAACAGTAGACAAAGGCACAACCTGCTTTGTGTGGGTTCATTTGTCTTTTGTTCTGTGCTACGATTTTAGCTTAATTAATACCATCTTCCCTGTGAAAACTAGGGTAGTTGTTAGTCCCCTTTTATTTTGCTAATTAGCCATAACATACAAAAATGCCAAACCCACAACTCCTGCAAAAGTAGTGGAGGTCAGCTCACATATATGCCCAGTTATTTCCAAGTTTTATCTCCTTTGTAAGCTGGACCGGGAGTAAGATCTGCTGGGCAGATTAATCTGCTCCCCATGTTCCCTGGCGCTGCTGTTTGTGCATTCGTGGTGCAAGGAGAAAATTCCAATTGCACTGACATTTTCTTTGTCTCTTAACAAACTTGTGGCTATTCCCCTGTCTTGTCTTGGATGAAAAATTACTGTGATGCTACTGTTGTTACTGGAAAAGTTTCTCCTCTCCAGCTCATTTGGAATACAAGAACAAAATTCTTCTGTAATAAACTGCATGAGGACATCATCACACAAAAATATGTCCTTGAAGGTCCAAATCTTTAATCCTGCTACTATGTCCAGGTGATGGGAGTTTCCTATGGATAAATAGAGTTACCAGTCTGGGACCTTTTCTATGTTAGCACTTCAAGTTTACCTTCATATCTTCACTTTGTACAATTAGTTTCATCAGTTTCTACTGGCTGCTTTTAACCAAAGTGCATCCATTTTTCTAATTTAGCATGTTTTAAAGAAGTAGAGGAATTGCCATTGGCACCCTTTGAGTGACCCCATTTATTTTTTCATGTAAAATACAAACATTTTAGTGTAAAGAGTTATATACATATTTATATTTAAACCACTATAAGGGAGCTTGACTCAAGGCCAGATTAAAAAAATATAAGCATTATGGATGCACATGTGGTCTGGTAAAGACTTTCTTAGTGATGGAAAAAGCCCAACAAGGAAAATCTAAACTCCTGGCTCCTTCCTGTGGGCTCCCCGAGGGAAGAGCTGTGTTCAACTGGTCTGGGTGACAGTACCTGACACAAAAACGATAACTCTTGATATTGCAGAGGGGCTAGTCAGGTTCCCTTTCTTCAGAGGACACTGGAGGAGGTCTCCAGTTTTTATGGGAGTGCCATTCTCTGTGAAATAGGGAGCTCTTGTGAAGCTCTCGATCTCTGCGGGCTGTGACAGACTCTGTAACCTGCTGTGCAGACAGCTGTGCTAAACCTTTGGGCAAGAGCAGCTATCCAGACTGGCTTTGTTGTACAAATACCTGGCATTGTATAATTACCTTGGCTTATTGCCTTTCATGATCCCAGAGACTTCTGCTCACTGATACCAGAAAATCAGTTCTGCTGTGCACTATTTGGGTTGAAATGCCTCAGAAAGGTTTTTTCCATGTAAGGTCTGTTTAACTTCAAAACAAGCAATTTTGTAAAGAAACCTAGAAACAGAGCTTCAAGCAAGTGCAGAGATTAGATCTTCTGCCTGCCACCCACTGGAAAGATCAATGTCATGTTTTCTGTATATTTAACACCTAATAATCTTAAGTGACTTGCGCAGTCAGCTGCAAAGAGATCACATGGCAGTGTTAGCAAATGATTTCCTTAATCAGATAATCTGCTGAGGCATGTGTGAGCTGCACACATTGCACTAATTACAGAGGGTTCAAAGTCATCATTAGCATATTTTGCCCAGTAGTGTAAGTCCTTTAACACTAAAATGAAATCAAAAAATTAGCAATTATTATACCTACATATGGTTAAAATGGAGAAAACTTAATTAACATTTATCATAGTGCAAGGTTACAATATTTTCAGGGTTGGTAACATTATTTGGCTGTTTTCCTTGAGAAACCCACACTGTATAGTCATAAGCTAAATTTACTGAACCACTTAAGGCATGACCATAACCAATTTAAAGAGGCTTCAAGACCTTCTGAGTCTTTCCTGGAGCTATTGACTAACTGTATCTGTGACTGTACAACAAGCATTTCAGGTCTCACTCTCAATAAGGGTTTTATACTGAGCTCCCTGGACTCCAGAGAGGTGGGTGTGTCCAGCCTCAGTTCCTTAGCTCACTCAGATTGTCCTTCCTGTCATGGCTAGAGAGTGAATCAGTCAGAAAACTTCTGAATACAGAGGTTTAACAATAGTAGAATTCCAAAATAACAATTAAAAAACCCAACAAAATTCAGGATTAAAATCAAAATAAACCTCCCTAGAAATCTGTGGAAATAGAGCAGTTAAAGAACAGAAACATACGTTCCCAGAAACCACTAAAGTTTCTTGTGCTCTGCCTGTGAATTACATTGCAAGACACATCTGGATATTAACATTCTTTCTTCGACAATATTTGTGATTTATTACAACCATATAATCCACTGCTGAAACAAAACACATTATTTACACAGGTGCCATATCTGTTTCAAAGTAAGTAATTTCTGGTTTTCTGTATTTGGTGGTAGTTCTTCTACTGCCATTATTTTTTGAAGGCAACAAAATGTTCTCTGTAATATTTTTCTTGTCAAGACAAATCAATGTGACAAAATTTGGTTATTTTTTTTTCCCTAAATGGGGGATGTGGGGGAAAAGCAATGAGACATACATAAAAAAAAGCAAGTAGAAGGTCCATTTAGGTCCTGTTATTACTTTTCATTCATTACAGTGTCAGAGAGGCAGGGACATTAAAACTGGAAAGGGCCTGTCAGGTTCTGCAGTTCCTTTCCCAAGAATTCAGTACCCTGGCTTATTATCATTGTCGGTGTTTGATGAGTAATGCAGCATTACCTCTGCAGAAAACATTTCCTAAAAATAATTTTGTGTCCTGCCACATAGAAAATAATAACAAAGGCCTTTGGGGGGCTGGTCTGATAAAGAGTAGCAGAAATTTCTACTCTGTTGATTTATTGGAGACACCATTTTCCTGGGGCTGTGGGTCTATGGCAAATGAAGACTTATTAGTTTTATTGAGAGGGAGAGAAGGCTACCTTTTCTTTGTAATATTATGAAAGGCAAAAATGTAATTTCCTGGAATGTATTGAATATATCAGGCTCTGTCTTTGTCATTGTCATCCACAGACAGGTAGTGTAAGACTGAAACCTCCTATATGGACAATTGTAATGAGCTGATTGTGTAATATCTTTTAATGTTTAAATTCTGTCATTCTCACTGCCTCACTACTGTACAAAAAGTAACTGAATCTTACACAAACAAAACCCATTTACCTTCTCTTGGAATGCATTTGTTGCATGTCTTTCACTTGTGATTTAAGTGGGAAAATTACTTAGCACCTGCATAAATAATGCTGGATTTTACACTTAGAGAGGCAAATCTTCTCATCATGTAGCTGGATCTTGACCCAAAGCTTGCTGAAATCAAATGGTGATTTGGTTGAGTTCAGCCTGCAGCTCCCTTTGACATTAATGGGAAGCAGATCAAAAGAAGTACAGACTCTTAGGCAGCATTGTACGATTTTCTCTGTTGGACAACAAAGATAAAGGCAAAGAGGTTTTGGGTTTCTCATGCACAACTACACGTATTTTCTGTCCCTCGTTTCCAGGGTTGCACACAGTCAGTACAGCACTTTGAGAAGGGTTATACTTCCTTACTGAAGCAATCTGAACTTACCTCCTTGCTCATCCAACATAACCAAAGTCCTGATACCAGCATCTTTACTCTACATCCCAATAGTGGTAGCAAGGTAAGGAGAGAGAAGGGGAGAAGAGAGAGAGAGAAAGAGAGATCAGTGAGGGAACACTCAGCTTTTGGTATGGGACATAGGAAGACACAAGAAAAACAGTGAAAGGAATGACAAGGGGCTGATGGCACAATCCATCATGTGCCTGGACACTGTGTGAGGAACTAGGTACTCTCCATTGTACCATCAGTCCTTCTGGATTCACTGGGTTACCGAACTTCTGCAGAAAGCACAAAGCCATAGACCTTGAGATTAAAATAATTACTTTATACAAGAGTAATTTCTAAAAAGAGATGGTTCATCTCCAAGTCCAAGGAAGCAGGAGAAAGGAGGATGGGGGTGTTGATACTGTAGGCGGATGTGAATCTCACAGGAGAAATTCCCAGGTGTGACATAAACATGTTTGGGAAGGCAGCACAGTGATTTGTGCACAGCTCTTGCTGCTGACAGAAGTCAGAAAGCTTACCTACCTAGGAAATCCAGTTTAAAGCAGGCTAATATTTAATAGGATTAAGCCATATTTTTTGGCTTAGCGATCTAATAGATATGGGTTTGAGCCAAGTTTTAATACAGTCAACAAACACCTTTAGCATTAATGGACTTTGAATTGAGCTTGCAGGTAGGATTTTCAAAACACCTACACACTGAATCTGCCTCTGCTCCCACAGCTTAGTGGGATTTACCATTACCTTTGCCTTTGCTGGATATAGGGTTGCAGCAAAGCTGAGCCATTCACAGCTCCCACCTGCTTAAGCCAGGGGTAGGGCACCTTTCACAAGTGCAATTTTTATTATGCTTTATCATCACTCTGGGATGTGATCCGGTGTTTCTAGTTCCTGGGTGCTGTGGTACTGAGCTATATCACACATCAAATTATCTCCTTTTTAATTACAAAGGGGAAACCAGCTCCATTCTGCTTGGAGAAGTGATAACATCTGTGAATAATTAATGGCCTGAATGATCTCCTGACGGTTGCATGTCAATAACAGATGAAATAAGTCCTCTGTGGCCTGACAGCTTGACAGCAGAGCTACTTGGACATGTGCAGCAGTAATTTACATGTTGCCATGAACATAAAGCGATCCATGCTCCTGTGAAACAGATAAAGGTGGTGGTGGTGTCAATTTTGCAGAGGGCAGGGAGATGCACACAGTTGCATGGCTACATCAGGAACAGAAAACTAAACTCCTGACTGACCCTCTTGCTTTTCAAGCCACCACTCCTGGAGGCAAATCAAGGACCTCATGTTATCCTTCCTGCCAGCTGCCCTTCTCACTGCTCATCAGTTTTTGTGGTTGCAGTGTCTCTGGCCATCAGCCCTGCCCACGCTCACAAGGCACTCCCAGGCTCCCACAGCCCACGTGGCTCAGCCGCAAGCCCAACCCTGCCATGCTCAGGGCTGTTTGCCTGGTGCAGCTGGTGCTTCTCTGCTGTGCTTCCAGAGGATCCTGCTCAGCTCTTCTCTGCCTCTCCCTGCACTGCCATTCTTGTCTGTGATGTCTACATCACTGCAGAAACTGGGAAAAACATCAGATGTGTGCAGGCTGATTTGCTCTCTCTTTGTAAAAAGTCCCTGTGTGAGTTGCCAGATGGACAGAAAAGGCCTCCTGCCTCCCCCCAGGTCTGCTGCACCCTGCTGCCCTCGGGTCAGCCATCTAGCAGGCACCCACTGCTGCTCTCTCTGCCTTCAAGTTCACACTGCATTTACTTGAATCCCAGCCAGCTTTTATTTTTGCAGCCTTTAGAAACTTAGGGTCCAAGGGTTATCCTACGTTTGCCAGTTAAGAATAAAGAAACCACCTTTAATTATCTTATATTTTCTGTGGGGCACTAATTACCCTGTGTCTGCTAAGCACTGCCTGTACAGCAGTTTTTTATTGGACCTTTTTATACTCTTGGTATCCAGGGAGGTTTTTCCCCCTAGATTTGTATGTATTTTAACCAACATGGAAACTCATGCAAACACAAGAAGGCTGCTTGGGTCCTGAGTCACCTTGTGTTTCAGTAAATATGGCGCAGTCTGACATGGGACCCTTCCAAATACTCAACTCCAAAACCCTTTGCTGAATCAAACATAGTCGGGCTGAGAAATATTTACTGCTCTTTAACCCTCGGACCTTATTTTCCTGCTGTGTTTAACATCTAAGCAAACCACCTTTACAGAGCTAAGATGTCCAGTGACCTGAACAAGACGTGTGCTGGAAGATGAACTGAGGAACTAGACCCTATGGTTTGTATTTCATATCAAATCCATACAGAGTGAAAGAGGTGAAATTTTTTGTTCTTTACCTGATCATCAGTGCCATTTAATTTTATCAGGCAACACTGTATCTCTTACAAACAGCCTGCCACAGCAGTAACACAAATGTGAAAATATTAAAGGGTGTGCAATGAATAAACTTGTCTGCATCTCTGGTCTAATCCAAAGCATATTGAAGCTAATAAAGAGGTGGTAACTGAAAAGGATGAGATGTGATTCAGATATCAAGTGACAATCTTCTTCTGTTCCAAATTTCTATTAAGCATTAATTTTCAGCTTTTCCACAAAAGTAATGAAATGTGTAAAGTCAGTCAAAAAATAAATCATGTTTGTGCATTTAAAATAGGTCCAGACTTTTCTAAAAGCTCAGTATTTCCACTGTGACTGATATTTTAGATAACACAAACCCAATCCTGTCTGTAAGACAGAACTATTCCAAAAATGTGTTCATCATCCAGATATCTGAGCAGGAGAGAAACACTCAGTGACTGACCCCCAGTGACAACAGACTGAGGCATCTCTGGAAAGTACAAAACCTCAATTAAAGGAATATAGGGGAAGAAATGTGCCCAACAAGAGTATTCAGGGAGCAAACACAGACATGTTGGCATTTTCTGCACTGGCAGTATCACAGAAACTCTCCTTGGTCTCAGTGGAGCAGGTGCCACTCAAGCTGGCTGCTGCGACAATGTATAACAGGAGGTGATGAAAGCTCTGCTGTGAAGTGCCAGTCCAGAAGGACAGGTTTCACAACCTCTGCCCTCGAATCCTTGGTTACAGACTCACATCACCATGGGCCCAGGCACTATGCTTGGCTCTGTCTGGTCCTGAGGGCTCAGGAAGGATTCCCACACACATCCAGTTCTCGCCAGTATCAGTGATATCCTGTGTGGGAAGCCATGAATTTATAGAACTAGCAGGGTCCATCACGTTATGAAATTGTGTCCTAAATTCCCACCTTAGCCAGGATTAGAGTATTTTTCCTCTCCTGTGCAATGGAGGAATTTCTTCAGACCCTCCAGTCCTTGTACAGGCAATCCTGTATTATTTTAGCAAAACAAGGGTTCTCAAAAAAGTGAAATGCTTAGGATAGGTCAGGCCAGAGAGATGAAAAATGTATCTTTTACAGGACCCTACAGAGTTCATAGAGCACATGCCATTTTCCATCCAGCTCTTTAATCTGTAGCACCCATCTCTTTTGAGAGCAACTTCTGACTCTCCTTGTCTTCTCATTGCACTTGAGAAGAGATTTTGTACTGCTGGATTTTGCCATGGCACAGCCAACCTCTCACATTCTTATCCTTTATAAGAAAATAGCACAGCAAGAATTGCTTATGTGGAGGCATTAAATTGGCAGCCCTGCAGTTCCTCTGTTTATCCATAATGCAGGTATTCTGCAGATGGTAAAATATATAATATATAAGATAATTTTCCACATGAGATGACCCTTCAAGGCAGGAGGCCAACACTTCCAACTTAAAAATGTATTACATTAGGTGAAACAGACCCTATACATTTCAGGAAAGCTTATGTCCTTCAAGCTTTCATCCAGGCTCTAATGCTTGAATAAAAGCAAATGAACAACCAGTACTGGTTTTGCATCATTTATATGAAGCGCATGCCCAGGTTCTCCGTTTGGCCACTGGCAAAGCTATTAATCAAAGAACCAGAATATATGATTTTAAACCTCTGGGCTTAATACAACTCATAGATACTTTAGTTTGTCAGTGCTTCAGCATTAACAGCATTACTGGGAACCCTTTTGGAGGCTTTAATAGACATTATCCTTAGTCTTCTGTAATAGCTTTTTAAAACTTTTTGGTTGCTTTTGCTTTGGGTTTTTTGTTTGCTTGTTTGATTGGGTTTTATGTGAGGGTTTCACTCAAAGCAAGTCAGCAACAAAATGTTCACTAAAATTTGCCCAGCACTTTGGAAGGGAATTGCATTGCTGTATCATTTCTTGTTATTACTGTTACAGAACTTAATTTCCCAAGATGGAAATAAAAGTGGGAAGACAATTGGAATGACTTCTCAAAGGGCTCATCAGTCCCTTCAGGAACACAGTGTGTTGGGTCCTATCCTACCAAAGGCAGCTACTTAAATTTTGGTTTAGCCTGAGTGAAGATTTTCCTAACACTATAAGGGGATGATGTACTAGATAGAGAATCCAAATTCTGGAAATCACTTTCTCTGCATTTCAGGAGGTATCCTGAAAAACACATATACACTCTTAGTTATGTGAAGAGCACATAAACTTCCACTTCAATGAAGAATTTTGCTTTAATCCAGAATTATAGTTTGTTTTGAATAAATTAATACAGACATTATGTACCAGGACAGGCTGACATTGCTAGCAGTTCCCACAGACACTAAAGAGAACTGTCAACACCCTAGAGACAAAAATGTGGTCAAAGAAACATTTTTTAGTCATCCGTAGCAATGAATTTGCTCAGCTCCTGCTCCAGGTTCCCTGTCACCCTGTTAATGCTCCAATGTCCCCCTGATTAAAGAGCCACACACTGCTGCTCTGCCTGGTAAAGCACATCCTCAGTCCACGTGAATCTGCTACCCCCCTGGCTAACACACATAAAGGGGTCCAATCCTGCATTGGAGGAAGAGAGGCCAAAATTATGGATCACATTCCCTTGTGCCAGATATGGAGTAACACTGGTTAAAACTCTTTTCTGAGGAGAATGGTTCCAATAGTTCAGTACTTCCAATAGGCCTAATGATATCAAAGGTGAATTTCAAATCAGCTTTGACAAGGTTTGGGCCAAACTCTAAATTAAGAGAGCACTTTTTCTTCTATTTTTTCAGACTAAGGAGCATTTGGCTGTGATAATAAATGTCAGTGTATACTCACAGCTGGTAAATTGGCATTCTGTGTGTTCAGTGTCCTGCATAGGGCAGCACCAGTTCTCAAACATTTATAGCTCAGCATTTCACCTTCACTACTCCACTCTCACCTCACATGAGAGAAGATAGTCCTGTCTGGATTTAAATGTACAAAACAGCACTTTTGTCTGTACATTCCTACGTGCTTTATTCTGGGCTTTTACCACTACTGATCTTGTTATTTTTTCCTTGCTTCTTCATAGCTACAAAACATCCTTTTTTTCCGTATACTACCACAACTGATTTTCCTTAAAGGCCATGGTGGTGGTATTGGGAGAAGGGAGAACACTACCACCTTTTCTCCCTGCGTGTGATATTCTGCATTGCATAATGTTGCCTCAGAGGTAAAAAGCTTGAACATGAAAAGAAGCTACAAACTGTATTTAGTCTCACTTGTTCTGTCTCACTTCATTTTTATTTTTTGTTTTGGCCCAAACATTGCACAGCATCATCATAAAATACAGGTATTTATAGCACTGAGTGGCTCAAAAGAGCACTGGTCAGTGCAGATTAACTGCACTGCCTGGGTACGATGGGCACCATGGAGCAAACTGAGTTTTAGAATCTGCCATTCCAGTACGGAGCTGCCTTAGGGCAAAGCCATGGCTGCTTTTGTAACACTTCTTGCCTCCCTTCTTGTGGCAGGACAGGAAAAATCAGCTTCTTGCAAAGCTGGCTTATAAAACCAAGAAGCAATAACATTCTTGGTTTTCCTTGCCCATGTTCCCTGGGAACAGCATCAGGGCTTAGTCTCCAAACTCTGAATAGTCTTCTGGGGCAAGCAAGGCTTAGTCTCTTTTGGGGACATGTCCCCAGGCTACGACCTGCAATTAGGTCTTACATGGCTACAGGGCTTCCTTGGATGTATTGCACTCTTTTGTCTCCAGGATGGAGTCCAGTCAGTCTGTTTATGCTGTATTTCCCCAGTATCAATCCATACAAATGTACACAGTAATAATGCTTAAACATGGAGAAAGAAAGGAAGAACAGATCTACTGTATCAAGAGAACAGAGTAAAAAGCATTCTTTCCTTGAGTATTTCCTATCTCTGTCTACTAGACAGGTTCTGCTAAGTGAGGAAGTCTAATTGGATTTTGGGGGTTTATTAAATCAGACCAGTGCAAGTTCAATTTCAAATTCTCTCACCATTTGTCTTTTTGGTATAAAATCCCTCACTCCCTAAATGCTGCATTTTTTTAAAGTACCTAGGAAAAGGGATTGGAATAATCCACCAGCTGTTTAGGCCACAGAAGAATTTAAAAGGTCTCCTGTAGTCACATTAGTGAAAATAATATTCAGCTCATTTTAGAAGAACTCCCTTGACTACTCAGTGCTAGTTTTAGCAGCCTCTCTATTTGGACAGGAAGATATTGTGGCATCTGAATAAACACCAGGTCCAGAGATGCTGAGCTCTTCCAAAGAATGCTATAAATTCATTGGTAAATTCAGCAGTCCCAGTTCTCCTCCCACTTTGCCATTTGCTGTGATTTAGTATTGAAATTCCAGTGGCATTCACAATATGCTGGTTCAATATGTTAGGAAGACTCAAGCAGTGCATAGGCCGCACAAATATGGCTCAGGAGAGGCAGGGCTGATATTTACTGATGGCTTGGCCCCGAGCAAATCACTTCCCTTTCCTGCGCCTCTCCTTCCCACTCATCATCTGCCTTGTCTATTTAGATCCCAGGCATTTTGGGGCAGCTGGCTCTCCTGCCTTGTGTTGTGGGGGTACTCATATGAGCCTCTCTTCCTTGTTGTTGAATAGATTTCAGCAGGAGCTGCATCCAGCACAGAGATGACGTCAACTGGTGGTTAGGAATGGCATGTCCAGGGAACTGAGCAGCAAAAAGGGACAGATTGCTCGTGAGACAAGAGTGTGTTTCGGCTGCAAGGGGCCCCGATCTAAAGTGTTTGTGGAGGAGAAGCGATGCTGACTATGCTCAGTGACCCATCTGTCTGTCTGTATGTGAAAATTTAATTTTGTCTCCACTGGACTCCATTGATCTTCACAGTGGTGATTGATTTCAAGGCCATAAAGCCTACGGCTGGGGTTGTGCTTGTTCCTGAACATGAGACCTGATGTAATTTTCTTCCCATTGTCTCTGCTGGAGACTCCTCTGGTTGTCAGGAGTACTGGGACTGTCAGTGCTGATGACCCTGATTAAAAATGTCACCAGCTCCAGCACCACGGCTTGCATGGTGTCTGAAAATAATATGTCCTGTCAGGCAGCAGCAAAGTTTTCCACCACCTGATGGCTGAACACTCTAAACTAGACTGAGTTGAGATTTTCCAACTTTTAAACCCCTTTATTGTAGAGGGTGAAATATGGCCTGACTGAATTGTTTTTTTTCCCTCCAGGCAGGTATTAGCTATGAGGACCAAGCCAGGGTCCTCTTCCTTAGCACCATGGAAAATCAGAGAACTCCCAGCTCCAAAGTGGTCAATCTAGGACATCTTGTGAGCCTTGAAATCCTGATAAATATTTCAGAGATACATAAGAAATAGCATTTAAATGCTGTGCTGATCAATGTTCTATAAATAGATGCAAGTGTTTTTGGAGAAAGAAGTATTTAAAGCAGACTGGGAAAATGGATCAAGGGCCCTTCTCACCTCCCCCTCTTTCAGTGTTATGCCAAGGATGTGAGAGTGGTGCTGACACAAGGCTCCTGGAGCTCTGCAGCAAACTCAGCCACTTGTCCCTGACTCCAGGTCACCTTCAGAGGCTGTTTCCTTCATTTATCTCCAGAATCCTCTCTCAGTGCATCCTCACGTATGACCAAACCAGTGCCTTGGCAACCAGGGAACAGTATCTTGCACGGCCCTAGTGAGGGGTAGGGATGAGCAAGGGCAGTGGCACATAAAGCCGTGGCCAGGCCCTAGCAATGTGAATTTTAAAAAAGCCACTTCCAGTGTCAGGCTCCCCATCACTTCTGCTCACAACAGAAGTGCAAATGAAATGCAAGTCCTTACCTCTTCAACAAGCTGCAGCATTCGACGGGTGCTCTCAAGGGACTGAAAAAAAAAACAGGAAAAAACACTGAGATTTGGCAAGTTACCCTTTCCAAAGCTAATGTGCAGGCTCATGCTGACAGGATCTTTTTCCTGCATGCTTTCCCTTCCCTCCAAATCAGGCCATCAGCAGGGCACTGGTGATCTCTCCATCTCCCGCTCTATGGATGGCTAATGCAGCACACCTCGAGGCAGCTGCAGTCTCCAAGGCTTGTGCTCCCCTTGCTCACATGCTGTGGCGGTGCTGCTCGGAACCGGAGGTGTTCCACTTTAAAAATAAAGCCTGTGGTTTTCAGCTATGACTCTTCAGAAACCTAATTGGTGACTTCTAACATTTAATAGCTTTGACAAATCGAAGGAATCCTCAGAAAATATTAAATTGCTGCCTTTTGCTCTGAGGCCAGTCAAATTGATGCACAATCTAATACCTAAACCAAACTCATGATCAATAAATTCCATAATCTGGACTGAACATAACATTAAATTTTACCCCAGCGCATTTCATTTCCAATTCTGCTTTCAGTGTAAAGCTGATGGAAAAGAGCTCTAGAAATCCTTTGCGGGATCAGCTCCTATTTCTGGCTGTGTGTTTCACACCAAGCCCAGCCCCAAGTTCCCAGTTTAGCTACTGGTCTCACTTCATCAGCGAGCTGGTCAGCACGCCGCTGCATTTCTTCCAACTCATTGCGCATATCCGCGTCTTCCGCCATTTTAGCTGTGGGGGTGTTTGGGGATGCTGCGGATCAGAATTTGCACTCAGCTGCTTTGTGAGCCTGGAAGACAGTGAAAAGGAAGAGAAACACTGTGGTTAGGAGCCGTGCTTAAACGTCAGTCCCACAAAAGCACTTTTATTACATCCATCACCCAAAGTCTCATTCGAGATAGTAATTCCTACGTAGCAGAGAGCAAATCCTTCCTTTTTTCTTAACCTTTCAAATGCAATTCATACAGAAGCTGGACACTCAGGAGATGCTATTTTCTGCCAGAAACAATCTTGAAACTCATTCATTCTTCTCTAGAATTGAAAGGTTTAATATGAAGGAGGTCAAGGTCAAGCCTATATTGTCCTATGTTTCAGCTGCATTGCTTGAAGGGCTGGCTGCTCAGCTAACACATTTGTAATTAAATTAAAGACTATGAAACTTTGCAGATTTTTATTGGCTAATGACTTTTCAACCATGCTATAGCTCAGACTATGAAATAATATTTACAGCTAGACTGGGAGAAGGCTACATGGGAGAATCCTTCATTTTGGGGGAAGTGACGGTAGGACCTAACTGGTATTTACAACTTCTCCACAAAGTGGGTCAGATTCTGATCTTCATTATCCCTCTTGATACAGAAGGACACCCCTGAGCTGGTCCTTACCAGAGGTCGGGATGCAGCCCATTAATCCTCGATTTGGTAAATTTCTTTTTTGTTACAAATTCAAGCTAGCTCTGATTACTGAGCATGACTTGATTAAGAAAGGCAGGCCCTCCTACCATCTGTCAGGTCTTTATAACAACACCGGCTTATTTCTTTGCTTGATTCAGGCACGGCACATTACAAATTACTGCTCACTGAATGTTAGATTTGCTCATTGCAGGAAAACCTAATTGCAGGTGCAGAGGAGATGGGGAAGTTGTGGGGGACTGCAAGTAAACAACCATAAAGCAGATGCCATCGTGCTCAATTACAGAAAGAAGACAAAAGCAGCCCATTTTAGCAGAGCTGCTCTAAAGAAGGCAGGATCCCGGGGGCTGTTTTCTGTCCTGTCTTTGCAATATGTACAGCCTTTATGAAACATAATAAGTCAGGGCAGAGTTTGGCTCTAAAATTTTAGCAATAACAACTCTGTTAAAATAGAAATTGCTATATATTGGAGATTAAACCATTCCTCTCTTTGATGGTGCTCTCCATCAGGACATCAGGAGTATTGGCTGAGCAGGTACAGCTGGGTGACAGAGATACTTCCTGGATCACACCCTGCTTGCTTAGAAAGGTGTAAGGAAAGCAGACAGCTCCTTGTATTTCCTCTGCAGCTTCAGCAACAGATCTGCTGTTTTTCTTACCTGAGAGGGAATATGTGACTTTCATGCCTTCACATTAGCTGTGCCCTCACTCATACTTGCTTTTCCTCTTTGAAGCTACTGCAGGAAGAAATCCATCTCAAAGAGTCAGCCCTGCAGCTACTGGCACAATATTCTACTTTCATCACTGCACACAACGCCACATCCTTGTCAGAGGGAGGCTGGCATTTTGTGATGGGTCACACCATGTGTAGGAGCCCAAATGTCTGCTGGAGAACGAGGCCACCTGGTCCTGCCAGCTGCATGGTCACAGCAGTGTGAAGGACCAAGCTCAGGCAACTCATCTGCAACCCCAGCTGATGCAAAGGCAGAGCTTAATTTCATGGCTAATACTCAGGCTGGTATTGGACACTTCAAGGATGCTCACAAACAGAAGGAAATGAGCTTTACAAAAAAATGGTGCACTTGGATATTTAGGAGGAAAAGATAAACCGGGAACTGGTCTCTTCTGGAAGGGCATGTGAAAATGTGGGGATACTCTTAAGGCCACCCCAACCTTCCCACCCTGCTACTGTGCTGGTGGTGCCCTTCATAGCACACAGCTCCAGGAAAACACTGCTCCTGGTCAGCAAATGGAGCATGCTCAGGTGAGATAAAAAGAAGTTATTTTGGTAAAGACCCATGCTCCAAACTCCTGTCTCACTTGGCACAGGCTGGCTCTAGCACTGGTCACTGCTTCACAAATTGTGGTTTTTTCCCAGATTGAGGCATAACACAAAGCTGAAATATTTCTGGCATAGCCTCTGTACCAGGATACCAAGATTAAGTCTGTGGACCTAGTTTTTGAGAATCTAGATAAAATATTCTCCTCTGCCTGGACCCCTCACTACACTTGTGCTGGCAGAGTAGTGGCATCAAGCTTGAGACAAAATCAGGATAATTTGTTTAGGGCTTTGGGACTGATCTAATTGTTAAATACATATAGATGTTGAGGGGCAGGAAAGTGGTTCTGCGTTGTATCTGTTGGTATCATCTTACTAGCTGTAAAGTGGGAGGTGATGCATCAGTGAGAGGGTGGGATGCTAACAGGGAATTTGGTTCATTTTCTAAGCATATCCAGTGTAAGCTGAGTAATTACAGACCTGTAAGTGAGTGGAGGTGACATGAGGGCTTTTACTGACAACAGCAACTTATTTATTGACCATTGGTCAGTCTCTGCAGATTAAAAAAAAACTTCACAGAAAATTCCATTCTCAGGTAAATTCCAGCCAGACTTTTGATGTTTTCCTTACCATTTTTTTTTTTTTTTTGATCATGAGCCAGTGGTGGTAATGGGTGGTGAAAAAAAAAAAAGAAAGAACATGAAGAGACTTTCAGAGAAACATGGAATGGTTTAGGTTGGAATGTTCCTTAAAGATCATCTCATTCCAACCCCCTGCCATGGACAGGGACACCTTTCACTAGACCAGGTTGCTCAGAGTTCCATCCAACCAGACCTTGAACACTTCCAGAGATGGGGCATCCACAGCTTCTCTGGACAACCTGTTCCAGTGACTCACCATCCTCACAGTCAAGAATTTCTTCCTAACATTTAATCTAAACCTACTACCTGTCAGTTTGAAGCCATTGTCCCTTGTCCTGTCTCTCCATGCTCTTGTGAGGCGTTTTTTTTTAGTTACCCTTCTTGGTTTGTTAGAACCATCAGTTGGCATCTTAGTGACAGACGTGTCTTATTCTGCATCAAGCTAAAAAAAATGTCAGAGCTTGTAACCGGAGAGATGTTGTGCAGCAAGTGATCGAACTTGACAGGTTTATTGAGATTGTTTGGTATTTGTAAAGCACTTAGCATGGATTGAAAAATAGCAAAAAGCTTTCTTCCAGACAAGTCATTTAACATCAAGTTTTTGTCATAAACAGAAGTACCCCACAGCTGTGCTGATTCAACTTTATTTAATAGAAAACTGTGTGCAAGAATCAATAAAGGTTACTGATTTGCACACAGTGTGATAAACTACATATATTTTGTAGGTGGCAGGGAATGAGTTTAATTTTTTTTCAGATTTTGCAATTTATAATGTGGAATAGAACAGATTAGAGATAGGATTTTACTTGAAAAATCCTGTTTAGGCTGAAATGCCATTCAAGTGTCATGAATTTCCAACAACAAACCCTGTTATCAATAAAAATCCTGTAGAGAAAAGAATTATGTTTTAAATGGAATTATTGCTCTGAAGTACAAAGTAACAGTTCTCCCTCTATGGTGTTTCTTAGGAACACCTATAAAAAGCTTTTATTTAAAACTCCTCATGTTTTAGAACACTGAAAATTAACGATTTCAGGAATGATCAAGGAAAGTTAAACCATGATGAATTTGCTCTTACTGATACTAGACAGACTTTCAAAAGCATAAGGTCTGGCTCAGGCCCACTGAAACCTGCACTTGTTTAAGTAGAACAGAAACAGGCCTAAGATAGTATCGAGGACTTAGGGTAATAAATTCCTTGCAGAATTTATATTTTTGTTACTAGTTGATATTTTGCATTCTGTACTCATTCAAGTTAATTTGAACCAAGTATCAAAATCCTACAATTGCCTTAGGAATTGCTAATAGAACTGGAATAAGCTCTCCAAAGTGTACTCTGTACTTCTAACTTAAACTGCATTTTATTTTATCTACCGTCCCTGAAGAGATAACAAATCAGAAAACCAAAGCAGGGATGTAATATGTTAAGCTCTTTCAATCTAAAAATTTGATTAAAAAAAAAAAAAAAGATTGCAACAGAAGTTACAGACCCTACATTCACTCAATTTGTGTTTATACTTGTGGTAATTGCTTATACTAATTCAGCCTCAAAATTTCATGTGAACCTTGGTTTTTCCATTTCGGAAAAGGAAATTGTCTGGGTTCACATATAAACATCCACGGTGCTCTTTGAAAAGAAGAAAAAAGCCCAAACACTGCTACAAAGTACTGTGTACAGCATGTTCTAGGCTGTGCTCTGTGTCTCCTACACAATGCAAGGTACAACTCCAGGCACTTGGGTCATTTAAATCAAATTCCTTGCAGACAGCCTCGTCCCTTATCCCAGTGCTCATACAGAAGCACCACAGACTGAATGTTAGAAAGAAATACAAAGAGAGACTGGCTAATGGAAAGGCACTGCCTATTATACTTCAAATTCTGCATCTGCTATTTCAGTAGTGCCAAGATGCAATAAAGAATCCCTTAGCAAGATTATATAATCTGTATGGAGTGATACTGAAGGCTCAGAGAGACCTACGTCTGTCCCCAGAGGAAGAGAGATACAGTAACTGACCTTTGAAAGCAAATATTTGCTTCACAGTGATATAAACACTTCAATGCAATAAATACAGGAAAATGAAAATGCTGCAATTTACTGGGGAGAAGGCAACACAGCAATAAAATGGTCTTTTTTTAAGCACTCTCCCTGTTATTAAAGAACACATCTACTCTTCCCATAGATATTTGAAGCCAGAAGATGACTGCATTGGTGTATTTTACTAAAAAAGTCAAGAGTTGGTCAATCCCACTCCTTGTGCCTCTTTCCTGTAGGATTGAAAGCATCGCTGCAGTGATGTGTTCGTAGAGCCACAGAAAACCTGACAAGAGACTTTGAATCAAGTGTCTCAGGATGGATGTTGGGCCATTTAAAGGTGGAATTGAGGTTGCTGCTGTTGTCTGGCTGTTGGTAGAAGAAGAAACACTGTCAAAGGGGGAGATGAACTGCAGCTACAGATGAAGGGGGTCATCTTTGCTCCCCACTGTTGCCCCTCATTTGGCTTCCCATGTGCCATCCAAGGGGTGTTCAGCCTCTATGGGTTCAGGCACAAGGCAGCTCTGGGGCTGTGTAGGATCCTCCTGTCACAGGACACATCCTTTATCCTGCTGGACCTCCTCAACAGCTACCACTGCCCAGTGGGGAGCTCTCTACAGCTCACCTGTCCAGCACATTGGCCACGTCTTTCACCACCTTCACAAGCCTTCCCTACAGGTGCTTGTGGCAGCTGTGTTATAGGAAATGCTCTGGCATTAACCCCAAAGCCCAGTCTTGACCAGGAAAACTGCCAGGTAACATCAGCAGGGAATGAAATTACACGAAAAGTGTGAACCTACTGCAAAAGGATGCTTAGAAACCATTACATGTGTGTGTTACTGATACCAGCAGGCTCCCCCTGAAGTTGTGTTGAGGATGGAGTGTTGGAAGGCAGATCCCCACAGAAAGCCAGGAAAGTCATGTGTGTGCTGCCCACAGTCAGTGTGACAGGCAACAGCTGGTGAGAAATGGAAGGGAGTTGGGAACATAGTTTTTGTAGATTGTGGGCTCTCAGTAATGGCCTTCACAAGCTCCAACTTCTCTGACTTCTATCATCTCCATCTTCTTTGACACAGAGCTTACCACAATTAATTCTGTCTATAACTAAACATGTCCTGCTTTAGCTCTTACTGTATTTTAATTGATCTGAAAGCACTTGGAGAGGAAATTAAATAATTTTGTAACAAAAAATCCTATTTAAACATTTTACACTGTGGCATAAAATGTAACAATGAAAAATTAGTCAGAATTTTAATTTAGATTTAATTTCTAAATAGATTTGAAATAAAGTCTTGAGGAAAGTCTGCTGTTCAATTCTCCAGCACATCCTATTGCATGGATCTAATTTATTCACAAGATTTTCAGCAAAGTTCTCATTTCCAAAGAAACACCTTTTTAACATTTGTGGTAGGGATTAAGCCAAAAAGCTAGAGCTGTGTTTCTGTAGGGTCTGTCAGCCTTAACCCAAGGCAAAGACACCTCATCTCTCTCCTGCTGCAGTCCCACAGTGTTTTGCTTCAAGCCTTTCGGCCCACTTCCACAGCCCAGGCTGTCAGAGTTTAGTGATAATAACCCATTTCAGTCCAAATTCTTGCTTGATATTCAGTAAAGAGTAAAGCCTACTGGTGAGGGCTTGTCAGGTCGTGACTTTGGACAAGAGAGGCACTGAGATCTTGCAAATCTGAATTCAGGAGAGGCGGGCAATTCCTAGTTTGTTCCTGTCTTCCTGCATCACCTTAGGCAACTCATTTTACTCTCAGGGCTTGCTTGCCTTGCCTGAAGACAGATCTCTGGAGCTGTGCAAGGCACTGCAGGTGTTGGGTTTCCTGCTGCTGGCTCTATCCTTCAGCACCATGCAGGTGTCCTGGATACCCTTTGATGGGACTGCTTCTCCATGTTTAACAACTCATTCTGTCTCCCTGAATCTCCACAGCACAGATAAAATCCTTCTCTTCCTTCCTATCTTGCCCTTGTTTTGTCCTACTTAAATTGCAGGTGTTCCAGGGCATGGACGAGCACCTTGCCTGGGCTCCTGGACACCTGGGACTTTGGGATAAATGCTGGTGAGCATGCTGCCATACTGTCACACTGCACCTCTGCCAGCCCACCCCAATCCAAGGTGGGTCAGTGCTGACTTGTCAGCTGGAAGACAACATGGCTGCTCCACGAGGCTCCTCCAACACGTGCCTGCCGCTCCACCAAGCTCCCACACCAAACAACATACAAGCACCATACAAGAGACCAGCAATTTTGTAACAATGTAATGAAACAGAGTAATGAAAATTTGACTTTCTATCAATTTTACTTTACTGCTAAAAGAAAACAAACCTCTCAACATGTTATCTCTTCGCAGTCATTTTTGCACCTATGTACCCACACTTTTTTTTTTTTTTTTTTTTTCTTTTCTTTCCCACAGAAAGAGACAAAGGCAAAAATGTTTGTTCTGTTCATCTGGGAGAGTAAACAGGCAGAGAGATGCAGAGTGAAGAAAGAAACCTTCTTAGGGGGAGTGGGCACCACATCTACTGGCAGCACAGAGCACAGACCTGGACAGAACAGGCTGCTGCGAATCAAATTCCCTGTTATTGCAGCTCCCTGTCTCATGTAGCATCATTTATAATTTAACAAGCTATGTCCTATGAATCACTAAGCTTATTGTGTTCCCACTAGCTCTGAGTCCACACCCTCGCTTCTCCAATACCTGGAAAATGTTTTACTTCTAGCACAAATTTATTCCCAGCTAGGAAACAGCAGCTTGTTCCTATGCTGGTGTTGTCCTGTGGTTTATATATTTTCTCTTCTTCCCTGGTCCCTCCTTCTTTCTCTCTGAGGTACAGAAACAGGACTTGTAACCTTTCCAAGCATGTCTTATGATGTGAAAGATGAGATCTGTTAGTCCTTTCCTGGTAGGCAGAATGTTTGTCATCCTACCAGCTCTTGGTTATGCCAGTTCCATTTGAATTAGTCTTCTCTGGGAAAGGGTGGCTGGCATTTTACAGGGTATTTTAAATCAGGGTATGGGCTTTGCTGAAAGGGCTTAGTGCTTCCCTGTCCTTCCAGGAGATACCTGCTCCAAAATATCCTACAACCTCGCTTGCCATTGACATAGCTGGATCTTGATGGCTCAGAACAAGAAATCCAGGTATTAGTAGAGAGGATTAAAGAAAACATCTTGACCTGTGAAAAGCTGTTTGCATTCTGAGGCCAGAATCTTGGAGAAAAACTAAAGGCATCTGCCTAGCCAGAGGATGAGATTTCTGACTGTGTCATGATTTCCATTAGAACTCACACCCTAAATCCATTCAGGTCTTCAAAATATTCTCTGGCCATCACTGCAGAAACGATGAGCAGTCAGCCCCTCTTCAATTTGATTCCAACCTGGGTTTCTTTACACTGCTCCTAAGCCAATAATCTGATTAATGGCCAATTTTAGAAGCTAGTGGTGAAAGTCACGCCCCATTTCAAGTTGGAGGGAGTGTCACCACTGCCATTAGTGGGGTCAAAATTGCAGGTGGAGCTAAGAACCAGTGACAATGGTTCTGGGAGAGGCCAGCAGTGTGTGGAGGGACAGGTGTGAGTGTGGAAACAATAAACAGAAGTGCTTGGCATCTTAAATACTTTTTTGCCAGATTTTCCCGGGGCTCTAACTTGCTCCCTTCTGTTTCTCTGAGATGGAATAGAAATATAAAATGGAAGTATTGCAAAACATTTATTGAGGGGTTCAAGACACAGCAAGGAATAAGAAAGCTGCATGGCTAATTTTCCTGGGGCATTCCCACCAGGCTCCACGAGGCCTGCTGCATTTCCTGTTCCTAGGTTTGTAGAAAGAAACTGCTCCCTGTGCACAGTCTTCTGGAGAGTGCCAGAGCTCCTGGTCCAGCCCCTACTCCATATCCACATCCAAACCTCTTCCAGATCTCCTGTTTTAGGTTAATCATCACCCCTCAGCATTCCAAACCATAATGAGCCGTGGGTGAAGAGCCTCCTTCTGTGCTTTCACAAACCAAGAGGAGCTGCCCCAGTGGCAACAAAGAAAGGGAGCTGAGCTTCTGTAAGAGAGCATTAAATAGTAGTTGTTCAAAAGACCTTGTTCCACATTGCCTCAACCTTTCCCACGTCTTCTCTGCCTCTGCAAAGTCAGCGCAAAACGTCAGAAGAGTTCCACGCTCTTGTATTACACACAGATCAAATCAATGGCAGCAAATGCAAACCAGTAGAGCTCATCCTCAAATTTCTTATAATGATCCAAGAAGGCAGCCTGACAACTGAGGAAAGACATTTTTAGGCTACATGCATGATGAAAAGGAAACTCACAAATTGAAGAAGGATTTTTTTTAGGCTAAATGGATGATAGAAAGGAAACTCACAAACTGGAGAAAGAATTTTTTTTAGGCTAAATGGATGATGAAAAGGAAACCCACAAACTGCAAAAAGGTATTTTTAGGCTAAATGGATGATAGAAAGGAAACCCACGAGTATTACAGTAAGAAAAGGGAGCGCATTTGCGTTGGCCTATCCCAAAGCAGAGCTAATTTCTGCCACAGTCTTTGTAAGTCTCCAAGTCAAGAGAAAATTTTGTGGTAACTTTATTTAATTTGAAAGCGATTTTTAAAAGTTAAATTGAACGTAATAATGAATAACTTCACAGTTAAAACAGATGTGAAGTTCTTAATTTATATGTTAAAAATTGGTGCTATCCCATCTTCATTAGTCCTGATACTCCTAGGACTCCTAGGACAAGCTGTGAGTTTAAGTAGCACATTTACAGGCTTAGTGTGGAATGGCTGCTGATTGTGACAGAAGGGAAAAATGTGGAAAAAATTGGCAGTGACACAGTTAACCTCGTCAGCATCGATGTTGTCAAAGCTTTGATTTCAAAGTGATAGACAGGAATAAGGTGTTCCCCTGATGGTTTGTTTGTTACAGGCTGTCAGCACACTCAGCTGGCATTTCACTTTTTTCTGCATGGTTTGCATTTGCAAGATTTCTCTGCAGCCCAGGACTCACACCTACCCCTACCCCTGAGCTGTGTAACACCAGTAAGGACCTTCAACAGAAATGAAAAAAATTCAATTAATGCAGCTCTTGCTAAATATAAACATTTTAATAGGCGAGTAAAATACACTGTGATCATGAGGGCATCAGGAATGTAAATAGACAACATTTCCCCTTGTGTATTTATGGTAAACAAAGCTATTCATTATGTTTATAATATTCATCCTTTCATTTCTGTCTGGTGGTAAAAGCATTTCAAGCAGTGGGCTGATATATTTTTAGCAGAAATCTTCTTTAACTAAATCGTCAGAGTCAAATCAGCAGCTGACAAAATATAAGCATTATGAAACTGGGCTGATGATGCTATTTGTAGAATTGGATTTTTAACGGAAGGACAATTTTTTTCAGCTATGAGGGACAGCAAAAAGACATATTTAAGAAATTATCTCATTGTCTTTGAGATTCTTGGTTATCACTGATTATTCATGTTCTGTCTACCCAGCCTTCTGCTTGTTATATCATACAGCATCTAGCAAGTATGAAGCATGTAGCAAGAAGAAAGGGAACGTCCCAGCTTGGGCTTTTTCCCTTGTGCATGCAGCCATGTGTGGTGAGGGCACTGTCACGTCAAGATGCAGCACCATCAGTGAAATAGCAAAGGCACAAGAGGTTGCAGGCCTGAGTCAAAGCCCATGACCTCAAGGAACTGCTTTCCAAAATGAGTCTCCTGCACCTCCCCACTATGGCCAGTGGGTTTTCTCTGGGGCAAAGGAGATAAAAAAATGAACAAGCAAAACAAAAAAAGGCTGACCTTTCTGAGGGTGCCCTGAGTATCCCCCAAGGATGTCTCGTGCTTTGCCATGGTCTTGGCTCAGGGCTCACCTTCTGCTACTTCCTACCCTTGGCTCCTCTCTCCTCCACTTTGTGTTGTGGTCTCTGCTAGGAACTTAAACTGTGGATGCAGGATTTAAAGCTGAAGGAGAGTTCATGAACTTTGAAAAGCTTACTTTCTTTCAAGTAAAAAAAGAAATAGCTACAACCATATTATAAAAAGAAAGGACCCTATTTAGTTTTTAACTCCCCTCCTTCTCTGTTTGTACTCAGGTGACACACAGATAGACGTGTGAGTACATAAAATGCAGCAGGCACAATTTAAGGACATAGTAGAATATCTTTTTTAAAAGGCAGTTTATGTAACAAAAAGGGCTGGGAACCCAATTTTAAACCACTAAACCTTTTACAAGTTTAAATTGTATTATTTTAAGGCTCTTTTACAGAGTCACAATAACAAAAATTCCTGCTGCTAAACAGCTCATCTCCCTGAAGGGAAGCTGGACCCTTGACCAGTCCAGACCCAATCCCAAAACCCTGCAGTGCTGCAAATGCTGGTCAGAGAAGGGAAATATCTGGCAGCTTCCTTCACTGGGCACAACTGAAAGATTAAATGGGAAGATCCTTGGGTCATATCCACCATTCTCTACTGGTGGATACTTGTATCAAAACCAAAAAATTGGGAACAACCGGGTAAGGTGGATACAGTGGATGCTTACAATGCACTTAGAATTGTACAAGCCAAATATTGAAAACATCTGACATTTCTAGGCTAAGTAACAAACTATATTAGCCACAGGAGTGCATCTTAGCAGCCCACAGGTATGCAAAACTTATTCACCTGTTTTCAAAGGTCACTGCTGCTTTCTGATTCACACCTACAACTAATTCCTGGCTGCTACTCATTTTCCAGGAATCAGTAATACAATTTCAAAGAAGGCTGATTAGAAACCTCTCTTTCTTCAAAAGTCCATTTCAGCCTTCACAGGATGATGAGAAAAACCCCAGCGCACTCCTCCAGGCAAGATTACCCAGACTTGCAGATGAGGATTTAGCTGTACTAATACAAGAGCACAACTTCTTTTCTTTTTTTTTTCTTTCTCCTTTCTTTTTTTATTGACCAATCAATTCAACAACAGGCTTGATAGTGCCTCAAGGGCATCGCTTTCAACCATGTGATCAGCAGATTAACAGAGAGGCTGCAAAATCCTTTCCGCTCAAACTGTTTTAACAGAGGATCAAAATCTTCCTCTCTGCGTGGGGATTTTTATTTAGCTAGTTCTTTTTATTGAGTTTGCACATGTTTGTGAAGGAATTAAGGCCTGCAAGGGCATGCAAGATGGTCTGGTTTGGCTGCTAACCTTTTCCTTTCAATTTGTGTTTGGCAGTAGAAAGTTTTCTGGTTCCTTATGGGAATGTTGTCCCTTCCCCGGGTCCTACACTTGCATCATTAACCCCCATCAAACCACAGATGCTGGCCCTGAAAGGATGGAATTTAAAACATTTTGAAAGAGCACCCCCATTTCCCTGCTGCAGTTCTTGTTCTCACTAAGGGGGATGGATATGTTGAAACAGGCTGTGATACAATCTGCAGGGGAAAGGTTTGGGAAATTCGGGAGCTGGGTAAGTCCTGTGGGGTCACGTGAGATTTACAGAGCTCTGCTGAACAGTAAAACAAGAGATTAAATTTGATCATGTAAATAAAATAAACAAGAATTAACTGTTTCTTGGCCGCAGCAGTCTGGCTCCTGGGAAGCAACTGTTTGCACCATGGAGGTACATGGGGGCTCCTGCTGAATTCCTTAATATTCAGTGCCCAGACCCCTGAGCTATGAAGGTACAACTACTGCTGGTGGCAAGAGGGTGCATTCAGTGCTGTAGACATGAAGAAAACTGCACAAAAAATACCCTGAAACAGAGCAGAAAACCAGGCTGCCTTATATCCATCTAAGACATAAAAGCACACCTGGAGCTGCAGAGTTGGAGGATCAAAAGTGAAGGTCCACACATAACATGGCTGAGAGGTTTCTTTGGCTCTAGCACATGTGGAAACAAAACCAACCCCCTCACTCAGCTGCTGGATGATGAAACCCAGCAGTGAGCTGGGACAAGAGCAATTCACATACTAACAACAGAAACAGCAAGAATAAACTCAGCAAAAAAAAAAAAAAAAATTAATAGCTGACATTTGACAGCAATCACAGTCTGGTCACAAACAAGTCACAGAATTCAGCACGTAGAGGATTTACCCAGAACTGTGCCTGGGTATTCCCACAATTCTGCTGTCAATATCCTACAGCTCCAGATTTCAAGCAGAGTGTGTGCGCACAGCTGAGGGCAGAGGGATTTGCCTCACTGCCTGGCAATGAAAACTCCAATTCTATTTTCATTTAAATCCCTAAACCTTTTTCTGCCTTTGCTGGGACCCACATGAGGTGACTTTGGGTCTTTAAGACCAGAGGCTTTATAAAAAGCCATGCCAAAATGAAGGAATAAATTATTCCTTGCAGAGGATGAATAGTGACAGACAATCTGATTCTTCCAAACATTTAAGCAGTGCTTGGTTTGCATCAGAAAAACAGGATTTGCCTTCCAACATCCCCACCTTCATAAGACTCTCATTTATTTAGGTGCATCTGCATTCATTCACCTGATCATAAATCCAGAGAGTTTCTGGGTGTAGCTGCTTTTCCAGCCCTCTGTAGGAGAGCACAGCTTGACAGCACTAGAAAATGCTCTTAAGTGGCCAAGCAGCCAGTGTTCAAGGGGAGGTGTCTCAAGCGCATGGTGCACCCAAGGGCTTTACTGCAGCTGTTCAGGGAACAGTAAATGTGTCTCTCCTCTGAGAGCCACCAGTAGAGAGCCATCTTTTCAGGTTTGGGTAGAAGAGCTCTGGTCTTTCAGTATCAGCCAAAATCCCTTGATTTTTTCAGCTGGTTTTAGTTTTTTGGAAAGCTTTCCCATCACTTCTACCCCTCCTGCAAATGTATGAGGATTTTTAGAAATGGAAACATTTTGAAGAGAAGAACAATACTTGCTAATGAAGTCATTTGTAAGTAAAATAAGTTCCAATCAAGAATATTGACTTGCTTTACTATATATTTATAAATACTACTCCTGTAAGTAAAGACAGCAGGATAGGGCATGAACTTCATTTGAAAGTAATCCAATTTAAATCTAAAGCAATCATTGTTTACTTGTGTATTTTATGTAATTTAAATTCCTGAAAAATCCGTGGTTCTTCATTCTTGACCTAACAATAATGTGGGAACAATTCTGTGTCTAAAACAGAATTTGTTTTCTGCAAGCAACATTGCCCTTTTCAGATATTTCAGACTGAACTGCTTTCACCATGCTGACAATATTTTTCAATAAGTGAATAAAGTGAAGGAGATAATGTCTTCCTTCCTGAAGCCCCAGTGGCACACACAGCAGAAAATCCATTTGATGTAAGAGATCTTGGAGTGCAGCTACTGTCTTCACACTTCACCCAAGGGTAGATTGGAGGCCACAGATTCAAATGAAGTCACTCTTGTAAGCTTTGCAAATTCATCTAAGGAGCAGATCTCAAGGACATACAGCCTGGACCCATCTGGTAGACTAAAAGCCCCTTGTTCAAGCAAATAAAAAAACACCCATTGTTGTGGGAAAAGGAGAATATTTATGTCACTTACATCAGTTAATGGCTTAAGAAAGCTTTGTGACTGTACTTCAGCTCCTGTAAGCTCGGAGCCCTGTGTCTGACAGCCAAACTGTTGTCCAAAAGCTTCCCAGGCTTAGCCCAGATGCAACGTGCAATGGGCAAAGTCAGGAAGCACATCTGTGGCCACAGCCCTGGGGCTCGCTGCACTAATGCTGAAATACCAGTGCTGTACTGAAAGGGCTGCACTTCCAGGTGACCTTGAGCTGAAGAGAACAGGGCCAAGAGATTTATTTAAGGAGCCTGTGGGGGAACATGGTCTATTTTTAAAGAAAAATAATCAATTTTGTGGGTTTATTACACTTTGGGCATGGGTAGCTGCCAGAGAGAAAGGAGCGCTCCCCTCCTCAGAGGGATGCTGTGAGCCCTTATGTTTTCTGCAGCCCCTGCCCATCCTCACTGGGTTCCTCTGCTCCAGCAGCAGTGGGATGCCTTTCCCCCTCTCCCACCTCTCATAACCAGAATCCTCCTTTCCCAGGGTGTCGCCTCCTTGCAACACCCCGGCTCCTGCAAAGCAGAGGGCACTGCAGTGTCTGCGGTGAGCCCTGCTCGAGTCCCTCCGAGGCTGCCGTGAGGCTGCTGAGGAGGAGCTTTGCTGTGCTGCTGTTAAATCCGGCAGCAGCGAGCAGGGAGGGGGTGCTGCAGTGGCCATTCTGCTGGTGGAAGCGCTGTAGCCTCTGCCTCGGGCATTTGCCGGCAGCTGCTGCAGCGTGTGCAGCCTGCTGCAGGATCCCAGGCTCTCCCTGGGGTGCCGGGCGAGGAGAGGGGTCAGCCTTGGCAGCCTCGGGACGAGGGAGAAGTGCAGTTTTTGGCGAGGCTTCGTGCTCTGCCCTGCGTTTGTGCAAACCCAGGTGAAGGGATGCACCACAACAATCTGACAGATTATCTATTTCTGTCCCTTTTCCCTGCGTTCCCCATTCCTCCCCATGAGGCTGCCTTGAATCCAGGTTAAGTAATTCAGGGTAGCAGAGTCACAAAAAAGACTAATTAATTCCTCAGGTTTCATTAGACATTAAGGTTAGTCACTGTCTGAAACTTCAGACAGGCCCTGGATGAACACGAACCATCATCAGTACCCAGCAGACAGCTGCCAGCAGTCTGGGAAGCAAATTTAGCTCCCATCTGAATTTCAGGAACCCCAAAATACAGATCCTGATTTAAAACTTTGTCCTGGCATATGGAAATAACTGTAGCTGTAGCTGAAACTGGCAAATTAATGGGAAATTGATTTTAGATTAATTCTGTATTTAAGGAAAAAAACCACCAGCTTGTGAAGGAGGGCTCTGAATGCCTCTTTTTCTTCACCACTGAAAAGCAGGGAAGTGCCTTGGGCTGGGTGAGCTAAACTAATGCTGAGTTCATTGAGGGTAGGATTTAAAATCTGTCTTTTCTGAGGACTTGCCCTAAGAGCCTGGAATGGGTCACTCTCTTTAATGAACTATAAAAGTCCTTCTTCCTGTCAGGCAAAGGTGAGAAAGAAAACTCCTGCACAGATTTTCTAGGGGGCATTAATCTCTCTTGTACTGAAGCAATGGAATCTTCCTTATGAACCCAGGGCTAGCAAAGTTTAACTCATAAGGCTGATTTCAAAGTAGCTCATATTGACTAACTTGTCTGATTGCAGATATTTATTTGTAATGAAAAATCAATATTTATTCATATTTAAGAATCGTTCTCTGAAAGCAGAGCTTTCCCCTGCTGGTCAATATCAAGTAGAAGAAATTCCTCTGCTACTGAAACATGGCACTTCCTATTCTACATCCCAAAATGAGTTCACTCAGTCCAGTCACCTCTTTCCATAATAACCTGTGCTATTTTCTTCTGAGGAATATGTTAAATTCCCTGAGATGGAAAACAATAGACCAACCCATGAATCCTGTTAGAAGTTGATGAATGTCAGAAATTATCATCCACTGGGAAATTTCTCCCAGTAGTTTTATGTGTCTGAGCCAGGTTAGTGAAACTTTTCATGACATAGGGATCCTAGTTCTTTGGCAAGCCTTGCTGCTTCAACCTCCTCTAACGTGAAACATGAACAAGAATTTTAAAACCTACCCCAAAGCTTAATGAGGCTATTTTATTTCCAGGACATTTCAATAGGCCTTAAGCTAAGCACTAATACAAGCTCACAAATAATACAGGTGGCACAAATGCAACCTTTTATGGCGTAGATATGGAAAATGAAATAGAACCCACATATCTTCACCTCGTTGTGTCTCAATGCAACAATAAAATTCATCTGAAAGCTCATTCCTAGAATTAATAAACACACTGAACTGCAGCGCTGGGAGCGTTAGGTCAGGAGCAAATTAATGTCATGGAGGCAGTGAAGCCTGACTAGGTAAGGCATGTGCCATGTTTGAGCTGCTAAGAAGGCTCCTTCCTTCCACTGCTGATTAACTCTGTGGTTAGCAGAAACAGCCATGTGCCTGTCAGGACAGTCTAGCCCCTGAAATTGTCAACAGAGCCCCTTTGGGTCCCTACCCCAAAAGTTACCAAATTCAAAAACCCAAAACCAGTGTGTGGTGCTTATCCCCATTTAAGGAGAGAAATGAGTTGGTAGGTGCACTCTCCCCTTCCTTTGCCTTCCCACCACTGGGAATTGCCTGCTCCTCTGGACATGAAGGCCCTAACCACTGAGGAGCAGAGGGAGTCACACACTGAAGGTCTGTGGGCAGAACACCACAGGTTCACGGCATCAGCAACTGCTCACAGAGACTCAGGAATAAGAGTGGGCACCTGTCCTCTGCCCCTCAGTGGCCATCCTCCCCCAGGGTCAGGGCAACCCCTAAACATGACCAAATCAAGTTAGACAGAAGGCAATCACAGAATATGAGTCTTCCATGTATCCCCCAAGTCACCTCCCGGCAAGTGACTTGGCCATCTTCTCAGGATAACAGGTAGCCTCAGGCCCTTGGTGGCCCCACCCAAGGCCACTAAGGAATGACAGCTCCTATCACCTTGTTTTCCTTTAAGACTTTCCAAGGCCCACAAGCAAAAGAGGCACAGAGTGTGGGTAAAGCCAGGGAAAGGAGAATTGTGTTCAGCTTTTCTAGCTGTTCTGGAGGGCAATTTTGTAGAGCCTGAGACTTGAGAAAGTGCCCAGAGGGTACCACAAGGGAACCATCACAAGTGTATGCTGTGGTAAAAATACAGAATTCAGTAGGAAAACAGTGTTAAAATATTATTTCTCCATCCATTTGTTGATTTAAAAGAGATCCTTCTTTCTGACCCATGGCATAGCACCTGCTTTTCCAAACAATATAAATTTCAAGGCCATGTATTTTGTTCAATGCTATTTCCAGAAGAGACAGAAGCCTGCAACACAGGCTGCTAGCCACAGCTTCCATATTATCCCAGACATCTGATGCAACATCTCCAGAGAAAAAAGATTTAAAAAAGATTGGATGTGGCACACAGTGCCATGGTTTAGGTAAGGTGTTAGGGCATGGGTTGGACTCAATGGATCTTTAAGGTCTCTTCCAACCCAGTAATTCTGTGAATTCTGTGAAGTGGGTGGGCCATGAGAAGCCCAAACTGATTTTAATCTGCTTCATCTCATCCAAAAATGAGACGTAAACATTTCCCACTTTCATTACATTTCTGTCACCAAAGTTATGAGGCTGGGAAGGCTTTTTTAGCATCTTCAAAGCACAAACAAAAAAACTTTGTCCCCTTCTCTCCCCAGTTCTGATTGTGTGTCAGTCTTTCTTGGCTCTGAAGTCTATAATCAGTGTAAGTGTGTTAGGGGGTTTGGGACTAAACAATAGAACAAATGTCATTCATTAGCAGAGACTCTTTGGCAGGAGCTGAACGAGGCTCATGCCAGACAGAGAGACTGACACAAGTAAGCAAAGAAACAGTAAAAAGTTTCCCATTTTGTTGGAAATGTGCAATATACTGATTTTATAAACTAATCAAATAATGATCAAAACACTTACTAAGAAGATTAAAACTCTTCATTTCTTATGTAAATGGAAGCTTTGCAGAAAATGAAAAAAAAAAAAAGTACGTATTTATTTCTAAAAATTAGAAATAAATTCTGTCATCTTTTTCAAAGCTTGCACAGAAATTATTCCTTTTCTTTCCTCCAGCAAATCAAAGACCTGTTTTCACTGCCTGGGGATCTGACTACCTTGTCACACATTCTGCACACACACTTAGTCAGCCAGCTACTAAAACAGAGGCAATAGGTTATGTTACTTCCGGAGGGAAGGACTGTTCTCTCAGGAATTGGAATAAGTACAAAATGCATAACATTTCTAATCTAAAATACTAAATTTCCCCCCATATTTTGCATTTTCAGCTTTCATATTTTACCATATAATTGAAATGTCCTCATGTGAGAAATACTAATTAGTTTAAGCAGTAATGGAGGCATTTATCCAGAGTGAGGTGGTTGAATTCTGAAACAAATTCATTTCAACACCATTGATTAAACAGTATTTCCATATTCTTTGCTGGTCCGATTTATTAAACAAACAATTAATCTCTCAGTGGCCCATATTTCACAACTAGATCAGGACATCATTCAGTGGGACACTACAACACAGTAGATGAATAAACTTTAATGGTAGTTTACTGAAAAACCTAATTGATCACAAACAATAGTATTTGTGTTTACCCAAACAAATATTTACATTTTTATATATGCAAAACTGGCAATATTGGCTTTCACAGTGACAACAAATATTTGCAGGTCCTTTTGTCAATGTATCTTTTTTTTATTGAGTACTAAAGAATCTAATCCTTTAACAACCAACTGACTTCCTTAGTTCATTATTAACCTTCATAAAGTTAATTCTTCACATGGCTTTACAATGTGCTTCCCATGAAAATGACACTTGTCCTTTGCTTTTTTATGGGTTCTAGGCAGAAAACTTCAAGAAAAGTCAGAGATGTTTGCAGTAATGGCCAACTAAGCTCTCATCTGACATAGGAATGGAACTTCTTGAATCACAAGCACAAGTGAGTGGCTTCATTTCCTATGACATCTGCAGTTACATCTGGACATTTCCCTTTAGTCCACCTGTATCTGGCAGTCCTGCAGTGTGCATAATTTGCCCAAAGAATCCACATTGCTGCTGACTCTCACAAGTCCACATGCATTTGTCTTCCTTTGAAGTGAGACAGGTCTTGGCAGTACTGTTAAAAATTTTTAAACAATCACATCTCTATCTCAACTCCAAATAATCCACTCCTGTCCTGAGATGGACACTTTTTTTGATCCCCTGAGTCTTGTTTGCTGTGTCTCATCTCCTATAGAGTGACCATGAGTTTGTGAAAATGAGGCTGTCACCCAGAACAAAACCTTTTTATACCTCACTGGTTCAAAGCCAGTTTCAAGGCACAGAAAGGGATTTTCTGAAATTCAGGACAAATGTTCTTGTTCCAGCATTCCCAGGAACTTGCTTAGAATTTTCCATGTATAAAACTGTATTGCCTTCCTGCAAAAACTATTTGTTCCTCTCTGTTACTCATGGCAGGCCTGAGCAGCCTGTCATCTTCCTTTAGGATGACTTTCAACAACGCTAAAGCATCTATGAGGAACATTTTAATCCAGACTAGCTAAATCACTGTCCTAGATATTTTTCTTTGCTCAGTGTGATTCTCTGAGGGCTGCATCTCTTGTGACTGTTGCTGTGACAGTTGCTATTTCTGCAGAGGTGAATGTGATAGCTCAGCTGGGGAAATGGGACCAGCATGCATCCAGCTGCAATTCTGCATTTTAATAGCCTCAAAACAAATTTATTTCACATGTCTCTGTCAGGATTTCCATCAAAAATCTTGTGGATAAAGTTACAGGAAAAAATGCTTGCCAAAATAGCATTTTTTAAAATCCTTAATTAGGAATATTCAGAGAGAGCAAATTCTGGATTTGAAACACAAGCTTTTCCCTGTTCCCACACCTTCCCACATCTGCAGCCCTTGCACACTCAGCAGGAGAGCAGGAAGCTCTTGGGACAATATGGAAGGAATGCAGTAGAGGTACAGCCTCGAACATGTGCAATGAGCTGTCTGAAGATCCAGAGATTTTTTTTTCTGAAAAAAGACTCATCAAATCATTTCAGATGAAGAGGAAGCCAAGGAAATCAAAATTCCTGGTGAGCATTCCCAGAACACAGAAAATGATGGGGATTTCACTATATAATTAGTTTGCTGCAAATTGCTCTCTGATTTCTCCAAGTGCATCATACCTTGAGCATATCTGAGCCACGTGATTACTGAGGTGCTGATGAGCCACTTTTCTCAGCCCTGCCTCTGTGTTGAACTTAAAGAACAGATCCAGCAGAGGTGAGTCAGTTCTGCTCTGCAGTGCTGGAGAGAGGACCTGACCACGTTCTGCTGTAGACAGATGGTGACTCATAGCAAAATAGTTCTTATGCTCAACTGATTTGGGGTTTGATGGAATACAATGCATCCCTGCCTTGTACAAACCACAGTCTGTTTGTGTCTATGTAACTTTCTGCAGAGTCTCAGTCAGAATTAAGTCACTGCTAGCTCTGAGATTCAGGGAGGGGTGGTGCTGTTGGTTTTTGTGTAGTGTACAAGAGCACAGCTGCAGCCCTGTTTACTTGGTCATGTAAGGAATGGTGTTCAAGGCTTCCTGAGACTCTGTTGTGCACTGTGTGCTCCAGTTGCACACTGCCCTTCCAGTGGAAAGGAGGAGCAGCTCCAAGGCTTGTCCTCTGCGTAATGCAGCTGTGCATTATTGAAGTATTTGAACTCCAGACGTTTCCTTTTGAACAGGCTCCTTTGTTACCGTGTCCAGAGAGTTAAAAAGGGCTTAATTATGGCCAAACAGATCTTCCGCTTCCACTGAAATGTTTTGAGAAGTGCCTACGTTAAGAGCTGCTCTCTTAATGTAAGAACTGCCATTCTTTCAGTAGCAACACACTTAAACCTGGAGTATTCCTGACAAAGCTCCCTGTTGCTCTGGAAGCCAACCCAGTTAGTGCTGTCCCAGCTCAACAGCCTGTGATGGGTCATCTCTGATTATGCCAACCACCCACCAAAGCCACAACTCAACAGGACAGGGAAGAGAAAATACAACAAAATACTTGTGGGTCGAGATAAGGAAAGGGAGGTGATGCAGTAATTTCTCTCATAGGCAAAACAAATGCAGCTCGGGAAAAGTTATTGAATTTATTACCAATCAAGCGGGAGTATGATAGTGAAAAATAAACCCAAATCTTAGAACACCTTGCCCCCACCGCTCCCTCCTTCCTCAGTTCAACTTTACTCCCAATTCTCTACCTTCTCCCTCCAGCAAGGACTGGGGACTGCGGTCAGTTCATCACACATGACTCTGCTGCTCCTTCCTCCTCAGGGGGAGAATCCTCACACTCTTCCCATGCTCCAGCGTGGGGCTGCTCCCATGGGAGACAGTTGTCCATTAAATTCTGCACCTGGGTCCTTCCCATGGGCTGCAGTTCTTCCTGAACTACTCCAGCACGGTCCCCCTCCCCAGGGTGCAGTCCTTCAGGAACAGGCTGCTCCAGCGTGGGGCCATTCCATGGAGTGCAGTCCTTGAGGAACAAGCTGCTCCAGCATGAGTTCCCCACAGGATCACAAGTCCTGCCAGCAAACCTGCTCCAGCCTGGGATCCTCTCTCCCTGGGTCCACAGGTCCTGCCAGGAGCCTGCTCCAGTGCGAGCTTCCCATGAGGTCACAGCCTATAAGGGCATCCTCCTGCTCTGGCATGGGTCTCCTCCATGGGGTGCAGGTAGATCTCTGCTCCCCTGTGGACCTCCATGGGCTGCAGAGGCACAGCTGGCTCACCACAGTCTGCACCATAGGTAGTGGGAGAATCTCTGTTCTGGCACTCGGATCATCTCCTCCCACTCCTTCACTGGCCTTGGTGTCTGCAGAGCTGTTCCTCCTACATTTTCTCACTCCTCTCTCTGGCTGCAGTTGCTCTTGTGCAGGTTTTTCCCCCCTTCTTAAATCTGTTATCCCAGAGGAGCTGCCACCATCACTCACAGTCTCAGCCTTGGCCAGCGGTAGGTCCATCTTGGAGCCAGCTGGCACTGTCTCCACTGAACCTAGGGGAAGTTTCTGGCAGTTTCTCACAAAATTTGCCCCTCGTATCCCTCACAAAACCTTGCCATACAATGCCAGTGCACAGCCACATTTCTCTGATTGCTCTGATGAGCTCTCTGTCTCCTGTGTGCCAGCTCAGGAGACCAAGCTCAACGATACTCCATTGCAGCTTGTCCTGCTGGACAGCTTGTCCTGAGCAAACAGTGCAATCCTCACCCTGAGACATGATTCCAAAATGGCCATGACTTTGTTCCTTTCTCCTCCTCGCTGTGGCCCATAAAACCACTCATCTGAGCAACTGTTTACAGGCAGGACGTTCACAAACCCCACCTCGCAGTGGGATCTCTTCACTTCTGATGATCCCCTCTTTATAGTCTACCACTTCCATTCCCTCGCATGTCTTCAGCTGTGAGGCAGCAATTTAACCCCCCATCTGGCGCTATTAATTTGCACTGATAACTTCATGTCTCTTCTGAAACAGGCTTCTATTTCTAACACACTTGAAAAGAGGGCCTTTTTTAGGCTTTCTAGCAAGAGGAAAAATGTCTGGGCTCTGCCTTGTGATATCACAAACACTGGTTTGCTTTTATTTTCAGTGTAAGTGCTGCAGAGCAAGTGCACATCTCCAGCACTGCAGTGAGTGGGTAGCAGTCATTTTCCTTTTGCTCTGCTGTTTGTCTCTGAGACACCAACTACAGGGGAAACTGCTCACAAATCCTGCCATCCTGCTGTCTGTATGTGCCTATAAAACTGAGATTAGGTGTAAGGATGCACCTCTGCACCCCTCTGCATTGTGATATGCAAAGATGGAACAGAAGGTTGTGGCTGGTAAGGGGAGTGAGAGTGTTTTATAACTTAACACTTCAGGACACCTTTAAAATTACTCTATCAAAAACTTGAGGATTGATTTTTACTTTTTAAGTCTAGGTAATTGTTAATGGTGTGCTCATAGGGAAAGAACAGCAAGAAAGAGAATTAAACAAAAAGCCCATCTTGTCCTTTCTCTTATTTGAGTCTACTGGCCTTTGTCTTTTTTTTTTTTTTTTGGGGGGGGGGTTTGTGCTTTGTTGGGGTTTTTTCATTCCCCTAGTTATTAATTCTGCTTTTTGTCCTCTTGTCCTCTTCTTCATACTTATTAGTACAGTGGATCATATTCTGGTTAAGATAAAGCAACTCTTCTAAGCCCAGGAACTGGCCTACTGTGTTTGACAATACTGGAGAGCCTGGTTAAATTTTGAAAGGTCTCTGACTTCCCTGCTGCAGGAAGATGATTGTTTTGAGAAATAGATTCTGACTGCAGGCATGAATGGAAGAACTCTGGAGAACAGCTGAGTGTACAACGTATTTCTTGGAAATGTCACCACAAAAACAGAATACAAAAAGAAGGTAAAGAAATTGAAATCTTTACATGGTTTTGGAGTCTCACATTCTGTGTTTGAACTTCTAATTTCCAGCATCATGGAGTCTGTCCTAGCCTTTGGATCACTGTCTTATCTCTTCACCTGCCAGGCTGGGGATTCTTTTAAAAGTTTTGTGAGTAAAGTTCTAGGTGCAAGTAAAGGCTTTCTGCAGGCAAGGAAAGGACAGACATCTGGGATCCTTACTGGGAAAGAATGGAGCTCGTAAGAATATGAACTTTAAAGAGGAAAGCAAGTGTTACTCCATAAAGGAATAGGGATAACCATAGGAAAATCACAGTATGGCAGCAGCAGAGCTGCTCATCAATCTAAATAGCAGTTTAATAACTTTGCAGATAAATGCTTGCATCCACAATAAAGAATTTATTGGATTTCACTGTTCAATTAAAAACCATATATTGTCACATTCTTCACTGTGGGCAATTTTTGAAAACAAAGCTGGAATATTGTACTGCTAGAGAAGCAGTTAAGACAGAGAAGCCCTGCAACCTGTGGAATGTCCTGTTTTATAGGGGGTTCAGTTTACTGATGGGTAACTTTTTCTTGCCTCTTGCTCAACAACCCAGTCAAAGGAGAGGGAAGCACTGGGGTCCTTATAGCTGAGAGAGAGTGAGCTCTTCATTTCCACTTGCACTGTGTTCCTGCCTTCCTACTCTTTCCCTGTTGTTCCACTGTGATCTGGGTGGCTCATTGCCTGTAAAGTCTTGTCTGTCCATACCAAGCCCCTTGTTCTAAATGGGGCTGAAAAGGGTCTTTCTCTGCATCTCCTTCTCTTGAGAGGGTGGTTTCCCTCAGGGCATTGGGGGAACATGAGAGCAGAGAACTGAGGCTGTGGAATTTGAGGTAGGACTGGAAGGAGACCCCAAACTCCAAGAAAAATAAGAAGGCAGCACAGCTATTGAGGCCTCCAGAGGATGAGACATGCCACTCAGCTCTTCTGTCACATGCTACCCTCTATCAGCCTGCTTAATACTGTAACCTTAAGTGCCCTGGGCATTAATCTGGAAACTGGGGACCTTTTGTGTGACGTTGGCAGCTCTCTTGTGTTCTTATTTGTCAGACTGTTAGAAGTACACACCTTAGAAAATGATCCTCAGAGCCTGCAAGTTGCTTCAGGAGCAGCCTATTTTGTACTATTTAAAACAGTTAATTAAGAAAAAGGGAACGAGACAACACAATGATTTAAAAGTGCCTTGCTAATACTGAAAATCTAAAGCCTGCAGATGGCCCTACTGTTGCATTGCAAAGGCAGTCTAGAGCATTTTCAATTATACTTAGTGCATTCCTGGCGCCTCGAGGGGTTTTTCCACTGTCTCTTGACGTACTCATCTCTAAAATGAACTAAACCGACAGCAAAGAACCATCCAGGCATTCTTTCCCCTCCTCTCTTTTCTTCTGTTAAATAAGCAAACCTCTTAGGAACATCAGACTTGAGGAGACTCACTGCCTTATCAAGTCCAGTCTCTTGTGACCACCACCAGCCATGCCACATAATCCCTTCCTGCACTCATCCAGCACCATCTTAAACCCCTCTGCTGCTCTTGGCGTTTCTGCCTCTTGCCTCTGCCGTTGGTATAATAAAAGACCTACATTTTCAGGAATTGCAAATTCCATATCCCAAGAACAGGATTTTAACGGCAGAAAAGCTGCAGGAAACCATTCAGTAAGCTCTGCAACCAGTACCTGCCTCCATACAGCTGAGCAAATAAAACAAATGCCTCCCTGGGGAGAACTGCTTGTTGGAAGTCGGCAGTGAATTCCAGTTTAATTGGGTTTGCATACCTTGGTTTGTTTCTTGAGGGCTTTTCACATCCTTGAGTGTCACTTATGTGAACAATCTCTGGAAAAACAAATGTTTGGCTGAAATACTCAATTATTCACAGAACATAGCTGGGCTGTATGTTCAGCTGTCATGTTTGGAATTGGTGCTGCTGAAGGGAGAGGGCTCAGTCCCGCTCTCCCCTGCAGCTCAGTGCAGCTCTGGAGGAACACAGAGCTCTAGCAAAGTCCTGGTCTGGTGTAATGCACGAGCAAATGCATGAATGTTTCATCCACCTTCTGGTCTGAGAGCACGTTCTTCTCTTGCTATCGTGAATGCAATAGCAGTAATCTGGATTTATATGGATTCTTCCAGCCAAGCCTTTTACTAACCTGAAGGGAACAATCATGGGTAACACCCTGTCAAATTCTAGGTAAATGACAACCACCTTTGTTGGGAGAATGTTGCATTTTGAGTTTAGGTCACCACCCCCAGGCAGCAGAAACTGCTGTACCCTAATATTCATTAAAATATATTTTCAACAGTAAGGGGTACTTGTCCTACATCTGAAGCTGAGGGATATAAACTGAAAGTTGTTTTAACCTCAGCTTTTTCTTTTATGGATGGAGGCAATTGAAGCACTTGGCAAAGGTTACATTTATTTAATGTGTGATACTTGCACCTGAATCCAGATATTCCACGTGCAGTCCTGGTGTTTTAATCCCCAAGCCCCAAGAGCTGAAGTTCAGATGTTACCAAACATCTCCAGTTCAATTAATCACCAGTGCCTTCCTGCTGCTTTCTGCAGGAGCGAGGGATCCCTGTGAGCTGTCTGTGCTGAACAAACAGGGAACAGGAATTTCTCCCTCACCATGGCAGTCACTGTGGGGCCAGCGCTGCGGGGGAAAAAGGCAGCCCTGAGCCTGCAGAGGTGTGTGCCCAGGGTGCACAGGCTGCAGGCAGCAGCAGCAGCAATGCTGGGCTGGACCAAGCAGCAGCTCCCTGCTGCCTGCAGCAATGCAAGCTTGGCTAAATCCCTGCGAGATGAATGGTGAGGAGCCTAAGGATGTGAATGGGACCAGACTGAACAAAAAATACTAGCAGAGGGAGGAGAAAGAAAACTTTAATTTGCATCTAAAGCATGGTAAAGCTAATTTTAGTACCTTTTATTTTAAAAAATGCTTAAATATGCATGGGAGAATTCTGTTCCTGTTTAAAAAAAAGAATCAGTGAATGGTAACACTAGTTTGACAGATGAGCTCTTTTGAAGAAGTATACTTTTGTTTTGTGAAATTTTTTAGAGTAGCTAGAGGAAATATATTTACCTCTGTAAGATCAAGGAACTGGCATCTGCACAGTTATAGTTCCACTGGGAGCTATAATTTCCAGGAGTGGGAAAAGGAACCAGAGGAGAGGTTGGCACATCTTCCAAATAACTGTTTTATACAAAAGGAAAAATACAATTACTACTTCTTCTATGACGGTGTTGCAATTCAGGAACAGAATTCCTCTCGTTTGGGTGGAGAATAAGTATAACAAATAAATATAGTATGATGAACACCAAGCTGTGAAGTGATCAAAGCTTTAATTGTCAATCTAAACTTCTAGTCTCTTTGACAGATGTGACAGGGAAATTTTTTGGAGATTTGCTGGGATTTTTAGCAAGGGAATCTGCTGGGATTTTTAGCAAGGGAATGCTACTGAGAAAATGTGGGAAATGGAAGAGATCAGTGCAGAATTACAAACATGCCCTACCAAGGACTCTGCAGTGCCTTGGATGTGCAACTCCCTGATAATTTGTAGGTTTTCAGGAAGAAATAGCAAATCTTGCATTAATCTCACAAATCACCTACATGAGGCATCCTTTTGTAATGTCTAGGATATAAATTTTAGTTGTTAGCACTGCCGTAGTCTAGGATAACTCTCATTTTGCTCATAGATTCTACCAGCAAATGCTGGCACAAAAACTTGGTCATATCAAAAGCACAAGGAAAACTATAATTATGGTGAAAACATATACGAACAGTTCCTCTTGTTCAGTTCTGGACACTTGTACAATGAGACTTGGCTTTGCCTCTGTTCTTTCATCTTTCAACTCTACGAATATAATGTCTCAGCCATTAAGAATATTGCCTTTGAAAAATGTGAGGGAAGAAGCATAATTTTCCTGTGCACTTAGTAGAATGCAGGAAAACTTCACCCTACTCCCCAGCTTGAAAGAAAAGTGAATGGCTACAGCTAGGAATTTCTGACTTTTTCTGCACACAACTGTGCCTTTAGGAAAAATTCAGCTACGTCCTGGGTTTTACACCATATTCAGTCCTGCTGGTGTTATTACCAGCAGAGTGCAGCAGAACCCAACCTGAAACAGAGGCGTAACAGGCAGGATTCCTCCTCTGCTGCTTCATCACTGCTCCCTGTCACCATTTCTGAGGCAGCCTGGCCGTGAGAGTCTGCGAAAATGAGACCAGGCCCTAAAAAACAAGGATGGGCTTTGGGAGGGCAACATCTGAAATTAGTTCTTTTTCTAGAAGAGCTGCTCCTTCAGCAAATAGACCCATTTCTGGTTTAAAACACCAACGAGGAGTCCCAGCTTGAAAGATTATGGGCCTGTAGAGTAGCAGAGCACTCGGTTATGCCACTTCACACCAATTGACAATGGGGCCTAATAATAACTTAAATCCCATTCAAAAAGTGAAACAGAGCACTGTTAGCTCTAAAGAAAAAAATAATCTCCTAAACAGCCAGACAGAGCACAGATTGGTCAGCACTAACATTCAGCTCTAAAAGGCCAGGAACAGCCATGATTAATTACTTAGTGTTTCCCTCTTCTCTTCCCTGTGCCTGTAGTAGAATTCAGCTTTCTCCAGTGGGTGAGATAGGCCACCATGTCTCTTAATATTAAAAAAAAAAAAAAAAAAAAAAAAAAGAGAAGGTAAAAAAAAGGAAAAGGTTATAATGCAATATTACATTATTGCATTCTCTTTAGAATCACAGCATGCCAGTGTATTTCAGAGGGAATACATACACAAAATTTGTTTCCCTTTGAAAAACCTAAACTGCTAAATATTCTTTTACAAGTCCCACAGAATTAAGTACAGGGAAATATTTTCCTTGATTCCAATTCTGACTTTGGATTAGACCTGCTGGAATAATCAAAATCAGAAAGTGACATTCATCACCCTTCACATCAGGATTCTAATGCCCCTGATGTGTTTCTTTCATCCTGGTGATCTTTAGCAGGAATTAAAACAGGATTGTAGGTGAGCATGAGGTGATGAGGAAACAGCAAGTGAACAAGATGAAAGATGCAAGAGCAAAGTTAAATTTCCTCCTAAAATAGCAGGGCAAGTTGTTCAAACACTTCCTCAAGGCCACTCAGATCCACTTTTGGGTCTTGCAATGTCAGCCTTGGGGCCATCATAAAGCAGGAAAGAACAATTTTGAACCTATGCAGTTGATTTGTCTTTGTGTTTGGTGGAAAGTTCTAGAAAATTTAGTGGGATGTGGGACAGCATATTGAAAATCATTATCAGATAAGAGGCAGATTTTGCTGGTGGGAGTTTGTGTGTGCCTAAGTATTTGTGGAGGGAGTAACACAGGGGTGACGGACAAGAACTAGGAAAATAACTTGTGTGTTTTGGAGAAAGTGCTTGTTGCAATACAATGCAGCTAGCTGAATCTGCAAGGTCAGTAGGCAAGAAAGCCATAGTTTATTGAAACTAAGGAAAAACACACCATTGGAGGCTCAAAAATAATAAACTAAAAAAATAAACTGTTCCTTTACAACTTGCAGCCTTGACAAACTATTCCCAGGAGTGGATACATGAGCCCTATGCCTGCTCCAAAGTCCAGCTTTCTAGAGGTAATCACAATTTACCTGAGAAGTGCATCCTGCAGCAGCTCTCCAGCAACACATTATTCTTGTCTGCCTCAGACTCTAAAGCTCTGAAATGCTTGAACAAGTCTGTTGTTACAGATTGCCTGGCACTGGCCCAGCCCAAAGGTGGCTGCATTGGCAGCAGGGCATGAAACTCCACAGACAGAAAAATGCACTCTGCCCAATGAATGCTGTGAAGTCAGCCTGCATCTGTTATGGTTTTACCCAGCCTAGAACGCTGAAAGTCTCTGAAATGAGTGTGTGTGTGGGTATAAATGTCTACAGATGAAAGTACCCTCCTTATATTATAATACGTTATGACAAAGATTTGTGGGAAAAAATGCAAGAGAAAGAGTAATTGTGTGACAACAAGCCAAGGTAAAGGGAAAACAGTTTCTGCTCTTTGTTTCTGAGAGAAGAAATCATCAGCAAACTGAGCCTTACACCATGCCATATATTTCTATTTTTCCCTGAGGGTTGCTACAAATGCAGCAGCTGTAGCCATGTGACACATAGACATACAAATCATTGAAGTTGTTCCCACTGACAGGAAAAGTGTTTTGTTTCGTTACCTTGCGCAGTTAAAGCAGTGCAAGCACTAGGCAGAGACCGTGCTTTATTTGCCTTAGCACTTTAATCTGGCCATTTGTTGCTATACCTAAAGCATAGGGAGAAAAATTAAAAGCTTTCCCTTGACCTGAAAAGCATCTCCCACCTCCAGTGCAATAAATCTGGGAAGTGGAGCTGCATCTCATTAGTTGTATTTTGAGGGTTCACGCTGGCTGGATTCTACTGTGCTTTCTTTCACTGCCCCCATGAGTTCAATGGACACACAGCCTGGTCCCGAGAGCTCTCGGAAATGCCACTCTCATTTTCTAGTTAGATGTGGAAAGAAAGTTAAGCTGCATTTATTTGGGGGTTGCTATCTAGCTGCATTTGGTTTTGTAACATGCTGAGTTTCTGCAACTCCTCTTGACTTTAGAGGCAGCCTCAAGCTTTTGCTTTTGCCAATCAGGCCTGCCTGCATCTTCGGTTTGGTCACCTCTGTTATCTTTTCGGCACCCATCCTATGAACCAAACTCTTCAGCAGTCACCTCCTGGCTGACCCATTCTGCACGATGCAGCAGCAATGGAAAACCACTGCTGCTTCTTCCTAGACTAGCTTCTTTGCAGGGATGTGCAGGTGGCTGGGGGCCTAGGAGAGAGTCTCTTCCCCAGCCATTCCCACCGGAGCACTCATCTCCCAGATGGCTCCATCCCTCCCGTTGCCACCCGCAGGGGTGGCTGCCCCACACCATCCTCATGCTGATCAGTGGGGGAGCTGCTCCATGCCTAGAGCCAGGACGAGGTGGGGGTGTGGGACAGGCATGTCTTTGCAGATGCTGCGGCCGGGGCTGGAAGCAAACGGGTCTGGGTTAAGGGGCTGCTCTGCCACCCGTGGGCAGCGCCACAGACCAGCCCCCCATTTCCCACCACCCTCCCCCACCCCAGCTCTTCAGCTGGGAACAAAACCAGCAGCAATTATTCAAGCCAAGCACGTAAATCTGGCAGATCCCGCGGCTCTGGTTTGACGCAGCTACGCAGAGCAGTCTCTGGACACGCAGACCAATCCCCCTTTCTCCCCTTGTTTATTCGCCCCGCAGGGAAAAAAAAAAAAAAAAAGGCAGCGAAGTTACCAACTTGGGACCGCACCGAGGCGTTTGGGCGGCTGGGGTGCCGGGAAGAGGAAAGGACGGGCGGAGGGAACACCGCCGGCGCCGGGGGAGCCGGGGCCAGGAGCCGTGACGGGGCAGCCCGCGTTACATAACGCGGCGGCTCCGCACCTCTCCGCAGCGTGGGGACGGGCGGGGGGGGCGGCGCGGGCTGATGTCCCCCGTGTCACGGCGCAGCGGCGCCGGAGCCCGCGGCACGCAGCGCCCGAGGCGCCCGCGGGCAGCGACGCCGGGCCACGGAGCGCGGCTGCGGGGAACCCCGGGGGGCTGCCGGTGGTCCCTGCGGGCAGGGCCCGACCCCGGGGGGATCCCGCGGGCTGGGCGTTATGTAACCCCCGCCTTTCTTGCACAAACACCTCTCCAGGGAGAGGGGCCGAAGTACCAAACGCCGATTAATTGCAGGAACTGATGTTATTTGCCTTTTGCTGTTGTTGTTGTTTCGTTGGTTTTTGTTTTTTAAATTTTATTTCTCCCTCTTCTTACTCTGAGCTACAGAACCACAACTGCGCTTGCCCGCGGTCCTGTCCTGGAATGAGGGAGCACCGCCGCTCGCCAGTCGGGAATCGCTTCCCAGTCCCATGTCCGGGGGGGCAGCCCCGGGGCGGGGGGCGCGGAGCCGCAGGGCGCTGCAGCACGGCCGCCTCCGCTGCCGCGGTGCTGAACATACACAGACACACTGACACACGCACAGACAGGGACAGAGACACAGACACAGACAGCTCGCACTCCCCGATCCCGGCGCGGGCCCCGCGCTGTCCGCGGTGCTGAGCACACACACGGACAGACACAGACAGACTCACGTCCCCTCTTCGTCCCGCTCAGGCTCGGCACTGTCCGCGGTGCTGAGCACACACACGGACAGACACAGACAGACACACGGACAGACACAGACGCATGTCCCCTCCCCATGCCGCTCGGGCCCCGCGCTGTCCGCGGTGCTGATGCTCCGCCGCAGCCCGGCGCGCTGCGGGCGCTGCAGTGCCCCGGGCGGCACAGCCCGGGCCGGCCCAGCAGCGCAGAGCGCCCGCACACCCTTCTCCCCGCTCGGAGCTGGGAATGGCGCCGGTTCCCCTTCTCCTCCGACATTGCTTTCTCCGCCGGCCTCCTGCTGCCCGCACGGCCGAGAGGCACAGCCCGGCTGCCTCCCCTGGCTTCAACCGGCGATGAGGCTGGCGGCGAAATCACCCCCTTCTCCCTGCCTTTCTCTGTCCCCGCAGCAGCCCAGAGGCTAGAGATAAAAAGCCGAGCGGGTCCCACTTTAAATATATCCTTTTTCTCAATTTCATTATCGTCAATACCGCCCCCTCCCCCTGCTGAGCCGGTGCCCGCGGTGGTGTCCCACCTTTACCTGGGCTGGCTGAGCGCGGCGCGGCGGGGTCGGTGGGTCGGTGCCGCAGCTGGATGGGAGGCAAGGACAGGAGGCTGCTGACCTCCGCGGGTCTCCTTCTTCAATGGATCGGGAGCCGTGCCCTCATCAAAGATGGCCGTCCGCTCCTACGTCAGCAGCTTTTAATAGCCCTCCCCGGCGGGGGGAGCAGGAGGGGGCAGAGCGGGCCGGGCGGGTTTGAGTCATCGCCGCCGCACCGCTCCCGCAGCCGGGCCCGCCGCCTCCCGCAGCTGCCCCGCCGCCGCCCCCCCCGGGGCCAGGGTCGGGGCAACGAGCTGGGGGCGGCTGCGGGCGAACCGCCCGGGCAGGGGGGCAGGGGCCCTTCCGCAGCAGCGATTTCCTCCGCCAAAGGGGTGGTCCGAAGAGGGTATCCCTCTGAAGTCCCCGGTACTCCATATATGGCCAATCTACGTGGGCTTCTATTTTTATGTGTGAATTCTTCCTTCTCTCCCCTCTTTTTATTTCTCAGAACATCCTGCCAGGGGTCTGGGTGTGTTATTCTGTTTATTCTCCCTCTCTTCCCTCCCCTCTCCCAAGTCGGAGCAGCTAAACACAAGGAAATCCATGGTTAAGGACATATGTTGTAACTGATCATTTGAGGGACAGGTTCAAAAATTAGAGAGAGAAATCAAAAACAAAGCCTGGACAAGTATATGAACACACACAGAGCACAGTGAACACATCCCACTGCTGCTGAGGAAGGAAACAGTAACTCTGAGGAAAGTGCCTGTCTTATTTATCATTAATTAACTAAAATATTCATTCTGAGCGTACCTAATTTGGAGCAAATGGAGCTGTCTCCAGCGTGATTTCTAGTGGGGAGGAAATCCTTTCATTTCATACAAAACAGTGTATGTTTGTAAAATTTATCTCTTAATGGGGATCTTAATGAAGGTTGGGGATTGCAGTTGAAGTGCGATGCTCTTTTTCATAACTTCACTCATCCTTTCCTTTTCACCCCACAAGCCTTGGCTTTCATTTATGGAACCATCCAGACCAGGAGATGAACAGCGATGCCTCCCTGTTCCCTGCTTGAGCCTCTCCTGCGAGCAATGAGCAAGCCCTGGCTGGGTTTAAGAGTTAAAAGACACCATGCGTGCAGGCTTTTCTGAACAGTCTGCGGATGGCAGAGTCAAAATATCAGTTGCACGTTAGGGTAATTCCATTCTCATCCTCTTTTCTTGCCCCCCACTTTTGCCAAGGCGAAGAAGACCGGAAGGAGATGGAAGGCTTTGCAGCTGTATTTTGGAGCGCGTTCATCTCGTGTTATGGTTGTATGGGCGTGGGGGAGGGACGGGGAGGGGAGGGGAGGGAGGCGCGGGGGAGAAGGAGAGAGAATTGCGGGTGATTCCTCCTCCCCTGCTCTGTAGTTCCCCACAGAAAAACGTGACTGTAGATCGTGCTTTGTGAGTCTCACTCTCTTCCTACGAAAATACGTCCTTCAGTCTCTTTTGAAAGGAAGCAGTCAAAAGTTTGCTAAATATACGAGAAGGAATTCTCAGTCGAGAGGGGCTTCCTGCTGCATTAGAGTATCTAATGAGCTGTGCACACGGAAACCGCAGGGAAGGAGAGAACCTGTCATGTTCCTGGGCTGTAAACACAGCCTGAGATTAACACTGTGCAGACACCCCCCTCCAGGTGAGGGATCTGGAGCAGCAGCCTGATTGGGAAACACATTTAGCGTCATAAACGGCAGTTTGGGAAAACAAACCTTTGCAGGACGGCTCCCGCAGGGGTTAATCGTGCCCAGCACTCGGGTGAGGTGTGCACTGCAGATGGCAAGAGGAATCCCAGAGCGAGCCCTGCTCTGGAATCCAGGCTGCCCGTGTGCATGCATCGTGCAACTTCCTAGCACACACGGAAAGTTAAAAATGAATTCTCAGTCAGACAGCTCTGCTGATCGGTGCTTCAGAAACAAGTATGATTTTCAAGACAGCAATACTAGTATTTATTAATAATTCATATTAACGGTAGATAAGGGAAGGAAAAGAGAGATTATAAACTGTTGTTTTGGCTAAGCCCAGCATTTTGCTGTGCTGGGTTTGGATTCAGCCCAATAATGCCTTGGAGAAGAATTTCAGTCCATTGGATACCAGCAGGGATGAATTTGGCTCCTTGCATCAAAAGTCAGGAAGGAAAATGCAGTGAAGGCAAAATAAAATGCAGCATAACTTGGGGAAAGAGATGTAAGGAATGGTAAAAGGAAGAGAAAGCAGAGAGGGAGTGAGAGGACGATAAGAGGTAGTTTTCCAGTGAGAAAACTGGCATTTCTCATAAAAAAAAAAAAAAAAATTAAGATTCATTTTCCAGCTCTGCTGCAGCAGAAATCACATAGTTTAATAAAACAACAAAGGGCAGAATCATTAAATAGATCACAAACGTTGCCCAATAAGCTTAGTAGGAACATCTACCTTTTGTTCTGAAAATGACCGAGGGAAGGGATGGACCCTGTGCTGTTCAGGAATGTGGCTGCCTCTATCCTGGGAGATGCAGAGGGGGGCAGGCTTTTGCACCGCAGAGCCGGGATTTCTGTCGCAATAAGTGCTACTAAGCAATTTTAACTGATTCTTTAGCATCTTTTAAGGATAATTAAAAAAAAATAAGAAAAAGCACATGGGCAGTTAATTGACTCTATCTGATATTATTTGAACACTTGTTTCACACTGTGTACAGGGGATATGTGAGAAGAGAAACCAATAAATGAAGTAGGAAGAGAGAGAAAACAGGAATTTGGTGTAAGAATGATTCAGCTCCTTCTAATTTATTCAGGCAAATATTCAGCAGGCTTAACAAGGAGTACCTGTGGGCACAGGCTATGAATAATAAGGCAGGAACATGCTCTCCTGCATGACAGCAGCAGGATGTGTGTTCCCACATCACTGGCCAGGAGCCAGAGAAGGGCAGGACAGGCAGAGCCTGCAGCAGGTTAAGGGGGGAAAGAACGACTTCTACTTTGCCCATGGTTTGAGATCTGTGTGCAGTGGGAGCTTCATGGCTGCTCACAGCATCTCCTCCAGCTCCAACTCGCACTCCTGTGTGCTGCAAAGCTGGGCTGTGAGGCAGCCAAGTGAGGGGAACACCAAAATGCAGACAGTGCCACCAGATCCTGGATGTTATTTCCTGGGCTCTCTTAGAGTCAGTTTTAACACAAAGACTGTCCTGATTCTCTCCACCTTCCTCAGACAGTGTTGTTTTTTTTTTGTTTTGTTTTGTTTTTTTTTTTTTGTTTTTTTTTTTGGTTTTTTTTTTTTCAGCAGAGAAGGAAATATCTTGTTTATCCAAATGCTGCTCATCCTGGCCTCAAATATGTGGTGGGAAAGAAATTGAACTAAGTATAAAGCAAATAAGAGAGGAAAAACGTACCTGCTTTGGCACTGAACATTTCCCAACCTCTCAGATTTCTGTCTGTTCCCAGGCTGAGGTGTCGAGGCATAGCCCAGTCTGATTTGGGCTGTGCAATAAGAACAGTTTGAGGATGGAGCCCTTTATGCAGAACTCCTAATTACCTTCTGTCATTCACTGCTTTTTATGTAACTCTGAATTTTGACCATCAACAGTACTTGCATTTGTGTGCCCCAGGCTGCTTCTGATTAAATTTGAGGAAATGGCTGGGCCTACTTTTCCCCTGCATGTTCAGGATCTCTAGATACACAGGCTGTGGGCTTTTTTAAGGACCTGAGTGAACAGGTGCCCCAGTTTAGGCCAAGCCAAGATTTCTCTGAGGCTTATGTTCAAAAATAGAGATATTTAAAATACAATTGTAACATAAACGCTTGGAAATGAGTCCCCACCGATTTCCTGATCACTCTTTTAGAAGTGCAGAGCCAGATCCCCAAAGGTGTTTTGGTAACTGATTCCTGACTAGTTGCTTAAACAGCAACCAGGACTTAAATATTTGGTGAGTCTGGGTTCCACTGCTGCCCCCAGCTCCCCCTGCCTTGGCTGGGTCCTTCTCACAGCTGTGCTATAACTGTGTCATTTCCTGCAATGCCAGACTTTAGCATCTATTATCCCCTATGCAAAGGAGAAGTAGTCACAACATAGCTACATCTCTGAGGATTATCATCTGCTATGGGGGTAGGACTGGTCTGAGACCTCCAGAAACCTTGCCAATGGGAATTTTAGGCCTAGCTCAGCTTTCATGCGAAGAAAGCTCTGCCCAAGTCACAAGGTATTGGACACAGAGGAAAGAGGACTACAGCCATTTGACCTATATTTTACAGAGGAAAGAAGATATAGAAACAGTTTTCTCTATGTTCCTATGACACAGAGAGCAGGTAAGGACTAAACCCCATTTTTTAATTTAAAACAATCCTGATTTAGTAAAATAAACTATCATTGGATTTTAATTCTCCTCCTGTGCATGTGACCTGAATTTGGGAACCATTTCAAAAACCTGCCAGAAAGCTGAATTAAGAAAGGACAGAGGTCCCACAAAGTGGGACACAGGCTTAGCTGAGAGATATGAACTGCTGTGTGGTGCTGCAGCCCCCTGTTTCTTTGGCCTAACTTTTCCATGAACACAAAAACACAGTGGCACACACCAATATATTAGCACATGTCATTTACTTGCACTTCCCCATAGGATTTTAGCCATATACTCTGTCAATCTTTAAGTGAGTGCAAATTAAAGCCCTGATTTAATCCACATTTTTAACAAGGTTATGCTTTAGGGGGCTATTGCTTGTTTACAGGAAACACAGGCTATTTAAAACTAGGACTTTTGGAACTCAGAAGTGCAATTCTCTTTGTGTGCAGGCTTTGAAACCACTGGAGCTGTGATGAGTTCAACAAGCTGAATTGTGATTTTTAATAATCCACCTGGAGAAAAGGGTATGGCTTGTCCTTCCTTTATGGTTATAATTGCCAACTGCACAATACATGTGTTTGTTACAGTGTTTATTGAATCACTTTTTGAATGCTGTGAAGTGGTGCATGAGTACTAACTTCATTCCACTTGTGCCTGATTATGAGTGAGATAAATGGGATTTAAGAAGGGAAACAGAAACCTCACTAATCTTGAAGTAAAAGACAAAAATGTACAGCACGCCAGAAGGCCCCTTCTCCCCCCAGATACTGGTTCCTGTCCATAGGATAGACAGCCCTGAGGGTCCCCCACAAAGGTGTTGGTTCAGGGCCACCAGCTGTCCCAGCAAATGGTGAAAGCCACAGCACATGAGCATCTCCTGAAGATGCTGGCCCACAGCAGAATGAAGGTTAGAGCTGCCATGTCAGACTGTGCCAGCATGGTGACTTCCTCTGACACATGTCATGCCACCTCTTGGCTCTTAGACAAGGAGAAACACTGACCATTCTCCTGACATCCTGATGTGTCTCCCACCCTCACCTGTGAGGCAGCCTCAGCTAATGCAAACTGCCTCAGCTCTTTTTACCTTAATTATTTGCACCTGGCCCTGATTTGCCCTGTCCCAACCAGGAGGTGGCTGTGGCTCCGCCCCTCCCTTACACAGGTAGACGGGCTGGTGACAGCGAGGTGCTCTTTTGGCAGGAAACTTCCCTTTCACCAACTTTAACCCAGAGGAATGAGTTTGTAGCTCAAAGAGGAGATGTAAGCACCAAGCTTTTTCCCCTCCCTTGCTGTTTCCTCTCCTTAGAGTGCGTGGGAAGGTGTTGACTGTTAGTAGGTCTAGTTCCTGCTCTTTCTTTAAACTGGGTCATCACAATTTACCCTCCTACCTGCTGTAAGGATCTGGGGCTTTTTTCCTTCTTTACCCTTTGATATTATCCTTCTGCAACTCTCCCTCTCCTCCCCTTCTTCCCCTTCCCCCTGTTTCCTCCTTACTCTAAACAGGAAGAAAGTGGGTCACTTCATAATTGCTCTTCTCTATTTCAGAGAAACCCAGAGGCACAAAATAGAACAAACAGGTAAGTGTCACTAATTCAGGGGAGCTTTAAAGATATTTTCCTTTTGGATTCTCCTGGGCTTGCTTCACCTGCTCCTTTCCCTTTGCTTCCAAACTCCTGATGTAACAACTTGTGCTGTTGTCTGGTTGTGTAGCTAAAATTCAAGTTGAGACTAGGTGACTTGGGACGCTGAAAGTAAGCATATTGGGCTTTTTCCTCTCCCTTTTATATTTTTTTTAGTTCAATGGAATGAAAAAAATTATGAAGGGGATGAATTGTACTTAAATATGCCAAGGAGGGAGTGATTCAGTGTTGATGCAATGATTTGCAATAACCTTGGGCATCCATAGGAGTGATTCAGAAAAAAGGAAAGGCTTCTTCACTCACTAAGTCTTTTTCTGTGAGCTGTCTGCCACATAACAGGACTTTAGATCATCCTCAGACAAAACAAGAGAGGTGCAGTCCAGTCAAGCATACAATGTTGGGGTTTTTTGTTGGTGGGTTTTTTGGGGTGGTTTGTTTTTGGGTTTTTTTTTTTTTTTTTTTTTTTTTTTTTTTTTTTTTTTATGTAGGTGCAGTCACAGGGATTCTTTTGCCCCCAAGACCTGGTTTTGTCAGGGCCATTATCTGCTGCTTTCAGTGAAACACTTCATGTGGAGTTGAGTCCTTCTCTGAGGAGAGACTTGCAGTCTGGTCCCAGACTCCAGGACTTCCAGGGTTAGGGGACTCAGTAGCTGAGCCCTTTTACAGACAGGCCATTTTGTCTTTGGTTTGGTTTGAGGTGCAGGGTTCACAGATCCTAGGGCTGTACTGCTCACCCTCAGCTTTTACACAACATAGATAATTAACATGGTGTACGTCAGACAAGTAAGCTTGCTATTCCTTATAGAGCCCATGAGTGTTACTGTCCATCACAAAATTGTTGTTGTAGGATTTCAGTTTGGACTTTTTGGTAACCCCTTTTGCTCCAATTTTCACTGTGCTGAGAAAGAAAATGTTCTCTTACCTTGGCAAATTCTCCTGTTATTTGCTGTGCAGAGTGGAGGAAGAGTCCAAGCTCTAGAAGAAGGGACAGCGACCTGGGTTTTGCTCCTAGCCTGGATATTGAACAGCTGTACCATTCTGGAAAAAGTCACTTCCACCTTGAAAATTGGTGTTTTGGGCTTAGCTACAAAAGCATCAGACCCTCTATGAGCACTGCCTGGCACAGTCCTTGTTTTTTTTCACAGAACATGCTGCTCTTTCACGGTTGAAACTGGGGTTGAATCTGTTTCTGCCTCTCTTCCTGTTGCTTCTTCCTCCCTGTTAAGGATGTAAATATTTCCACCTTCACATATTGTTTGCTGTAGATCTGCCCAGTGGGACTTGGTCCTGCCTCTGCAATTTACCTGTCCGAGGAGAGCCTGGAATGCCAAGGGAGCTACTGCCTTGGAGAGGAGGTTTCTGTTTGTAGGTAAAGGGAAGGCAGAAGCTTGCTGATCTTTTGGAGGCTCATTTCTGTCACTAAGGGCTCTGGGCAAATCCTGAGATGTCTGTTTAATCTCTGTCCAGAAAGACACTACATCAGACAGGGAATCCACTGCAGGGGAAGTGGCAAGTGTTCCTCTGGGCTGTGATGCCAGCTTTGTCACATGGATGTGCATCTGGAATAATTCAGGTGACTCAAAGGAGGCCAGGTCTGTTCTATACAACAGGACTGAGTTTTATGACAGACCAGACAAACATGTAGATTAAGGTGTTAACCCTTTTTGTTCCTCAGATTCCATATACATTGCAGTAGGTTTAAAATTGCTCCTGGCAGTGTTCCTCAGCCTTTTTTGAGGCAAAAAGGAATCTAATGCACTCTTGGTCTAATAGGAAAACTCTCTCTCAGGATTTATGGGTCAATGTCTTCATGTATCTCTAAAATGGGAATAAAAACTGCCCTGCTAACTTCCTGAGAGTTATTTCAGTTTCCCTTACAAGTGTTCTGCAGATAATTTATAATTTTTTTCATTGATAAACTTGCTGAAAATTACAAGTGAGGGAAACAAATCTGTCAAGAACTCCCCAGCTTCTGAATGTGGTGTGTTTTTTCTTCCTTAACTTACAAATGTTCAAAATATTTTGAGAAACCAGTGCTGATCTGAAGAAAGTCTACTTCTCTCAGCCTAATTCTTGCCCTTGGTGTTTTTAAGGTGTTTTAAGGAATGTTCTTTGACCTGCCTCTTTCTAAATTATGCACAATTATGGGCTTCTCTTGAGTAATTAGTGAGCCTTGTTCTCACATGAGGTATATGCATAATATGAAACTGAATCTGAGATGTCAGTTTACTGCTGAATCTCCACTTTTCATGCAAGTACCAAACTCTGGAGTGTGATAACACTTGACCACCTGTAATGGCTGTGAAGCCTGGTCCTGGTGTGGCAGGGGCTGCTGTGGGTCAGACCTGGCTGTGCTGTCATGCTGAGGAGCTGCTTCCATGTTGCCTGATTAAGGTGGGCTCTTGCAGTGTAAGAAAATGAGAGGGAAGGACTGGAGAATGTGGAGACCTGATCCAAAATTTCCTGTGGGCTTTAACACAGGTCTGCAGACAGCTTTGGACTGAGGGATGATATGGATTCCTCTTGGATCACTTAAAAATAGTTCCCTAGAGATTCTCCCTTATGCAGCAAAAATCCTCATTATTTGAAGACTGTCTGAGCAATCCACCCACCAGTCAGACTGCAGCTCTTACACTTGCCAAAAAAAGAGACCCTTTATTAAGAGGAGTCTCTCAGAGACAGCCCAGACCACAGCTGAGTACACTCAGGTGAGGGTGAAACCTCTCCTGGGACCTCTGTTAAGCCCATTACAGCCCTTAGCAGGCTCAGCTGCCTCTCCAGATCCTCTCAGTGCCTACAGCAGTGCTTCCTTTCTGGCTGTGGGCCTCAGAGCAGGCCTGTGGCATTTTTGTCTCTGACTTGTCAAAAATGCTTTTGAAAGATGTGCAGAGACTTGGTTTTACTCATGATCTGCCAGCACCTTTCTGAGGTGAAGGGATGGAGTTAAAAGATGACTAGAGAAATAATAATCTATTTTAATTGTTTATTATCTTGTTATCTTAGTGTGGCTGCTACTGCTGAAACAATGTCATGTTCCTCATGATCAGGATGAACCAGATAACAGGGAGATTAAAATAGGCTTTTGCCTTTGGCATTGTTTTTGCTGTTATGATCTCAAGGGATGCTGGGGATTGCTCTGCTGGGAGCTGGGCTGTTGGCTTGGCTGAGGCTGAGCAGAGGAAATGGGGGCTCCTGGTGTCCTTCTGTGCAGGCAACGTGAGCCTTGCTGGAAGCAAAGGCACAAGGTAAATGGAGCTGATGTCCCCTCTGTGGTAGCTTCTGTCCCTCCCAGCCTGGATTCATGGTTTGCTCTTTGACTTTTCCTGCACCTGCAGAATGGAGGTTAAGCCCCTGCAGTATGACTGTTGACCAGTTGTTTTTTTCCACAGCTCAAGGAAGGCCAAAACTAAGGTTTAATGTTTAGGCTGACTCTTGGCTTCTGGGTGACAGACTGTGGGGACTTGGCTGCTGGTATCAGGCTGAGGTTTGTGCAGGGGAGCACTTGAGCAGAGGCAGGAAGAGGTGAAGAATTGAGGAAGGAGCAGAGCCCTGTATGAGTGACTGAGTTGAAGCTGTGAGATCTGACTGTAAAAGGACAGTAGTCAGGCAAATTCTTATGTTTTTTTGCAATGACACAGTAGTTGGGCAGGGAGCTGTGTGTGTTTCCTGCGCAGGGGCTTCACCTGGGGTGCTAATGCTGCCTCACTTGATGTGCTCCAGTGTTGGCTTTTGCCTTGTCCTTGTCTCAGACTTTGTGAGCATGTACCTGTCAGGGGATCCCAAGCTGCCACCCATGTATTTCATGGGAGTAAATGATTCCTGGGGTGTTTTCAACCATGCACCACACATGCAAACGGGATCAAGACATGCTGAAGTTTATATCTGATTTGTTTTCAGTAGGTCAAGGAACAGGAGAAGCTTCTGCCTGCCCCAGAAGCAGGTGGGCGAGCAGTGTCCAGGGCCATATGCAGGATGAGCCTGGACATGAAAACAGCTTTGTGGCAGCTTGTCTTTTGTGCTTATTGTGCCAGCGTTGAGGAGGCATAGGCAGGCTGATTCAAGGCAGGTGGCTCACGGTGTAGCTGCAGATTGAGCTCTGGATGGGTCAGCACCAGTTCAGGGCCTCTTGCCTCAGGCCCCTGCCCTCCTCAGCTCAGTCTGAGCTCCACCCTGAGCTGCCTGCCCTCTCTCTATTCCTCCTCCTGCCTCCCAGCCTTGCCCCAGCGTGGTGCAGAGCCTCTGGCAGGCAGAACAGCAGGGAGCAGAGCTGCTCCTGTTCCCAGCAGGTAGGACCCTTGGAAGGCAGTGAGCTTTCATGGAGGGGGAAAGGTCTGCAGGGATGGCCCACAGAGGCTAGTTAAGCTCTTCACTCTCAAGCCTCTTCACCCAGAGGGTGGTTGAGCACTGAACAGACTCCCCAGGGAAGTGGTCACTGCACCAAGGTTGCCAGCGTTCAAGGAGCATTTGGACAACACCCCCAGGCACAGGGTGGCATTCTTGGGCATGTCCTGTGGGGAGCCAGGAGTTGGGCTTTGATCTTTGTGGGTCCCTCCTAACCCAGAATAGCCCGTGGTTCTGTGATTTGGTTTCTGAATGTCCCTGTGCTCCTGTGAGTCACCTGGCACGTGGCCCTGATGCCTCACTGGGTGATGCTCTCTGTTTCAGCGCTGGAGCCTCTCTGCAGGAGGAGTCCTTTGGCTGATCTGAGCTCTCCTGCACAAAAAGCCCAGAATTGATCATGCTAAGGCAGAAATAGCTTTGTGCTAGAGCCAAGGTCCTTTCAAGGTAGGAGTCCTTCATCTGGATGATTTTAGCAGCACCGGGCTTGTTGATAACTTCAGTACTTGAATTCATTGGGAGTCCAGCCCCAAATACATGGTACTCAAAGAAATTAAAAACAATCCTTTTGGAGCACATGTTTGCTTTCTAGCTTTCAGCTACTTGACAGATGTGCTTCCAGCACTTACACCTCCAGCCACAGCTGGTAGAAAATGGACCAAAGATTGTTACAGTACAGAGCTTGGCAGAGTAGGAGCTGCCCTGCTGGTGTCGGGGGAGTTGGATCATATGCTGCCTCCTAAGCTTTGGAGACTCCTCCCAGGAATTTTCCATTTTTTCCCTGCTCCCCACACATGTGCTTCTGGCAGGAGCCAGAATGTGGCCCTTCATGGATAGAGCATGGATAGAGCAACCCTCTTGTGTTGCTGCAGGGGCTATCCAGAACTTCCAGATGTTACTGCTGTATTACCTAGATGATCATTCATAACACAGCCTTATTCACATTGAAAGCTGGACAAACTTCTGGGTGTGATAAAGGTACTGGAACTTTTATCTTTCAATTGATCTGCTTGGTGACATTGATTGGTTTTGCTGGGGGGAGGGTCAAGGCTCTGTACAATTTGTTGGTTTTACCTTCCCCCATAAACAGATGATAATACAACACAGACTGAAGGGGGGAGCAGCCTGCATGAATTAATAGCTGGCATGACATTTCCTTGTGGAAATGTAGCTTACCTGTGTGAAGAGTCAGCCCTGTCACTGTTTTCTTCCTGCATGTAGAGCTTGGGATGCTGCCATCCTATGCACCAGTCCCACTGCTTATTTGGCAATAAGCAAGTGAGGCCTTGCCTGATACTGGGTATGAATCCACAGCAGGGAGGAATTCTCCCACACACTGCCAGGGAACAGATTTATTGCCACATATCCAAACATGGTGCCGAATGCACCTAGGTCTCTTTCAATGTTCTATTTTAATTGCTTGTCTCAGCCAGCTGAGGATAAATCAGTCTTAAATTCTCAGTGAGGATTTGGGGGGTAGGGATCGAATGAGATTTTATTGATATTATTGCAAAAGGTCTTCTCTGTCTTTTCTGAGTAAACGAATTCTGTCCTTTTGGTTGTATTAAAGATCTTTCAGAACCAATCTGCCAGCATCCCTCTCTGCACACAGAGCTATCACTGTGCAGACTGCTGCATCCCCAGCAGCAGAATACTGCGTGCTGGCTGGAGCCCTCAGCTCCCCCTGCCTGCACTGGAAATCAGACTGCAGGCAAGGATTTGTGCTAGAAGCCTCTTGTTTTCTCTTTGGTTTTTTGTTGGTCTGGTTTTTGTTTTTTTTCCCTTTAAACCCATTCTGTAGAGTTAAACTGTAGTTTTGCAGTGCTTGTGGGACAGCATCTGAGCAGTGACAAAAACCAGTGTGTGAAACAGCTCTCCCTCTCTTTCAATGCAAGAGCAGTTGGCAGGCCATAATCATAGCATTACAGTTCAGCTACTAAATTTTTTAAGTTCCTTTTTTTTAAACATTCTGAAGAAATTTTTTTTTCCTGGTATATAGTCTTTTCCAAGAAGGGCTTTTGGGAGCAGTGGGTGCATCATAGTTTGAATATAACCCTGTCCATTAGAAATTACCATGACAGTAGTGCCTAAAGCAAGGCTAATCCCATCTTCTCTTGTGCTATATAATGTATATAAGGATGAAGATACTCATGCCTCAATGACTTTGTGGTCTAAAATAGGCAAGACTGGCAAAAGGCAGTAGAAAATAGCCATTTCTAGTCTCTGCTTTTCTGCTTGCAGTAAATTTTCCCTGTATGTTGACAACTCCCAAGATTATGCAAGGTAATGGTTATGATTAATCCAAGAGACCTGGGAGGTATTTAAATTTAAACTGATATGCTTCAGATCATAATTCAGATAAATCAGATTCTCTCTGAGGAAGAAATTATTGATTTTGATCTTGAATTTTTTTTTTTCCTTGAGACAGTCTTGTAGCTGCCTAATCGGGGGGATGGTAGGAAGATAAAGCAGTGTGTGTCTCCTCATTCCAGACCCTGCTTGGCATCCATACCAGTGTGGTATGGATAGGTGTCCTGTGAGGGGCACACACGGCAGGACAGTGCAGCCACTGCTTTGCTAGATGGCCTTGCAGACACCAGCTAGGACCCGGGCAGCCCCTTGGGTAAAGATGCAGCAGCACATCGGAATAGAGCTTAAAACAGCAATTAGAAGCAGTTTTGTGGTGGGCAATAGCTCAGGTCACACAATAAACCCCGTGGGTTTTGTGCAGTGCACAGAGACACTGGGGAAGCTCCTAATGGCCCTTGCACTTAAAACATCAGGTTTAACAGAGACTGACCCGTGGCCTTCAGAACCCAGAGCTGTGGAGTGACAGTGCTGAGTAGTCAAACAATGTAAATGGACCCCTGAATTCTCAGTGGTTACTGAGACCAACAAAGTAAAAACTGTTCCTGATGGCTCCCTTCCTGGGCAGTGAAACAGGTCAGGACTAGGCTCCTAACAGCCTTCATTCTCTGCAGAAACTGCAAGGTAATGGAAGGAATGAGGTAATGAGGTTCCAGTTCTGCTGCAATTAGCTTTGCAGGTAAATCTCTCTACATGTGGATTACCTTTTGTCATCTGAGAAATGGTGATTAGATTTCTCTCTTGAGGTCTAAAGCCTTTGTTTTCATCATTCTGCGCATCTTGACTGGAAGATGAAATACCTGATCATTGTGTGCAGTTGAAATTCAGAGCTCTGGTTTGGGGAATCCACCTGTGTACTGCAAAGTTTCCAATTTTGTTCTCCCAGGACTCCTGGTTATGATTCAGTGGACACAGCAATTATTTTGTCTTTAATTTTTAAAAAGTTTTAGCTGGGATATCAGTTCAATTTCTATTTTGTGCAGCAAAAGATGAGAGCTTAACCCAAGATATTAGAAAATGTAAAAAAGGTGGAGAACAGAATTGTATCATAAAAAGTGAAATGTGAAAATTTTGGGTGGGGATGTGGCAGTATCCTCTTGTCTTTCTGAGTAGGAAGCTAGATGTTCACGTCTGGTTGTTTTTCTACAGGAAAGTCCTGGGGTCTTGTGAGAGAGGAGGCAAAGCAGGAACATGCTCAGTTTTGTCTACACAGCCTTCATTAAAAGTCAGGCAAAAAAAAATGTATCTTGATATTGTGGAATCCTCAGATCTAAAGAAAAACCAGCAATGATGCATTCATGGAGGAGAGGAGTTTGGGGGAAAGGAGTGTACTTGGGTGTTACTCCTCAAAGGTGGAGCCAGAGATGGGTCAGAACAAATAGCTTAGCTTGGCTTGATTATACAGTGGTACATTAAAAAAAAGATAAAAATCACTGCTTTGTTCCCTAGAGGAAGGCAATAACTCATGAGGGGACTTGTTTTCCATCTGGACTCACTACTTATTATTTTTATAGCAACCTGAGATTAAGTCGTCATCTTCCACCAGTTTAATGAACCTTTGAGACAGAAAAATCAGTTAGGAGAGGAATTCTCTGAGCTGCCTTTCAGACAGCACAGGGCCAGGGACTGTCCTGCTTGGGCAGAGGTTGCCATTTCCTCCATGAAAAGGAGAATTTGTACAGTAATGGTCTCATCTTGCCTCAGCGGGGGGCTGGAGAGATTAAAAGGATGTATTTGTGGTGAGTTATTATGGCTGTTCCTCTCCTGAGAGACACAGTATGGTTAAAAGGCAAAACATTGCATAGCCTGGTACTTGTGGGTACTGCTGTTGTCTTTCTGTGTCATTTCCATGCAGGCTTTGAATCCTGGTGTTTGCCAGGGACTGTGGCACATGTCCTACAGTGCTCCAGGGAAAAGTGTGAGACACAGCAGTGATGGTTATGAGAGCACAGGTTGCTTGGTGGCAGTTTTGCTGTTTTCAGGTGGTGTATTTTGCTCTTCCATGAGCCAAAGCCAGTGGGGAATATTATATTGAATATACCTTGAAGCCTGCCTCAGGGGACTGGCTGAGCACAAGGGTGCTCTAATGAGCAATGATATAAACAGTAGATAATGGCATAAAAATCCCAGGTGGAAGTGAGCTAAAAATTGTAACTTGCCCTATTATCTTCACTTCCAAGGCATGATTTATTTGATGGAAGAAGTCCAAGTGTGTTACATTTGCCATTCTTGGAGCATGTGGGCCGAGACTGATTTGTTGACTTGTGTTAAGGGGAGGGATTCACTTCAGTGTAACTTGTGCTGTAGCAGCATGGCCTAACCTTAGGTCAGAAGAAACAGGACTGTGTGTACAATATGGCCCTGCTGTCCCCATGTTTTTCAGAAAAACAAGTACTTTTCAGAAGCCTAGTGAAAAGAAATAATGAAAGGGGTACTGAGATCAAGAAAAAATAATCTGTCTTGACATTTCATCTGAGGCTACTTGAAATATTGCAAGAATCTGGAATCCACTGGGGGAAATGAGTCTGGAATGACAGGGCTGTGCAGGAGCTGTTCTGAGAACTGGAAGAAGACACAGAGTTAAAAATAAAGCAAAGCAAGGGAAGATGCTGCAGTAACTTAGCCCACTCTATATTGCTTTTGTATAGGTGTGGGGGAGAAGGCAGGCAGCAGCTGGCTGCTTCAGAAAGCCTATTTTTATTAAGTCAAATTTCAAAAAGCCAATCCAGTCAATATGGGTTGTAAAACACTTACGATCTCTTCTGATGGTGGAGCCTGTATTTTTCCTCCTTCTCTTCCCTTGCACCTCCTGCTCCAACAGGAAACAACCCAAGTGACTCTTCCTCCAGCGTCATTTTTCTGGAGACCTCCATGATTCCCAGGCTATGCACCATGGGAGAAGCTAATTAGAGATCTGACTCTGAATGAATTCTTAATTGCAGATTTCAACGCAGTATGAAGGGGACTGATCTTATTATTGGCAGTTACTAACTGGTATTGGGACAGAATCATCCTAAAGTTTACTCTCTGGGCAAAATCCATCACAACAGCATGTATTTCTGTGATCTTTGTTTTTGGCAGTTTTCTAATTGCTCATGATTGTCTCTGAAGTGCTCTTGGTGTACCTAACAGAGGTGTCTGTGTTCCCTGGGGTCCAGCAGAGCAGCCCACATGGATACTCCGGTTGCAGAGCCCTTGGAAACAGCATGGTCTGAACATTGCTGTGCTCTCTCTCAGAACAAGAGAAGCTCTTTAATCCTTCAGATGGTGTTTCAAGGCACAGAGTACTGATGAGGGGTGGGATACAGACAGACTGACAAAAAGATGCCTAGGAAAGGAGGCTAGCTTCCTGAGGGAGGGATGTGCTGTTGGATCCTTTGTCATTTCTCTGCCAACGTGTTTTATCCTACTGCTTCTCAAGCCATAAAGTGGGGAGAGTTCCCTTTAGCATCAAGCCTCTCCCTGAGCCAGCCAAGGCTGCTGATAAACCTTTGTGTTCTGTGAATATCTTTCAATTACCTTCAGATAATTTCACCAATCACTGAGTAGACACCAGTGACCTTGGACAGCTGGAATGTTGTAACAGGTGAATGATCCCCCTCCTGTCACCAGTGCCTTCCAACACCTGTTTCCTTTACAGAGCAACTCACAGTATGACTGTGTGGAATGTATGGAATACATTTCCTGCTGAGAAGAGGAATGAAAATGCTGGGATAGTTTCTCTGGTGGCTTAAGAGGAGCTGGCAAGGAAGGTGAGTTCCATTGTGTCTCTGGGGAAAGGGGCTTGGTGGATTGGCTCTTCATCTGAGTCAGAAGAGATGTGGAAAGCCCCTGTGCTGTGTAGGGCACTCGGGCCTTGTGTTTGCTTACACACAGGTTAACTGAACTCCAGCCTCCTCTTGCTGAACCAGATCTTAGCCTCTAGGCCAGACCAAATCAGTCTGGAGAACCAGCAAAGTGACAGTATCAATGTTTGACACCTGTCTCCTTCAGAGGACAAGACTGATAAATCTGCAGCTTTGTCTGGGCCTGAGGCAACCAAATCCCCAGGCATGGTGGGCCAGTGAGGCTGAGCTTTCCAACCAGCCTGGAGCCTTAAATCTTCAAGATATTCCTGGGTCCCGTTTGGTACAGGATCTCAAAATGGTGGTATATGTATGTGGCTGCTCTCTCCTGAAGTTACCCACATTCTGAGGATCTCTCCCACAGGGAGCAGAGTGCCAAAGGCTGCTCTCATAGTAAATTCCTCAAGTGTCTACAAGATGCTTCACTTGGAGCAGCATGAGGTTGCTTTTTGTAATGGTTTGAGGGTGAAGCTTAGCAGTGCCTTACTGCTCACCTGGGCACAGGTAAAGGGTGAGTGTGGCAGATTAAAACATCTGTCTACAACTACACTTATTAAAGAGTCTCCCTTTTGCCTTTTTAATAGTGGTATTGGCCCTGTTCAGGGGATGGGAGTGGATTTAACAAGATTTTTCCCTTCTTTTGCACCCTTACTCATCTCTGCCCATGTGTTGGAGCAGCTGTCCTGTAGGGTGGTGAGAAAGTTTGCAGGTAAATATTGATTATCTCTTCATAGTGATTCAGCAAAAAGACAGCACTTTACTTTTCACCTGCATTGCATCCCTTCTCTCAAGTGAATTAGTACCTGAGGAGTATCCTTAAGAGATAAATCCTTACATATGTGAATGAAAGAGGCCTTTAAAATAGGTATAGAATCCATGATAAAGGATCCCCAGAGTCCTATAACCATTCTGCTGCCTTTGTTAGTGCCTAAAAACCAGGGATTTTTTGTGGGGCAAAGAAAGGTGGGAGGCAGTTGATGAGAGGAGCAATGTACCCTGCTGACAAAACTCATCTGAACAGATACATCCAGGACCTCTGTGTCTCCTTTCAACTGCCTCATTCTGAGCAACCGCGTTAAGAAGGAAAAAAATATTTAAAGCTCTCCTAACCAGAGCCCCACGGGAAAACAAGAGGAATATCAGCAGAGCTGGTGCTGCCATGGGTGGGAAACCCACGCAGCACCAGGATCAGCACATCCCTGCTGTGTGGCAGCACCTGCTGCTGCCCTGCCTTGGCACAGGCTCCAGTGCTCCTTTGTACTCTCCTTTGATCCCGTGCTGTGTTCAGCAGTGGGCACTCGATTAATTCTGTTCTCATGTTGCCGAGGGGGAGGTGTGTGCAGCTGCAGGGGGAGGAAGAGCTCGCTTTGGGCCCCATGCACTGGGAGATGCTGTCCTTAGGGATTTCCTGATCCTCTCCAAAGTGCAGCCCTTTCTCAGGAAGGAGCTGATCCTGTGAGACACTGAGGGCCCCCAGGGCACTGACATGTGAGAGTGTTTTTAGGCCAGGTCACTGTAGCCTCAGTCTTCTCCTTCCCCTTCCACCCTCTCATAGTCAAGGCTGCTTTTCCTGCTGCACTGCCCTTCTGGCAACTGTGGGTCTCTGCTGCTTACCATAACCTCAGTCTATCATCTGAGGATGCAGCAGTTAAATAACAGTCTGAGCTTCTGCAAAACAACTGTGGGAGTCCCTCAGGCCACCGAGGCTGCTGTTCCTCCCCCAGAGCCCCAGGGAGCAGATGCAGTGACTGTAAGAAGGCTTCTGAGGACAGCAGAATAAAAGCAGCTCACACAGTGGCCAGCAGGCTCTAGCTGGGCTGGAAACTGCCCCATCCTGCATCAAATCCCACTAGGGGGGATGCATTTCTCCTGGCCTTTCCTGGTTTGCAAGTCATCCATCTTGTGACAGAAAGGGGCACGAGGAGAAGAGCAGGGATCTCTTTGTAACTGAAAATCAGTCAAGATAGGGATAATCTTTTAACCTAAAACTCTATTTCCAGTAGCAGTGGTTCTTCCTCACCAGGATTTCTGCATCAGTTCTGTGCTGCTTCCAGGAAGACATCTGCCTGGTGCTTGGATGGAAGTTGTACTCTCTGCTCTCTGGGGATGGTTTCCCCTGGCTGGAGTATTGGTTCCTGCCTTCCCTAAGGATAGCCTTTGCCTGCTGCTTGTTTTCCTCCCTGAATGCCTGTTTCCAAGGGAAAGTGCTACTTTAGGGTTTATACTCCTCTCTTGCTGAGCCCTGGTGAGGGCTTTCAGAGCCCTTTCCAAACTGGTGATGGGCTCAGGTGATGTGGACTGCAGGCAGTGACTGCTGCTTACCTGGGGTGTGCTTTGGGGCCTCCAGGAGCAGCAAAGCTCTTCTGTAAACTCCATCAGAACACAGGCTGTATGTTGAGGTACTCAGCATCCTTGATCTTCTCCTCTGAGACCCAGCAGTTAGCTTATTTGCACTCTGTTGTGGCAAAAATACAAAGAAAACAAGTATGAAATATTATTTAATGAACTCTGGAAATGAATAATGAATACATCATTTTTAAGTGGTTCTTCAGGCTGCTCCAGAGTGCTATCCTGAGATGTGAAAGCAGGAATCTTGGCTAATACAAAGGAGAGCAGTCATTTGGTTCCTGAGTGAACAGCTCACTGGATGAATGGGACAGTTAATTGTTTCTTGAAGCAAACTTCTCAGACATCAGTGTGTCTAAGAAGGAGACTTGGCAGTGTGCTGAGCCTTAATTTTTCAACAGTGTGAAAGATGGGCTTGACCTACCTTTGCTTTGAGTTGGTGCAATGCCACTGACTTCAGTGGAGAATTTGTAGCTCTCACATTTCACCTGCCTGGCTATTTATTGGCACTGCAATGAGAAATGAAACACCAAGCAAGGTTTTCCAGCAAGACTACAATTTTCTGGAAGATCCCATGCTGACAGAAGAGTAGAATATGACTGACTTAAACTGATTTGTTACATGTCTTGTGTTAAACACATTATCTTTGCCATGATATCCTGGCTTAGTCTAGATCTAAAAACCAAGAAAGCTGTTTGATACCTTCATCTATTGGGAGACTGGCTCACATTCCAAATAAGTTACACAGCATTCTTTCCTAGACTGAAAAAATTCAGATTGGTCTTCAATTATTGCTTATAACTCAAAAGGGTTCTAAGACAGCTGTGCATTTTGGGTTTGGTGTCCCTTGGAGTCTTTAGTGGATAGACTTATGATAGTGAAAACATTTTAGGGATGGATGACTCAAGAAATTTCCTTTTTAGAATCTCTTTAAAATAACTCCATTTGAATGAGAAAATCAGAAGGATTATTTTTAAAAAGCAAATGTGTATTTCAGTATGGTATGAGTGTTTGGATAAAAAAAGCCAATTTAAAAATTAACAATCCAGGAAAATTATTAGCAAAGGTGCAAAGTCTTCAAGTTACCAACAAGGAGAAAATGTGCAAGCAGCCAGCCGCTCAGGAACTCTTTTATTGTGAAGGCATCTTCTGTGTGTGCAGCTTGCAGATGTGTCAGAGGACTGAAGTGGAGGTGTGGTGATGGCTGGTGGAGGTGTAGGGGCCATGGTGATGACCAGAGTGCTGCCTAGCCCTAGTCTCAGTCTGCCTAGCCCTTTCTGCCTTGACTCGTTGTGCTGTGCCTGACCCCCACAATGGGATGGCTGTGTCCCTGGAGCTTGGATAGGCAGTTCCCCACAGGGACAAAACTCCTTACCAAGGCTCTTCTCCATCTCCACTCCATGAAACAGGCATTGCTCAGATGGTGTGGAAGTAGGCACCTCATGCAGGGCTCCCTGCCAAGCTCCCTAGGAGCCAGATGTTAGTGGCAAGTGAGTGTCAAGTAAGCCCTTTACCGAAGTGTGTGTGATATAAAGAAAGTTCAACTTCTATTTTCATGTCAAGAGACTATTACAAACCAGTCAACTCCTTGGTGTAGCACATGGTTGGTTTTGTGGTGCGTGAGACACAGATGTGGTCCATAACCTTCCTTTCACATCACAGTTTGCATCTTGCTTCAAGGTCAAGTGTGGTTTTCTTAATTCACTCTTCTCTTACAATTTCTTTCCCCCAGCTTAAAAATTAAGGGTTACACTTGTGTATTGTTGCATGTAAAGATAGAAATTTGATTTTTAAAACATGTCAGACATCTCTTTGAAATTGGGAGTTAGATCCCTAAATATCTTTCTGGAAATCTGGAGCTGTGCACCAGATGGAGAATCAGCACTTAAAGAGTAATTTTACTAAGGAAGTGGAGTGAAATTATTTCCTTTAGCAAATAGTTTCACAGCATGAAGAAAGAAAGCAGAGCCATCATCTTGCACAGGGAGATCATGCTTATTCTCCCCCTCTTCATGCCTCTTTCCTAGGGTTTTGGGAGGCTCTTTGGGGTTTTTTTTTCTCCTATGGATGCATCCAGGCCACATCATGGCACAATGGAATGTGCCAAACTAGGTATTGGCTCCTCTCTAATCAGCATCAGTTGCAGGTCAGAGTGAGCACTTTGTGTCTCATGAAAGGCTGAACCCTTTTTATGTCCTGAAGTGATTTGAGAGTAGATATAAATGTCACAGATACACTGAACAAGAATTACTGGCCTGCAAAATTAATCCAAGATAATGTCAGAGGCTCTTCAAGGCAGGCTGATAATGTGGTGTGTCAGCCTTATGTAACTGGATATATGTACCTGAGGTCATGTGCAAATGCAGGGGCTGCAGCTGAGCTCAACACCCCAGGAAATGGACAGGAAAATCCCAATGTCAGAGTTTCATAGACTGGCAATGTCCCTGGTGGGAAAAACCCAGTGCCTGATCATCTCTGAAGGCAATAGTGACACTGCAGACTGTCAGGAATTAGTCCTAATCTAGACAGTCTAGGAGAGATCTTCAAAGTTTCCTTATTCTGGATGCTGGGGACATGTGAGGTGTACGAGTAAGGTTTTTGCAATGTCTGGGAGGGAAATGAAACTTTCTAGACAGGTAGAGCTCATCAGTTTTCAAAAAAACAGCTTCTGCTTAGAGATCAAACAACTGCCATATGGTGTTGTTTTTTCCTATAGCACAAACATATTTTGCTGTGCCAGGAGAAGTCTGGGGAACTGATTGTCAGTGGCCACACAGGATATGGCTAAACTTGGATTAAAATACTACCAAAGCATGGAGCAGCTTTGGAGAAAGGAGCTGAATGGCAAGTAGAGGAGGGAGTGATGCAGTTGGTCACTTAAGGAAAGAGGTACTGCTCAATTTAACCTCAGTTTTATTGTACAAAACCCTGGCTGCTGCAAAGATACAAGTGTAAAAAATAAATATTCTAAAACCCTTTATATAACTAGACTCCTTCACCAAGCTCTGAATCAACATTAATTCAGTTAAAAACCACAAACAAATAATTGCATGTTACTGCTCTCATTCTTGGCTATAAGATAAAATCTCATTAGTAGCTGCAATAATAGCACATCTAAGAGCAAAATTTGGCTTTAAATGCTTTCACTTTCACAACACCCACTTTTCATTTGAATGCTCAAAGTTGCTGCAAAACATTTTTGAAAATTAGCTATTAGCTACATACTGTAGTAATTTTTCTAGTGACAGCCATTGCACAGAACATCTACATTGTAATAAACTTTTTGCAGTGCCTTAAATTTGTCTTGTTATTGTCTATCAAGTGTTGTTATTGCTAAACTTGTTCCAGTGCTGACTCAGTTGATGAGCATAATTTTACCATGTAGGCAGCCCTAATTCGTGATGATCTGGGGCTTCACATAGCATCTAGAACCTTCCTCAAAAGCCATTTTGCGAGTGACTAAGACATTCATGAAAGGTCTTTGAGCTGGAGGTTTGTGCTACAAATGCAAAGCAGCATTTATGTTTTGGGCTTTACAAATGCAGTTTTAATTTTGCCTTAATCCATACTTCGTTAAAGTGGGCCATGTAGAAACTGTTTCTCTGGTCTCCCAAGCAGCTTTCTGTGTTACATTAGGAAAGGAGAAGAAAAAAAAAAAAAGGGCAAAGTTATAGCATTCAAGACAGCCTGAAAAAATATTTTTCTTTTCCTTGGCCTCCCTTCCCCCTTCCAGGCTTTCTGCTCCAGTGGCTTGTATTGTAGTCATACTATGCTTGGAGTGACTTGTGAGCATCCCTAATGCTGCATCCCTGGCACTGTAAGCAAATAAGCTATTTTTGTGCAGCAATCTGTAAGCTGCACTTCAAGAAAAATTTCCTTGTCTGCTGACAGACACCCAGGAAGGCTCAATGAGGTTTGAACACAGTGGCAGAAAGAGGAACATTGCCTTGTTTTCCCTGGTGCAATAAATTCAAAACAGCTGGAGGAGGGGGCAGTGGCAGTGGGGTTTCCCCTCTGTCCATGAGCACCGTGGGAGCAAGGGGTTCTGCTGCAGGCACTGCATTTGGGTGTGTGGCACAGGGAGTGCAAGGGCAGCAGCGCAAGGCCTTGCAGTGTGGCTGGGGGCTGTGGCAGGCAGGGGCCAACACAACCTTCTGGAGTGCATCAAAGGTCAGGGCACCGCGAGCTACAACTTGGTGAGACGCAAATGGGACTCGATTTATGCCAGTTGTGTTTCAAATGTAATCACCTCACAGGAGGGAATTCTGCCTTAACACAAGGTTTGAGTGGAAGAAGAGGAAGTTGCCTCCTCCCTCTGCCCCTTTTATCATCGCTGGTGATGAACAGGGGTGTGTGGAGGCTTTCCTAGCTGTAGTCTGGAAGGAACACACTCATCCCACTGGAGTGACTGGCACCAAGGTTAACTGCAGAGAGGATGTTGGGCACCTGCAGGATGGAACCAATGGCAGGGAGAGGTATCACAAAAAGGTGGATTGCTTTGTCCTTAGATCTGTCCTGCTAAGGCAAAATCCTTTCCTTCTCAGAAAATCATGGGTCTCCCTGCCATGAAGTCACATCTGGCATCCAGGGAAGCTGCTTTTTCCTTTGCTTTCATTTCTAGAGAGTTTCCTGCAACTCTCTTTGGATTTTAAGCTGTTTGTTGAAGTCTTATATTCTTTCCCTCCCACTCCAGTATTTCACTTTTTTTTTTTTTTTTTTTGCCCCCTGCCTTTTGTTTGATAACAAATTGCTGCTGCACCACTGGAGCTGTGGTTTGCTCTGCTCTTTGTACAAATGGTTTCAAAGAGTGGAGGAATGGCTCAGGCCTCCTGACTACTCTCCCCATACACCACTTTTGAGGCTTCAAGGCTCACCTGCTTTTTAGCAAATCAGAGTTGACACTGGTTGACTTCAATGCTGGTGGAAGCTTTTCCCCTGCTTCATGGGGTTTGTGGATGGGCTGTTGGCAAGTGTTCCTGACTGCAGCTGCTAAAACCTTATTTCTCTCTGTATGGAGGTGCAGAAGTTGCTTCCAGTGAGTCCCTGGGGGCTCTTGCTGCAGTGTCAAAAGCTTGTTTCATTGCAGGGATGGGGCAAAGGCTGCAGAAGGCCAGTTCAGTGCACTGAGATTAGAGCTGCCTTTGCTGGGGGAATTGATGCATGCAGTGTAATGTGTGAGTTGTAACCAGAGGTCTGGTGTCCCAGTTAGCTCCAGTTAATATGTGAGAATGGCACTACTATTACTGAGAATAAACCTACCCTGCATGCTATAAAAAATCCAGCAAGACGCCCTCAGATCTTATAAACACTGCTGACTGCTGCTTCTTGGGGCTGGCTTGAACTGCAGCCTAGGGAGGAGCCAAGAGGTGGAGGAGAGCTGCTCTCCCTCCCAGAGTGGTCTGGCCTGGGGTGGAATTAACCTCTTTGTTCAGTGCAGAGGAAAAAAAAATTCAAAGCAGGCCAGGGTTGACCTACATTTGATCCTTGCAATGTGCAAGTTGTGCTTCCTGCACATTTTCTTGTGGTGACCTTTTGTTCCTAGGAGGTAAGAACTGCTTTGAGGCATTGCTGTATGTTTTGTACAGCAAAACTTTCCTTCCAACAGGAAAGGATAATTTGAAGATTGCTATTTCTGTTACAGGAAATCCCAAAATCGAATTAAAAAAAGGAAAGTTGTTCTTGTGAAGTCTTCAAATATCATAGGATTAAATCTCTCTTTAGATTCTGACATTATGGATGGGATGATTGCCACTGATCTCTCATATGTGCCTTGTGCTTTGGAATGGGATGTTTTGCCAAAGTCTCTCGTCACCACCAACCAAATCTCAGAGAGCAGGGAAGAGAAACATGGTCTGTGCCAGTGGGGTGAGGGAAGGGCCAGGGGGCCAGGTTTTCAAACAGGAAACTGAGGAAAGGATGGGAATTTTCATCTGCTTGTGACAGAGGGAAGGAAGCAGGAACTGGTTATTCGGGGGACAAAAGGCAATTCAGAGCAGCATATGGTGGTCCAAGGCAGAGCTGTGCCAATGCTTTTTTTCCCCTGCTCCCTTCTGTCTGTTTTCTGGAGGAACGAAGGCACGGGTGAGGAAGAATGTAAGGAAAGCTGCTTGAGGCTGAACAAGGCTTTTGACCTTGAACAAAATATCTGCATTTACAGAACTGGGAGAGCCACTCCCAAGGCCTAAGTGATGGATGGCTCCCTTGCACCCTCCTCACCCTTTCCTTAGTGACCGCTACCTCCAGCTGCTTTGAGCCTTTAGTTGATGGAAATAAGAGTCTGAAAAGACCCTTCTGAAAAGACTCTTCTTCAAGGGGAGCACAGGCAGCTGCCTGAGGCCAGGGGCCTCTCCCCACATCACTGGAGCACTGGTGGTGCTGTGTTAGGTTTACTGCAAGAGATGTTCAGAGCCTCTTCCATGGCCCACACAAGAGGAGGTACTGGCAGACTTTAAGGAATACTGGGATTTTTCAACGATGTTTTCCACCAGACAGTGACAAGGCCTCTTGGTGCTCATCTTCTGGGAGCCGTCAGCGAAGAAGGGCACTGGTGCTGCTGCCGAATTCTGTATCAAAGTGTGTGTTTTGTTTTACTTTCTCATGAGGAAGGGGCTGGAGAATGTGCAGGTGAGGATGGACAGAAGTGGCCCTTCCCAGCAGCCTCCCCCCTGCAAGGTCAGCCCCTCCCCAGTGGCACAGCATGTGTGCACTGCCTGCTGCATCGTGCTGTTTGCAGACTCCTAGCTGACAAAGGGAAGAAAAAACACACGAGGTGTCTGCAGGCAGCCACACCTTCACAAGGTCCCATCTGTAGCAGAGCTCAGCCACAAAACCGATCTGACCTATTTTGCCTTGCTGGCTCCTGACATAGGCAAAGGCTATCCAGTCACAAATCCTTGCCATGAGGGCACTTGGTGCCTTTTGACTGGGTTTTGTCAGCCAGCACCTTTTCCGTTCTGTGCAGCTAGCCAGGTGAACTCAGCTGAGCTAAATGCCTCGGGGGCAGAGAGCAGCCTGACCTTATCAGTGGATGTGTCCCTTTCATTTGAAGGATGCTGAGGTTATAGAGTCAGAGGTAAGAGATGGAAAACAATGTTTGCCGGAGCAGAACATCAGCTCCTGCCACGTTACCCCTCCTGCACAGTGAAGTGAAGCTGTGACCAAGACCAGAGTGCAACTGGTTGGCTCCAGGTTTTGATACAACGTTGAGTTCAGGTTATTTGTGCAGTCTTGCTTCTGCTGCATCCCAGCTTCTGAGAGCTTAACTGCTTCCATGTCTTCTGTGTGCTGCTTAACAAAAAACAAAAAAAAAAAAAACAAAAACCAAAAAAAATGGAGAGAACTAGAAATCCATCTGTCCTGTTTTGTGGCATTGCATTTAAGACCCACACGGGGCTGAGACCTTTTGATTGGCTTTACTTTGCTTTATGGGCTAGTAGAGCAGTGAACTGTCAGGCACTTACATGGTGACCCTGTTTCGTTTTCTCTTCTCTCTGTCATACCTCGTGCTTTGCAAGATCCAGCTTTGCTTGAATCCTGCACAGTACCCTTCCTGTGTCCAACTCCTGCTCACTTGTGAGCAGTCAGCACAATTTATTTGCTGTGGAATATAATCTGTCAGCAGATTTTTCTCCTTCCTCGTGGAAAGGCTGAATCCAACACAGTGCTGCCACTGTACTCTGCATTATAAACTGTTCCAAGCAGGGATTTGCACTTGCAAAGCATCTTCTTCTGTCCCTCTCTAGTGGCCAGCACACAAGCAGAGATTAATTAATTTCCATCACCAAAACAGTTTTGCAGAGCAGTTGGGCTTGCTGTCAGATGCTGTGATTGTCCCTTGATGGTAATCATCCAGTGTGGAATATCAAGTTATGGCTCCAAAGGAACAGCAAATCAGAGCTTTCGTTGATATCAGCCTCTGCAATCCCTCTGAAGGCAGCACAGCTCCAGCACTTCACACTACACATGGTGTGTGCCAGCCTTTATCTGGCATCTCCAGCTCTAATAGGAACATACGCTTGGCTAAATTAAGAAGGAATATTTTTGTGCTTTAGTATAAGCATACTAACAATTCCAGATTATTTTAAGGATGTGTCTTAAAAGCATTAAAAGTGGCATAAATAATATTATATGTAATTTACCACTGTGGAGACTATCAAGTGTTGTCATGCTACTGGCATTGTATTTAATACCCAGGCCGCCAAGAGGCATCACTAATGGAATTTGCATTAATATACACAGCTTCTTTAAAAATTAATTACCCAAAGTAGAGCATCATGTACTGAGACTCTCAAACAGGAGAGAAACACTGAAGCAGCACTAAAATAAGCAGTCTCGGAGCTCCTTGGGAAGCCAAGGGTGGCTGGAAACATTGCCCCAGCCATTCTCTCCTGCCCAGCGCATCATGATGGGGATGCAGACATAAACTGACAGCGGGAAGCATTGCCATGGAAAATTCTGAAGGAAATCATAGATTTGGACTGGGCCCGGAGGCTGCTGTGATGCTACTGAAGGCTGCAGCTGCAAAGAAATACAAGTAACCTGTTAAGTCACAAAAAGGAAATGTGATCTTTTCCAATGTTTCCCTAGAGGCAGGGAGGTTGCCAGCGCCTTACAACACGTGTGGGTCACACTTTTGTGTGCTGAGGGAGGTCTGCATGGGTCAGAATGCCTGGCATCACCAGTGAGGATATGTCTGATAACCCTCATCAACCCCTCTATTTTCCTTTTCTTCCATCAGCCTGCAAATGCAATGGCAGATTGGGATGCTGTTCACTTGACTGTAATAAATTCTCAGCAGCCATTCAGTCTCCAGCCCCTCCAGTTTCTTCATGTGCTGGAAATGGCTGGAGATGCATTTTTGCTGCTCTACATGGAGGACAAATAAACAAATGTTACTGGTCACGTGTATTGATAGCTTTAGTCAGAAGCTGAACAAAGTTAATGGTATTTGTGAAAACACTTCGGCAGCTCGTGTCCTTCCTTTCTTTTGTACTTTAGTTTTGCTGGTTTGTAAGTCTGAGCTCTGTCTATGAGGGATCTGACCTCATTGCCTATGGATATCCTTTGTATCAGCTGAGTGAGGGGCAACAGACCCAGGAATGTGGATTGTGCCTGGGCCAGGCAGAGTTTCTTTCTCTCCAATAAGTTTTTCACATTGTTGAGTTCTTTACAGATTTTCTGCCAAGAACTTCCCACAAGTGTAGGTATTTTCCTGCATTACTACCTGTAAGTGAATGTTCTTTCGCCAGTACTGTTAAAATTATGAGTAATTTCCAGCCTTCTTACTGTCACCTTGAAGGTATTTATGAGTTCTGGCCCTGCTCCCTGTGAGTCAAGGCAGTGCCATTGTTGCTCTTGCAATCCCAAGCCTCGCTGTCCAATTTCAGGGTTCGTTACTCAGCAGTGGAAGCTCTCTCTGGGCTGGAATTTGGAAGGTGGGCTCTCAGGCTGGGAGCAGCTACAAAATGTCCAATGCAGCTATTCACTGTTATACTCATGGCAGAGCAAGGGAAATGAATGGTTTTAGTGGCAGTTGGGCTGCTTTTGGTGAGTTACTGGAAGTTAAATTATTTTCAAGCAGTGCAACAGTTCTGCTTTTGCTGCAGCTTCTGTCCCCTCAGTGTCTCCATCTGCCCGAGGCATGTGTTCAGTCTGGGCAAGGGAACTCAGGTGCAGAGACTGGTGCAAGTCTCGGTGGTCAGATAGCTCTGGGCCAAAAATACTGTAGGCTAAAATACAACTGAAGACCTTAAAAGGGGAAGCTTTCAAGACAAATTCTTCAGTTTCTCTGAATCCAACCCTAGTCAGTACTTGTAGGCTTCTTGGCTCTCTATGGATGGAGAGGAAGGCCAGGTATAGTCTCTAAGAGCTGTTTTTTTGATTTAAAGGGAGGATGTTACAGTGAGAACTGAGATGTTTAATGAGAGCCTGTTTTTCTGATTCATCATTTCAGAGCTGTGTTTGGTGGTCTGGGTTACCTTCCCTCTCCAATCCCCAGGAAATCATGTTATTAGTGACAAATGCTCAGGCTGCTGCTGGTGTCTGAGGGTTCACTGCACAGAGCAGGCTCAGGGGACAGGAATATCCCCTCGGGAAGGCTGAGGGGGTGGTTGGCAATGAGAAAGAACCGTCACTTCATTCTGCAGCAAAATGAGACACAAATTAAATGCTTCCACACTAAACAGAAATTCAAAGGGCCCCTTTGCTGACCAGGTGTGCTGAGGGGCAGAAGGGGAACGGAGAGCTGGGGATGGGGGTGTGTGTGTTTGTCAAGGGATCCATTGCTTTCCACCCAGTGTAGGATGAACTGGTCACTGGGACATGAATAGAAGCCATCAAAAATGAGGGATATTGGAGATGAGTTGAGCTGGACTCCAACTCTCAAAGACAATCTGAAAGCTCTGGAGTGGGTCCAAGGAGTGAAATGGGTCAAGAAGCTCTAAATCTGGGAAATCATTGTTTGTACATCAGAATGAAAATTGGTATTTTCCCTTTCTTTCTCTGCCCACGCTGGTGGGAATGCCATTCTGGTGACTGCCCTGAGCCCCCCCCTGCCGTGCTGCTTCACCACCACCCCTGGAGCCCTACTCCTGCAGCCAGCATTCCAGGGTAAAAGAGGATGGAGAAGGGATTGTTCTCTGCTCCAATGCTGGGAACTGGGGATACAGAGTCTGAGGCTGTTGCTCCCAGTTTTTTTGTGGGAGAACTCCCCTGGGTTCAGACTGTCCTGAGCTTCTTCCAAGGCTGAAATCCAGAAAGTGCAGATATAGTGCTGGCAACAGCAGGCGGCCCCTTCCCTAGAGGAGGATGGAGCTGTCGAGATCTGCAGACAGAGGCTTTTGCAGGACTGCAGTGAAACAGGCAGCTGAAAACATTCAGCTACATTGTAAGGGGTGAAAGAGACTGCTGAGGCACTGGGGAGGGCAGGGTGCTTTCTGTGTCTCAGGACAGGCTGCACAACCTCAGCTGCTCCCACGAGCCACCAGGGCTGAGCTGTGCCGTGGGAAGGGCTCTGCGTGCAGAGCAGAATTCTGCGCTAACAGGAAGGGGATTTGTCTTGTTGTGCCTTGCTGCCTTTGATTTCCCCAGAAACAAAGTGAATCCCACAGGCATTTCTTTCTCTCTTTCCTCCTGAAGTTGATGTTTTTAAGAGATTCAGGAACTGCGTTATTGAGGAGACGGCTCCTAGGGAAGGCAGCTTACAGTGCTGGGCAAGGCAGCTTCTGCTGCCTGGTGCTGCATCCTGAGACTGAGTTAGGAGCACTCTGGGAAAAACTGAACTGATGCTCAGTGCCTGCAGCTCAATGGTAGCTCTACGGTAGTAGTTTAAACCAGCACAGGGCCTGGAGCAATATCAAAACAAGGTAGCAGAGGACTGGAGATGTAGCTAGTGAGGGCAAAATTGTTGCTTTCCTCTCTGTTACCAGCAGCATTATTTCAGCCTCAGATTATTCCTGCTTCCAGCTCCAATGCTCAGCCAAGCCGTGGGACAGACCTGGCTTCCTGACAAGGAAGTGTGAATCTGAACCAGCCATCACCCTGTTTCTGGAGCAAAGCTGATGTTCCCAAGGAAATCCCTGTTCTGGGGTGGCAAGGCCCCATGCTTCAGGGCTGTTTCGGTATGTCAGGGATTTGGCAGCAGGAGAGTGGGGGGGTTGATGGAGCAGGGGTGCATCTCCAAATTATAACCTGGTCCTCTTTTACTAAGGACAAAATGGTGGTTGAGTATATATATATATATATATTTTTTTTTTTTTTTTTTTTTTTAATATTACTGACAAGATGGAGTTTGAGTATTTTTATTCTCCTCTCTCCTCTATTATTTTTCCCTCCAGCTCTTACTAATGCTCTGCTGCTGCTCAGCCAGGCAGCGGGGGGCGGAGGGGCTGTGTGACCCTGTGTGTCCCAGGCCCTCCTGTCCTCAGGACATGGCTTTGCAGATGGGACTAAATCCATGTGCTAGCCAAAACCCCGGCAACACTTTCCTTTGAATCAGCATCTCTCTGGGAGCCTTTTCCAATATAACTTTGGTACTGTAAATGCTAGAGATATTTACCTTCTGTTTCAGGGGAGAGAGAACTTTGGTCTTCCAGCATGATATTTAATTCCTTGGGTGGGCTTAGCCTTTATGGGCTCTAGGTTGTCAGCCAGGGGGGCAGGGGAGCTGTGCTGGATTTCTGCTTGTTCCCTCCTAGGTGTGTGAGGTATCACCCTCACAAGCAGATGGCTTTGGAGGAGTCTGTCTCCAAGGAGCTCTGCTGGCTCTGGATGTGGCAGAAGTCACAGTGCAGAAATCTTAGCAGCAGCATCACCTTGCAGATGTTATCCTCCACTCACCACAGTTTCCTCTCTCCAGAAAGGCCTCTCTGATTGTTGCTCGTAGCATAGGAAAGAAAGGGTGACCACGACATGTGGGTCTCGTGAGCAGAGAATTTGAATTGACATGCATTGACCCAGAGGCTCTTGTGGCTGCTTGTAGGGTGATGCTCCACAGCTTTCATAGTCCCAGGCAGTCAGGGATTGTCCCAGCTGAGGGCAGGGCCAGAGGAAAGGCATCTCTAGTTTTCTCATGGTCTTTTAAAAATGGTCATCAAAATGTTTCCATTTTCAACAGCAACACATTTTCAGAGGTTACTAAACAACACCTGGATCTCTGAAAATTAAATACAACTTTTTATCCAAACCTAGGTATTTCTATATACTCTCCCTAGTTTACCGTTAGAAATGCAGAATGCTTGGAGCAGAAACTAAAAATACTCCCAGGTTTTTAATTGTGGTTGAAAAGGCTATTTGCCTGTTTTGAAGGGTTAGTTTTCACTGTTATTTGGAACTTGTTGCCTAAAGCAAAGCACAAAGTTTAGGTTTGGCCTGCCCACACAACATTGTCACACTGATCTTTGGTCAGCCTGGCCACCCACAGGCTATCCAAAATATCACCCTTCCTTGTGTGGCAATGGAAGGTGGGTGAGGACACACTGCAGCCAGTGATGGAGACATTCACGGATGCTGCCAGCTTTCTCATGCTCACCTGCTCCCTGGAAATGTCTCCTGAAGCTAATGGCTGAAGGGAGAAGGGTTCCAGGGCAAGGCTGAGGTGCTGCAGACACCACCCCAGATGATTTACCTGCTCCTGCAGGGAGCCACTGGCAGTGCCAACAGTGAGTCAGGTTTCCTGCTCCTTAAATTTAGACTCATCAGCCCTCACCTCTCTCTGCAGCTTTGTGAAGCATATTGGAATCCAAGGTAGTTACAAAACAATGTAAAACGATTACCATAAAAATACATCTGTTTTCTGCAGTAATGCCTTGGAATACCACAGAGCTCTTGGAAACTAGAAAGGTGGCACACTGTGTCTTGTGTGGACTTGGAGAAGTCTGCTAAAATGGTAGGATTTTCTTTCCTTTTCAAATCATTATTGTAGGCAGTTAGAAAAAAGCCAATTCTATATTCTCTGTGATGAGATATTGATCTAACTTCTAAATCCCTCTAACCTGATTAAGGCCATAAGAATTTCAACTATTGAAAAATATTAAAATTTTTTAATATAAATATCTTAAGCTTAACATCTCTAATGCAGCCTAAGTCTTTCCCTGAGAAATTCAAATAGCTCAGCCTGTAAGGATCATTCAACCCTACCAAAGGCTTTAACATATGTTTGTATGTAAATATAGTTTCCATATATATATTAAGCTTTTGTACATATATGTAAATGTAGATGATGTATATGGCAGTGTGCAGTCAATCTCAAGAAGGGATTTTATTGGTACCTTTTCATGGTATGTAGTTGGGCAAACAGAGCCTGATCTAACCCAGGCAGTTTGGAGATGTCTGTTATCCTTGTCATCCTTGGGATCACACCTTCCCTAAAGGGAGGTGAAGCTCAGGCATACGGGGGTGATTGCAGAGATGCTCCTTCCCCTGTGGTAGCATTCACTTCACTGCACATGCTGGAGCGGGTGTCAGTGCAGGAGAGTGGAGATCCAGAGTTCTGGGAAATGCTCATGGCAGATATCCTTCTACTGGAAGGGAAGGCTGCAATTTCCAGCTAAATTTACTGTGCTCTCATGGCTTGCCACGTCCTTGTGTGTGGTTTGCCACACTCTGATACCCACTCCAGCCTGGCATGTGCACCGTGCTGGCCACAGGGGTGACTTGAGTTCCCAGAGCTGAGTGTCCTTGTCCTCCTTGTCCTTGTGCTGGGCACAAAGTGGAGACAGATCTTGGCAATTGCAACAAGTGAGAGCAGGAGGGGCCAAATCCAACCAGTTTGAGCCCTGTAATGGAGCTGGTCTGGTCCTGCAGACCACAGACCTTTGGGAGACACCACCCCTACTAAGGTGGGAGTCTTGAGTTTCCTTGGAAGCAGGAAGCTTCATTTCACTCTGTGCTGATTTTTTTGGCCTTGGAGCATTGTGCTCCCTCATGTCTGCAGAGCATGGTCAACCCAGAGCTGGGAAAGAAGAGCTGCAGGTCAAAGTGGCTGTAGCACCTTTCACAAGCAGTGATGGGTGGTTTTGCTGCTCCCTGTGCTTTCCCTTCCCCATGTCCATGTGCTTTGTGGAGCTGTAAGGATCAGAGCTCCTAAACTCCCCACCAAAATGCTGTATGTGGTGTTTGGCTTTTCAGAAATACCATCTGGTGGCAATTGTCAAACTGCTTCCTCCTGTGTGCCAGCAGCCCCTGCTAAATGTGTGTAGGTTGGTGTTGACACAAGCTCCAGGCACATCCTGCTGCTCTGATCTGCAGCTGTGAACCCAACATACCAAGTGGGCAACGCCAGTCAATCACACATCTGGATTATTTAAAGGGTTGGAACTACTGGTGTGCTCTCAGCTGGCTCACAGTGGCATTTGCATTTTGGTAGCACAAGCGCAGCTTTTAATCCTGCCAACAAGAAATCTTTGCGGGTGCCCTGGCTGCATTCAGAAGTACAAGTTTCCTTGAGGCATTCCTGGTTGCAACAGTGAGATAATCAGTGATTGCTTTTTGAAAGTCACAAGGTTCTGGCTGACTTGTCTTTTCCCATGGAAAAATATTAGGATATATGATCTGGGTATGTGGTGGTAGCAATGGAGAAGCTCTTGACAGAAATAGAGAATCCTCCCGAGGACTTTTGCTCTCTGGCAGCTGAAAACTTATCTGCTGAGCTCCCTTTTGGGTAACTGAAGGAGACTGAATTCCCATTGTGAGCAATGGGAATTCAAAACTGTGCCCAAGGACTGTGCTGAGCGCTTCTTCCAGTGTGGAATATTGCCTGTTTTAGTGAAGGGACGGCCAAAAAAAAGAAGATAACTATGGAGAGGAAGAGACAGATGCAAGACGGAGAAGCACACAGAGCTGGAAGTGACGTAGCAGAAACACCACTTAGCACAGAGGAGAAAACCAGCATGGTGGCTGTCTGAGAAGGGGCAGCCAGGGTAAGGTGCAGGCCTGGAGAGATGCAGAAAAGAGGTGAAACAAGGCAGGCCAAATAGATTTCAGTTGTTGTGATGAGGCAGAGGGCATGAGGGATAAAGCAAAGCCAAAAGAAGGATGACAGCAGATAGCAGAAACTGAGAGACTGTTTTCCAACAAAAATGACAGCAGGTAGCAGAAACTGAGAGATTGTTTTCCAACAAAAATGACAGCAGGGGAGAGGCCACTGTGCTTTTGCCATCCAGCTACACTAGAAATTCAGAAAGAGATCCTCATGGATAAAATTTAACAGCCTTTTGGTTGACCTGAAATCTCCAGATTATTCACCAGCACCTTGAAATGCTGGGGCTGAGGTGTGGCAGGTTGGTTTTGTTAAAACACTCTCACTCCTTGTACTGTCTTCACATCTGTGATATCTATGGGTAAAAATAATTCAGCACAAATGTAGTTTGTGTCTGTCTTTAAGAAATCAAAATTGTTGTGGTGCCTTGTGGTGCCTGGTGCTTATATGGAGAGCATTAGAGAGGCACAAGCAGAAAACTGCTGCTGTAGGGAGGCAAAAAGATACGGAGTTAAATACAGCAACCAGCTCCAGCATCACAATTCCCCCAGCCCCTCTCCACTGAGCTCACAGTTGATCAGTGTGCGCTCCCGACAGCCCCTCTGATATATTAATTAACGCAGCACCTAACGAGGTGTTTGAGCGGCGATAAGCCCAGCTTTTCTGTGCCTTCTAGGCAGGATGGCTCACACTGACTCCTAGGCGCTGCCGCAGTACGGGATGGAAAGTGGGAAGCTGGAGGAGCTCTGGTCTCTCGCTGGAGAGACAGGAGGCTGGGAAGGCGCTCCCCGAGTGCCGGCAGAGCGGAGCGAGCCGAGCTGTGGAGCCAGCCCCCAGCAGCACGACAGCAGGGAGCTCTTAGGAGGATTCCTGCAGCAGCCTGCTGCTTTTAAAATCTGGTCAATAAACATTAGGTAAAATGGATGTTCCTTTGTCAGTGTGTTTAGCTGAACTTCAGTTACACTGGGCACTAGCCGGGAGACATAAAATGTCTTGTGCTGGTTTATTAAAGAGGACCTTTAATTACCTTATTAAGGACTGGTCATTCTCTCCAAGTAAATGAAAATCCAAATCTGTCAGTGCAGTTCAGTCACGATTATTTGCGTCCAGTGGCGCTGTAGAGAGGCTCCAATGTCCACAAACTCCCCTCATGGTGAAGGCATTTTCATGTCTCCTGTCTGCAGACACTGCCTGTCGAGTGTGGCTTTTTGAATGGGATTTGGAGTAAAACAGAAGTGTTTCAATGAAGACCTGGCTTTTGGGTCTAGACTGGAGTATTGACCTCCTGCTTAGATTTTGATTTGGTAGGGTAGGATGATCTGTTTGGGGGTGGCTTGCTGTGTCTGCTAGGATTAGGAAATGGAAAATCCTGCAGCATTGCCTCCCAACCTATTTGGTTTAATTCAGATTTGGGGGATCAGGGAGGCAAAGCACAGGCTCACTCTGAGTTTATGCTGTTCCATAGTGGGCCACAAACTGGCAGCTCTGCTACTTGAAGGGAGACTTGGTTTTGTGACTGTGGCCAAATGACAACTGCATAAACAAAGCAGAAGTGCTGCTGAATGATTTGATGGTGACATGGGCTTCTTGAGACCTTCCCCTTCAGTGACTCAGGCTCTTGGTCCCTCATGTGCTCAGACACATCCACACACAAAGGATGTTCAGGCAGTCTGCTTCTGACACATTGGGTTGCTTTTTAATTTTTTTAAATTCTTAGTTGTTAATCCCACTGAGCCAAGTGGTATAGATTTTACTGAAGGGGAAAATTGCTTGTTGCTATCCAAATAATGCAAGAGTCTTGGAGGCAGAAGGTGCATTTACCTGCTATTAACCCACCTCCTCACCTAAACCCAAACACCATGACCTGCACAAGGCACCTCCCTTTGCCCTGCAGCACAGTTGTTTAAAATGACTCATTGTGCATCAAAATATGCATCAGCTCAGAGAAATCCTCCACTGCATAACCTGTCACTTCCCTGGGACTGCAGAGCAGGACAGCAGAGGGCAGCAGAGCTCACAAGGGGGGTTGAACTGGCCACAAGTCATAGAAGCAGCAGGACTGATGTGGATCCTACTTTAGGATCTACATTCACCATTTACTTTTCACAGGGCTTATCAGAGAAAGCTGTTTCACCCTCTTAAGTTTCTCAATAGTTAAATATGACACTGGTGGTTGTGGTTTATGCTTGTTGCAAGCACCCCATCCAAGGGAGTAATACAAAAAGAAAGAAACAAGGTTATATCCAAGCTCTAATTTGGACTGTAAATCCCCTGGTGACCATGGCTCTCTGAGCAGCTCTGAGTGCCAGGATCTTCCTCTACAAACACCAGGGCCAGGAGGTACCGGAGGGCCGGTGTGAGTTAACCGGTAATAGCGGCAGGAGCCACTGAGTCTGTGAAGCAAAATCAATGGAGCAGGATCTAAAAGCTGTACTAAATAACTCCTCAATAATCATAAATCTTGTTACCAACAGCTCTCACGCTGTTTTACAGTGGAAAAGATGCCCTCACATCTTTTGCAGAGGCGGAAATTCAAGCATCGAGGAACAGAGCGATCATTCCTAGAGATGCAGCAGAGAAACAAGGGTCTGGATTTCTGGGTTGGTGCGTTATCCACAGGGCTGCATTGCCTCCCTACTGTGACCAAGTGAAGTGGCATAGGAATAGCCTGCTGGCAATTTTCAGCTCTCTGGCAGGTGCTTTAGGGAAGCATTTCCCTCTAGGCCCTGTGGAGCAGTGCTGAGCTATGGAGATTGTCCAGGAGGATGCCGAGAGGCAGCAGAGGAGCAGGCTTGAAGAAGATCTGCCTCTTCAGCCAGGAGCCTGCCTAATGGGTTTTTTTTTCCTCTCCTCTCAACTGGTCTCAGCACTTGCAGCAGAGGCAGAACAGTCTGTGCGTGGTTTAAAAATCTGTTTTGCAGCAGGAGATGGGAACAGCAGAGCTCGGGAGAAAATGAAGCTTGTTGGAATATACAGCAGTCTGGGTCCATCCCTGCTTGCTTGCCACAGCGTTTATCTCTATAAGAAAGGCAGATTTTGTCTTAACTTATTTGGGAAGTGCATCAGGCAGGGATTAGAGAATAACCTCCCCTGGGTTTTTCCCCAGAGTTCTGCACAGGATCTGGGCAAGACCCTCTGAGTGGTAGCCCCTTCCTTGAGTTGCTGATGGAAAATAGATGTCTGATCTAAATGTGGGATTGTAAGCAGCAGTGGATGGTGAAGGGCTAAGTTTCTCAGAACGGCTCCTGATGCAGACAGAAATTCAAGTGTCTTTAACCCTCATCCTACTTTTTTTTTTTTTTTTAATTAATACTGAAGTCTGTAAATTGATTAAACCAGTATTTACCTAGTGAGAGATAATAAGGACAAATTAACTTTTCAGTGAATTCCCCGTGGTGTTATAAGACAAGATATCCTTCACCGAGTGACTTTAGGGTTTGTATTGGGGACAAAGAAGAATCAAACCAACTGTGCCTACGCTGGGGGTTTAATGAGGCTGAGAGTGAGATTTTGCTGCAAAAGACCAAGGCCTTGCTTCCTCAGTAGGGCTTTCCTCTCTGCCTCAGCTGCGTATCACCAGAGGGCAGCAGAGATCGGAAGAAAACTGCTGCGAAAACCCTGCAGCAGTGGCCAGAGAAGCGGAGAAATCTCTCCTCCTCTATGTGATGGTGAGCAGCCTGCGGTGCTGGGTGCGTGTCCCTCCGGGTCCTCGCCAGCCGGGAAGTGCCGGGGGCTCGGCCCTGCACCGCTGCGGCACTTGGAGGAATGCAAAGAGAGCTCTGTCTTTCTGGCTGTGCTCTGCACCAGGACCTCTCCCCTGTCAGCTGCCTGCCACAGGGAAAATGTAGGGGCTAAATATTCACAAGGAAGGCGAAAAGCAGCTCAGATTGACAGCTGTGTCCCAAGTCCTGCTCTGGGCTGGGAAGAAACTAGAGCGTGCAAAATGCTAGGTCCCTTTTGCTCAGCCGAGGCAAAAGCCTTGTGGAGGGATCTTTCCCCTGACAGTGACTTTTATTCATGGCATGTGGGCAAACTGCCCCCTTCCTCCCTATGCCATCACCACCGTGCCCCAGCCCCTAGGAGCAGACCTCAAACACAAGTGATTTCCTCACAAAGTAATTCAGCTTTATTGATGGGGGAGCCTCCCCAGAACAGGATTGTTAGAGATCCAATAATTTGTGTTATATTGCATTTATTTGTATGAAATAATTATTTAACTTGATGTTATTAGAAGATCCAGTGGAAGGAAGGCACCAACATTTACCTTCCTTTGGAGTGAACTCCTCACTGAAGCAAAGCTGCCTGCTGAGGACTTGCAGGTAGCATATATTTGAAGGATTAAATAGCCTAAAATATCCACCAGGCTGCTGACTGCCTTGGCACTGTGACTTGCCTGTTTGGATGTGACTTTCAATTGAGCCTTTCACTTGTGCTGTAATTTTTTTGGCTTAGTTTATTGCTTCCAGGCAAATTTCCGAATGTTGTCAGGAGCCTGGGCAGAGAACCCAGTGAAACAGTACTGATGTCTCAGCTGCTGTAGTGTAAGCCTTTTGGAATCAGGAGGCTTTTTTTACTACTAAAGAAAGGAGAATGGTCTTTTTGTATTGCTGTGCCATGATGGTGTTTGCCAGGGTGCCATCCCTCCTTCTCCTTTTTCCATGCTCTTAGGAGGCCTTTGCAGTGCTCCTGGTTAGAAGGAAGGGAGGTGCAGGGAGGGAATGGGCAGCCCTTCAAAGCATGAAGGAGAGGCAGGTGATGAGGTGTGGTACCAAAACTTGACCTACCTAGTTGTTGTTTCTTTCCTAGTGCCCCTTTAAAACAAGATTCCCAAGCAGATGTTGGATCGGGAGCTCCGTACCAGAACTGGACTCAGGACCTCTTTACCACAGTTTCTTGCTGCAGCTGAGTTTGAGACTGAAAATGTCAGTGGCTGAGGATAAACTAAAGACAGAGCTGTGGAGAGTCTCTCAGGTGTGTTTTACATGGTACCAAGCCAGGCCCCAAGGCAGAAAGTGTGAGATAAATGAACTGGGAGGTGTGTGGGGTTGAATGGTGTTCATGACATCTCAGAAAACTCTTCTGAAGGTCCAGGCAGGATTTTAAATCCAGGTGTCTAACAAGGATCTTGCTTTACCCTGCTCCCAGCACATATGCAATGGCACCCCAAGGCTCCCCAGTTAGCAGCAGGACCAAAGCAAAAAGAGGTCCTCAGCGGGGATTTATGCCAAACCCACTCTTCTGTCACTGTTTGGAGAGATCCAGCCTCTCCCAAGCTCCTGAGACTGCTGCAAGCACTCCCTGTAAACAGGCAGTAGTTAACATTCAGCCTTGCAGCTGAGGCATTTGGTGGTGATGGGTCAGACCTGTCATGAGCAATTGTTTGTCTTCCCTGAGTGGATAAACATGCAAATACAGTCAAGGAAACAGAACTGCCCAAAGCCCAAGATTTGCTGGCATTCATTTTAGTGAAAATTATTGATGGTAAGTCTCAAAAGTCTGTTAGAACAGAGATATTAAGCATGAAGGGGTTTTTGTTTGTTTTCTTTTTGAGTTTGATTTTTTTTTTTATTTATAACCCTTCTCGAGCCTGATAGAAAATGGCCAGTTTTAAAGTTTTGATTACATACCTCACAAAAATTTTATTTTAAATGACCATATTTCAGCATTTTTCAGATCCTGCTCTGACTGCTGAAGGGTCACATTAAAGTTGTTTTTGTAAGCAGAGCAACATGCATCTCTGAAATTCATTTTCACTGAATATTTTTACATTCAGGTAAAGTTTCCTCCCACACTGAAAGTACACTGCCCAAGCCTGGCCCCAGCAAACTCATTTACAAAAAGATGCAAATCAGTGCTTCAAATGCAGATGGTGCCTGTCAGTACACGCAGGTTTGACTGTCAGAAGGTGGATATTCCTTGTTTACTGATAAATTCAAATCTGTTCGCCCAGGAAAGCTTTAAAGCTTTCAGAGCCACATGGTGACAAGGAGAAAGCACTGAATGCTCAGGCTGGGAGGGGATGCCCCCAGCTGCTGGCAATTCACAGGCAGCTGAAGGCAGCTGGAGGGGGGCCCTGGACCTTTACCAGTGTGACCCCCTCAGCTGGGACAGGGTGAATGGTGTGGGAAGAACACGGCCAAGAGCTCCAGCAAGCTGAGAGGGGAGTGCTGCCAGGAGGAACCAGCCATTGTGAAGGGGGGTTAAGAGGCAAAAGGGGATGAAAGTCATGATGAAATGACTCTTTAGCTATTTCCTTTAAGTAATGGTTAGATTTGATTTTTTTTTTCCTCCATAGAAGATGCCAGCTCACTCTGGCCCATCAGATAACAATTGCTGACAGGCATCCAGAATTAATAGGCAATTTGAAGCTACTTCTGGCTCTTGTGAACGTTTCTGTTGGTCCTGTGTAATGGTTGCACAGCTCAACTGCAATTCCCTATGATGGGCCAGGCTTCTTCTGGCATCTTTACTCACCACCTAGGAGCTGCATTGCACAAAACTAACTGTTTATAGACTGTTTTCTGTGTTTCTACAGCTCTCCTGCCTTTGGGGGTCTGTGGGCTCTGTTTCTCCTGTAAGCAGCATGTCACAAGCTGTAGCAGTTGTAGCAGCCCCAGAGTGTTTGATTTTCCTGCAATCCCTGTGCCACAGGAGAAGATCTGTTGGGTTGTACAGGCACTGCTGGTAGTAGGAGAGGATTTATTCACCCCATCCGTCTGTAAGATCACACTCAGCAAATACTCTGCCATTTTATTTTCTTTTTTTTTTCCTGCCTTCTTCCAGGAAGTCTCCATGACCTATAATGCCAGCACGCCATGATTTAGCCTTGCCCCAGTCAAGTTCATTCTGGGGGCAGGAAGTAGGCCCTTAGTTAGGGATGAGGAAATCCTACTTCCTCCAGCCTATTTAAGTCAATACAATTCCTCTAACTGAAAGTCTTCCCTGATTTCATATTATAAATGAGGTGTTCCTTGGAGCTATGGCAAGAGATTTGTGGCAGTAGTAATGCTAAATTTAATTTCCTGGGATTCAGTCTCAAACAATTGATAAAGCTGGGTTATTCAGGAGCCATTCAAAAGTCCTAAGCTGTAAATGTATTTATTAGCTCCACTGCTGTGCTTACAGCAGCCCAAGAATTTCACTATGTGGAATTTTTGTCTGTTTTGCATTAGCGTATGTGCACAGATTACTGGGACTAGAACAATATTCGTGTTGCAAATTGCCTTTCAGGAAAACCCAACTGAATGGTAAATGTGTTTAAAATGGACAGGAAAAAGCAGGTTCTTTATTTCAGTAATAAATACATACTTAGTGAAATATATGATAAATTGGGAAAAATACATGTACTGTAGGACACCTGTAAGGTTAATCTGAGGACAGAGGTGAGAGGGACTTGTATCATATAAATGTTATTTTGTACCTTTTACTGAAGCTATTGTGGTATCAAAGCGATGACTTGATGTCCTGTTTGCTAGCCAAGGTAACTGTGATCACATCTTCCTCCTTACAGCCGTAGCAGAGGCAGGCTGGGAAAACTCCAGGGAGGCTTAGGATGTCTTGGGAACAAGGAACTACACAAAGGGACTCACTGTGCATGTTTGTGTTTTGGGTAGATGTGTGAGGGATGCCTGGATGGGGGCATGGATGAAAGAGGAAATTAGGTGTCCACAAATCCAGCAGGACATGAAGCACTCTGAGGTAGCAAGAGCAGCCAGCCCGAGGTACTTCTGCTAGATTGAAATGATCCTTGAACGCTTCACAAGTGTTTGAACTTCAAAGGCAAATCACAAAGTGTGGCTGAGGTTAGATGACCGCCTGCCTGTGAACCAGCACTAGCATACAACTCCTCTGGCCTTAGGTTGTGTACATGTGCAGAGCTCATCTTTCCCTTCCTTTTTTTGTTGCTGCTCTCTGTCTGCTTAACTTTTCTGCACTGGTTTCCCCCTTTGATTTATTTTTTGCTTGTGTCACCCATCTCAAGAGACTGAGTCACAGTAGTAATCTGTTTGAATTCCTACCTGCAAATTTCCTTGTTCTCGGTACATTTTCTGACACACAAATGATTCAGCTTCCCAGAAGGGTCTGTCACATGGGAGAACAGAGCTTTCCTCTCTATTACCAAGGTCTCTCTGTCTCTCTCTCTCTGAATATCCCTTGGCTACCTTTAAGACCATCCACCAAATGATCACTCAGCTTTTCCATAACCAGTTCATTAGCACAATTTCTTTCCCTCTCTCACAGCTTACTTCCAGCTCTTTGTTCAACACCCTTATTTCTGCTGACATCATTTAAGTTCTGGAACTTCATTCTTTGACTCTCCTTGTGACACCTGCTCTCAGATCCCTAAAATCTTCCTGTGCCGCTGTCATTGCTTCATGCAAGAAACTGTCCTACTCCACTTCTGATGTAGAAGGGGAGTCTCTAAATACATTCTCACTGCCACCCTTGAGGACAGTCTTGGAAGATTCATCCTGACTCAGGCAAGCCTCTCCGTTTGCTCCACTTCTGCCTGTGGACCACTGGCATCTGAATGAATTCACCAGTCATGCAAAAATGTTTTCTGAGCACTGGGTTTTCTGACTGAGTGGCAGATATCAAAATGCCAGTTAAGTCAGCTCTTCTCCCTTTCTTTGTGTGGAACCACATGTGAAGACTGGGAGAGTCTGCAGATCATTCTGGCTGGGATGAGAAGGCCCAAGGATGATGCCTGTAAGGATTTCCTAGGGGAACAGAAGATGCTCCCCCCTCAGTACTTGCTCCGCCAAACAACTTTTTCAGGGGCTACTCACCATCATGGGTACATGATCCAAACTGATGCAGATGGCCCCTGCTGCTGGCCAGGTTTGATTTTCCCCTTGCATCCAAGTTCCCTTCCACTTGCTCCCAGTGGCCCTGATGAATGCAGCCAGCAGAAAATGGCCTGTCTGGACCTTAACGCAGCAGGAGTTCCGCAGCGAACAAGGAAGAACCTTGTGGTTCTTGCAGAAAGGAGGCCTGAGGAACTGGCTCTAACAGCAGAGCACTCTCCCAGCTAATCTCCATGTAGAACTCTTCTGGCAGAAGCAGCAGCCTCTTTCTGCAGCTGATGTATCATGCACTGGTCACGCCTGCCCAGCCCAGAGCGGGGCAGGAGAGGCCCGGCCCAGCCATTCTCGGAGAACAGCAGCAGGCACAGGGCCTGGTGGGCACAAGGGCTGGGGAGCCATGAGATCCTGTCTGCTCTCTGCCAGCACAGGGGCTGTCCTGGTTGTGCCAGTTCCAGCTGTCAGGAAGAACTCACTCCACACACTGAAACAGATCCCCCAGAGAGACTAAGAAATGTCCTTCCCTGGAGCACTCACGAACCACCTGGACACAATCCTGTCCCGTGTGCTCTGGGATCACGCTGCTGGAGCAGGGAGGTGGCACCAGATGACCCACTGTGGTCCCTTCCAACCCGAGCCATTCTGTGATTCTGTAACAAGGTGGGTGACCTTGTCACAAAAGGAACCTGCAGGAGCTGGTGCTGCCCCAGGGCCTCACTGCACTCCCCCCTCACCTCCTTTCCTGTACCTCCGAGCAGCCCCAGGAGCCCTAGTGCCTACAGGGGACCCCTGAGGATATTTGACTTCCCCTTGCCAGTTCATTAATCCCCACCTGCTTCCAGGCTCAAGCACCCACTTCTTTTCTTGGCACGCACACAGGATGGGATTCCTCCTGGCATCCCCCTGGTGTTGCAGGGGGCACCAGCCCTGCCAGCACTCCATGCCTGACTGGTTCCCAGTGCCGGGGTGCAGCAATGTCACCGGTGCCACAGCTCTGTCTGGCAGGGGCCACCACAGGCAGGCAGGAGTGGAGGCAGCTTCTCCCGCCTCCTGTGTTTCTATCTCAGCGGAGGAGCTGCCCTGGCAGCCCCAGGTCCTGCTTGCAGCATCATCCCCAGCTGCATCCATATTTCCAACATACAGAAGGTCCAAGCCAGGCTCCTTCTCACGAAAGTCTATTAAAGCAGGCATGCAGGTTAAGGTGGCTACCACGGCACAGCAGTGGGCTCCCGTTCTTGTGGGAGGCAGCCGGGTGCTGCTGTGTTACCCCATCCAGGATGGGCAGGGCGCTGTCACCTCGTGGGGGTGTCTTCTGCATTCCCTTGGGAGCTGCCGGGTTCTCCTGTCCCAGGCAGGGGCCGGGGGTCCCGGTGCTGTTACAGTGCCGGCAGGCGCACTGGCCTGGCAGGAAGTCCTGCAGGAGCTGGTGCAGAGCCCGGGGGTCGCCAGGGTCTGCTGGGGGCTCCCCGGGGTTGTGGCACAGGCCCCCGCACCGGGGGATGGGCATTGATCAGGGGCAGAACTTTGTGGGGCCGAGCAGCCTGAGGCTGCCCACCTGGCTGACTGAGCTGTGTCAATCCCTGGCTCCCGGACCCTGGGCGCCACCAGGGCCTCCTGGGCGCTTCCTGGAGCGAAGGCAACCTATCCAGGGGATGGCTATTGATCGGGGGCTGAGCTTCCTGGGTGTGAGCTAACTGAGGCTGGGCATCCTCAGCTTGCCCAACCAGATGAAGGAGCCATGGCAGCTCCTGGCTCCTGGCAGAACCGCCTGGAGGTTGCCAGGGGCTCTTGGTTGCTCCCCGGGGTGGTGACACAGGCCCCCTATCCAGAGAACAGCTGGTGATCGGCAGCAAAGCTGTCTGAGGTGGAGCTTCCTGGGGCTGAGCTTCCTTGGGCTGCCCCACCACCAGGTGAAGGAGCCATGGCAGCTCCTGGCCCCCAGCAGAGCAGTCCAAGGGCTGTGGCAGTGCTGGAGGGTCAGACTTGGGCAGGGAGCAGCTGCTCTGCAGTCCCAGAGGAGGCAACTTTTCCTGTGCCGCTCTGGACCAGGGGACCTTGGTGGCTCTGTCCCCTGAGGGTGCAGGGAGCTGGGGATTGAGTACAGTGGTGGAGGGCTTGTCCTGGGAGCGATGCTTTGCCAGCTGGGGCTTCTTCAGAGAACGGCCTGTGACCATCAGCTTCAGCCCCACAGTCAGACATGAGGACACAGGTGCCTGCAGGGGGACACAAGGGCAGTGAGGGCTCGGGGTGCCTGGGGTGTGGCTGTCCCCAGCTCCCAGCCTACCTCCCTGTAGAGGAGCTCAAAGGCACCAATGGAACAGGTGGGGTTGTCCTTGCGGTCGAGCACGAGGCGCAGCGTGTCCCGCTGGACGTTGGCGCACAGTCGGCGCGTCACCGCCGAGGAGGGGCTCATGGTGGGGCAGGAGTTGATCTCCAGCAGCCAGGGCTGGAAGTCCTCCCCGATGAGAAAGTCGGCCCCGAAGAGCTCAAAGCTGCCCTTGCGGGAGCCCACCTGGTCCCGGGTGCAGCGCAGGGCATTCAGGATTGCCGCCTTCATGCCGGGCACCATGACCTGCTGCCAAGCATTCGCCTGCCCCAGCTGTGCCAGGTGGGCCTGGAACTGCTTGTTGGACCAGATCTTGTCGGGGGGCACGCGGGAGTCCGGCTGTGATGTTTTGTACCGCTTCTGGATGGAGACGTTGCAGAGGTGCCTGGCGCTGCGGCAGGGAGAGCGCGGCTGGGTCAGGGGATGCGGGGGGCTGGGCAGTGCGAGCCGGGGGTGAGGGGGGGACACTCACGGCTCCAGGTGACACAGGGAGAAGGGCCAGGAGCAGAAGCGCAGGTAGCAGTCTCGGTAGAACCAGACAGTCAGTGGCTTCCAGTCAGTCACCAGGAACCACTGCCGGATGTCGAATTTGGTGTTGAAGATGGTCAGCGGCCGTTCCACGTACTTCTGCACCACCCACTCGCACACCCGCGCCGGGGGGCTCGTGCAGTTCTGCGCCAGCTCCAGCACCTCCTCCAGCCGTGTGGCACAGACGATGCCTGGGCAACACAGCGATGGTGGGATCCCCTCTCTGTGGGGATGTGTGTGCCCCATGCTTCCCCCAGCCTTACCCCTGCCACGGGATTTGGCGCTGGGCTTGACGATCCAGATGTTAAGGTTGCCCTCCATGCTGAGCTGTGGCAGCTTCTCCTCCAGGCGCTGCAGCAGGTACTGGCACCGCTCCTGCTGCTCCCTGCCCAGCACCAGCCTGGTCCCCTCACTGTGGGGGGACACGGGGGACTCAGCATCGACCCTGCCACCATCCCCCCTGCCCCCATCTTGCTCAGCACCCACTGTGCCACACGGTAGTATTCGGGCAGGAAGCGGTCCCAGTCGATGCATGTGCGGCAGGGCGATGGGGTCTTCCTGTCGATGTCCTGGTGCCCCAGGATGCCCAGGTGCTGCTCACAGACCTCCAGGGCCTCCTCCACCAGCTGGGGATACAGTGGGGAGCGCGGCTCTGCTGTGGACAGCATGGGGTGAGAGACAGGACTCCTACACCAGCCTTGGGGCCGAAGCACTGAGCCTTCCTGTGGGATGGGTGCCTTTGGAGCTAGGGCAGGGGATGGAATAAGGGATCCCAAGCCACAGACATGAACAGAGGCTCAGCCTCCAAGCTCAGCCCTCAGACACACCCTGATGTCCCTGTTTCATCCCTCACCTCCACCCTGCTCAGCCAACTCCGTGCACCCACCTGACACCTTGTCAGATTCTGGGGGCTGCTCTGTCCCCACCGGCCTGTCCCTGACCTTCTGCAGGGCCAGTTTGAGCAGGCTGCGAGCTGCTGTCAGGAGGAAATCCTCTGAAAGAGGGAAGCATCATCCCTAGCCAATCCTGCACAGGACACAGGAAGACTGGAGCACAAGGGGTGACAGGAGGGCAGCAGCCCCAGGCTCACCAGTGAAGGCTTCCTGCTCGTCCATGAGCCCCAGCCGGTAGCACCGGGGGAAAAAGGTGTTGAAGTCAACTTGCTCGAACCAGGGCAAGTTTTGCAGGCTTTGGCACAGCCCCTCCTGTTTAGAGATGCTTGTCATTCCCTTCTGGACACCCCCACCCCTTGTGACCCTTCCCTGAGGCCCTGGCCTCCCACCTTGGTGCAAAGCGCGGACAGCCGGGGATAGCGGTTCACCATCTCAATCCTCGGCAGCAGCTCCTGGTCAATGCTGCTAAGGTGAATGGTCCAGAGGAAGTTTGGCACCTGGTCCTGCACCAGGAAGGACTGCGGGAGAGAGTGGGCCGGGGTGAGCCAGGGAGCCTCTTCCTGCCCCAAGCTATGCCCTGCCTCTGAGGGTCCCAGGGGAAGGACATGGGGAGCTGTGGCAGAGCTCAGCCCTAGCCCTCTTAGCTAACCATGAGGTTATGGATGTCATCAGAGTCCTCATTGCACTGCTCCATGTCTTCCTTCGTGTCTTCATCTTCCCTTTGCCCCTTGTTCTCCTTATCGCGTGGCCATGGGTGTTGCAGGGGCTCTGCGGTGCCCAGGGAAGGCTGTGTCCCACCACGTGGGCTCAGCACTGCCTTCCCCTGCTCATCACCGCCACCACTTGCCCTCGCCTCCAGCTGCCGTTTGCTTTGGTCGCCAGGCTGCTGCTTCAGCTGCCTGCCATTGCGGGGCAGCTTCCTCTCCACCCAGCCGCGGGCGCGCAGCAGCCGGCGAATGACGGGGTAAGGCCCCTGCACTGCAAAGATCTTCTTCTCCTGCGGGACAGCAGCGAGCTCAGCCTGCCCACCCCAGTGCTCTGGCTCGGCTCTCCTGAGCCACAGGCGCACAAATGCAAGCATGTGCCATCTCGGGGCAGTGTGAAATCGAACCCCTCACCTTAATGGCATTCTCCACACGCAGCCTGGCCTTCCTGAGCCGCTCAGACTCAGCTGCATACTGGCGGCAATGGTGGTAGCCGATGTTGGCAGCTGCTTCCTGCCCTGTGAGGACAGCCCCACCTGAGCCCACTGTCCCCATGTCCCCACATCCCCATGTCCCGAGGCCCACGGGGCGGCCAGGGAGGGGGAGAACATGCTGACCTGTCTGCCTCTGCCTCACCAAGTCTGGGGATCCTGCCATGGCATTCCGTGACCTGCCAAGCCTTCTGCCAGCATCCCAGCTGCACTCCACAGCCTCAGGATGCCCCACTGTTCCCTTGTCCTTGGCCTGCTGGGCCAGGGGCAGCTGGACTGTCACCTGCTCAAGTATTTCCCCTGGCTGAGGGGCTGCTTTGTGTCACACTGTCCCAGCCTAGTCTGATGGTGAGGGGAGCTGTGGCTGGCTCTGCAGGTTTTCCTATCCCCCCATCCCTTAGGGGCCATGGTGGGTGTCCTGCACAGGACACGGCCTCCTTATTCCATCATCACTATGATGCCACAATACAGGATGCTCAAAGCAGCCTCAGTACACAGGTCCTGGTTCTCCCCTCTTATGAGGGACTTTAACTGCCGTGACAGCTGGAGAGGCAACACAGCAAAGTACAGACAGTCTAGGAGGTTCCTGGAAAGCTTTGATGATCCCTTCCTGAGACAGGTAGTGGATTGTACTTGGATCCTTGTAGAGGATTCCACAAGGAATGGTGTGCTGCTCAACCTTGTACTAAGAACCAGGAAAAGCCTCATTGGACATGTGAAGGCTGTGAACTAACCCTAGGTAATCTCCATGACAGATCTCTGCCAGAAACAGTTTTACCTTACAGTATAATTTCAGACTGCTGCTTGATTTTATTTTGATGGTTACTGTTCAGCAAATTGCCTCTGCGCTTTTCCTTCTTTCAGAGATGCAGTTTCATTTACGATTGTTCATGGGCTCCTTGCCCACGCTACCTTCTATGACTCAACTGCAGCTCTACTATTTTTGTTATTTACAATCATCTGCAGCCAGCAGAAGTTTTATGCTGGCAGATAAAAATCACACACTGGTCATTCAGTGTGGTTTCACTCTAATTGCCCCTGAAGGATCTGTTAACAAGAACCTCAGTTACCCAGCCACAGAGGTGGGTCACAATGTTAAACTGCCATCACAGACAGGCTCCCTTGTTTCTGGTGGAGTGATCAGTGTGGTCCAGACCTGCTGGAACGTTCTTCTCCAGGAGAAGTCAGGACAACCCTCAGAGGGTCATTAATAGTGAAAGCTTTGCAGCTCTCAGGAATACTCACAAGGAGCTGCTGAACCAGAAGTGGTTCAGAAGGAATGGGAAATGAATCAGTTGCTTCAATTTGTCCTTCAGGAGGTGATGGAGCAAGGTAAATATCTTAGAAAGAAACTAGAAGCAAAAAATTTGGAACAATGAATGTGATGTCAATTTTGGATGCCCCAGAACAGTGTTTGTTAATAACCTCCTCTGGCAAATTGGAAGCGCTTAGAAAAAAATTACTGGAGGATGAAGAGATACATATTCAGGTTAGACATTAGGAGGAATTTCTTCATGGAAAGGGTTAACATTGGAATGGGCTCCTCAGGGAGGTGGTGGAGTCACCATCCCTGGATGTGTTTAAGGAAAGACTTGATGTGGCACTCAGTACCATGGTCTGGGTGACACAGTGGTCAAAGGTTGGACTCGATGATCTCAGTGGCTTGGAACTCTGCAGTGCAGGTCTCCATCAGCACCCTCTATGAGACCCCTCCTTCATCTGAGAGATAACAACAGTCTGTATGAGACATGGCAAATGGATTACAGATTATTATATCGAGATTATTATCCTTTCAAAAATCAGAAGGAAAACAATATGAGCCTGCTGGGGTGGAAGCAGTTTCAGGCCTCACGTGCACTTTGGCAAATGAATGGGAGAACATGAAAGAAGTACACTAGGCACTGTGGTAGTCCTGGCTGTAAATTCTGAACTCTCTGTTGCCTCTACAGACAACTCAGAACATTGCTGACTTAGCTAATTACTGAATGCCATCTTCATATCTATATATTTAGAGTAGAAGGGTAATGTATCTTCCAGGAAGAAGTTTTGTGTTGGGGTGAAGAAAGACTTATAAAGCCACACCTTTACAAAAGATGCGTGTGTCACAAAAGTGGCTATTCCATGAAGTATACTGAGGCAGCTCCAAGACTTAGAATCACATGAGGATAAATCTTTTTTCCAGACTAAGCCCTAAACAGAAGATTGTGTGTAAGCAACATAATCTATAGAGGAAAAACTTGACATGATTTTCTTTTATGGTAACTGAGATATATTTACTGAGCACTGCACGATTCCTTCCTTGCAAATGAGTAGCCTTTTACATCTTTGTCTCCTCAAAACCTGTGCTGAAGTAGCTTTTTCCAGGTGCTGTGCTTATTTCTTAAATTTTCTGTTGAAGAGGGTTGTAAAATCTTCCATGTGACCACAAAGAGCAGCACGTTCACGGAGCAATTCTCGCTTTTCTGCAAGCTGCATTGCTGTGGCATCAGGGCTCCATATCTACAAAATAGAGGTATGTGTGGTTAATTTGGATGGGCCTTTTGCAACAGAAGCACTAAGAAGATACTGTTAGCCAAAGAGAGCCATGTTCTAGCAGTCCTTTCCACTATGAGACATAGAAAAGAAGCAGTGTGGCCTCCCAGCAGAAGAGAGGTCAACAATTTGTGTGTGTATAAACAGAGCATTCTCTTGTTGTGACTTCCAATCTATATCATGCCATGGACTCCGATTACAGATAATGTGGGAAAGAAGATCTTAAGGTAATTATTTACAATTACTGACTCAGCCTCATGATCCTCAGAGTGGAAAATGGTAATTAGCTGTAGAGTCATCAGCTATGTAGTTTCAGTCCTCTGAGACCATTGTAGAAACTAGCATAAACCAAACACAACTGCTCAGCCAGCAGTGGTGTTATTTTCCTTTTTAAGGAGAAAAAAAAAATTACCTCACTGTGATTATGTTGTTCTGTTTCTCAGTTATTTCTAAGCGTGTATTAATAAGACCTTGACAGAAAAGCTGTATTTCCACTATTCCAACTCTAGGTAGCAAATATTTAGTGTGCTGTGGTCCATCTAGTTCAGTAACTGTCACTGAAAAAAGTCATCATGTGATAACTAATCAACAGGGCAAGTTAGAAGTTGATGCCCATGCTATCCAAATAGACTCCTATCTTTTAAAAGCAGGAATATAAAAATGTAATTGCATTTTTATTTTACTGTGGCTGCACTTTAATCCAATTTTAAAATCTGATAAGAGCTTGATTTCCACAAATATTTGTCTCATATATATATATATATATATATATATATATATATTTATATATTTGTGTTATTATATAATATACCTCCATGAACTCTTTAACATACTCTTGTTTGGTGGCAACCTCTTCAGGCTGTGTCACGTCATCTCTAAGCTAGCTGAATGGTGGAAATGTCATTGGATTGTTCTGGGTTTTGATCTCAGCAAGGTCTACCCTTAAGTTACCATGGAACTGCACTCATGTTTTGCTGCTGTACGTACTTTTCTGGGTCTGAAGGAGATGTCATTTTTGTCTTCTCTCGTGGCCAAAGATTTCCAATAAGTAGAACTGTCCTTACGGGAACGCTTTGTCTTTTCAGGAACAGGTTCTTCCTCAGGTGGCTGAGATACATCTGGAGACTGAAGGGAAAGAAGGTACCAATTATACCAATACATCATGTTCAGAAGCAAGGCATGCATCCTGCATCTTCTGATACTCTGCTACACTATTTACTGGGAGAGTATTTTTCTTAATCTCTTCAGAATCTGTTTCTCTCAAAGTTGATTTTTTAAAATCAAGAATTGCAAGGGCCAACCTTTAGAAAGGTAAAAGACACCTCTCCTCCTTGGGCACTAAAACATTAACTCCTCTTTATGACTCCCAAGAGAGTCACCTTGTACCACTGGTGGTCCCATCCTCTTCCAAGTGAGGAATAAACAAGCATCCTCCTGCCTCTGAAAGTCCTTTGCTGTCCCTGACATTCAAAACCTTTGTGCAAGGGGGATGCCAACATTTAGCTACTGGGACATATTTACTGCACTGCCCAGGGCAGCTGAAGGACACCTCCAGCCATGCAGATGCAATTGCATCTTCTCGCTAAATAGCATTCCAGATGTGACTAAAAGTACCACTGGTGAATCAGGAAGGTCTCATCCACAACAGGAGAATCTGGAGGTGGTCACGGAGGCTGGTGTCAGCTTGAGAATAGGGGAATGCTGAGGTGCTCAAAACTCCCAGAGGGTGCAGGAAAAACATTCAGAAATAAAACAGGCAAACATCAGTGTAGGATTTGAGAAACAGGACTCAGGTAAATAGTGGAAGAGGAAGCATATTGGACAAAATGGAAAATAGGAAGTTAGCAAGCCTGGTATTGTCTCAGGGAGTTCAACTAGGAGAATAAAAAACCTTTTAACCAGTTTGAAGGGTATTGCTCTTATCTTGTGAAAAAGGAGGTTCTTCCTTTAAGAAATTATGGTTACCAGTTGTTCAGAGTTTACCACAACAGACCTGGATGAGCATATACTTTAGGAGGAGGGAAAAAGAAAAGGAAATCTTTTTCTGTGTCCTGTCAGTGATGCAGGACATCATTCTGATGTGTGTCTGGGGAAGACATGAAATTTGTATAATTAGCAAGACAAATTTCAACCAATGAACAAGTTCTAATACTCACAAGAACAAGTACGGGCATCTGAAAATACTCACTTTAACAAAGTTGCCCAAGTTACAGCATTAGAGAGAAATGGGTGGCAAAGAAAGGAAAGAAAGAAGCTCCCTGCTAACTATTAGCAAATGAGTCCTTTGTTACCATCTCTCATACCTCTTTTTTCACAGGTTTCAGTGGCTCTGCTGGTTTTGGCTTCCCACCTTTTGCTGGCTTTGCTTCTTCTTTTTCTTGTTCTTCTTCCAAAATTTGCAGTTGATTTTCAAGCAGTTCAATTATTGTAGCATCTTCAAATACTTGGGCAAGATCAAGAATGCTCTTTCCTGTATTTAAAAAAATAAATATCTGTGTAAACAATGAAAATTAACTTTGGCACTGGTTTATTGCAACTGGACAATCAACTGAATTTAATATGGCCAGTATTTTATTACCCATCCCATGTGCCAGCAGCATGCCTGACATTCATGTGAGGACCAGCAGTCATCAGCACTGCTTGCAGAAATAAGACCTGGCAGAAACAAGCTTTGAAATTCATTTTTGCAGGAATATTGCAGGAATTCTTGTATTGCTTGCTTTGTTCTTAATGTTCTGCCATTTGCAGCTTAATACACTGGTCCTGCAGGTTGTCATTTTGATCTCTGAGAGCTGAGAGCATTTAGCTCTAGGAGATGGTCTGCATTCCTGACCTTGTACTGTGCTGCCCATCTCCTTCTGCCTGTGCTTGCTCTGTGGCTGGCAAGGGAAAGCCCCCTGATGGAAATAAACAGCTTCAGTGCTTAATGAAGGAAAAAAAATCTGTTCTGGTTCTTATGAGACTCTGGCTGTAAAGTAGCTGTGAGATTGAACTGCTGTGTGAATCAGAACTCCACATGATATAAGAAATAAGGAATACACATCCCTTCTACAAGCAGGGTTTCACTACTAGGCATTTTGGCAAGGAAAGTCTCATTGTGTAACAATGTCACTTCCTATGTTAGAGCAAGAGCTTGAAAGGTGATGCATGTGAACTTTTAAATTACTCTGGAGACAGTGGAAATAACACTGAAGGAGGGATCTGCTTTGAGGAGGTAACACTTCAGTACCGGCTCAGATTTGGTTTTCTGTTAATTATGTTCTTCTCAGGAGTTATATCTACATGTAGAGCAGCAAGGAAGTTTTTTTAACCAGGGCTGCCTGTGCCTAAAAATAAATCACTTAAATGAGGGGCAGACTATACTCTGGGCCACAACTGAAATCTAATTTTCCCTCAAATAATAATAGATAGAATGTTTTCATTAAAGCCACTTATAACTCTGTATGTATCTTGTGAGGAGTAACAGTCTTCTGAATTGAGTAATTAATCATGATACTTCATTTTATAGATATGCAAAGCCCAAGAAAGCATTTTTTCAATAATGATTCCAGACTGGAGTAAACTAACTGAACCTGTTACCTTCATCCCAATGCTGACGGCAATGCTAAATGCAGAACAGTTCCCAAAGTGTTCCGGGTGTTTTTAATAAAGAAACAGCCTATTTTGGAGACATTGCTATTTACCATTGCTGTTTATAGCTTGGACATCAGCACCTGCAGTGATTAAGAAATAGACCATGTCCAGCCTGCAGGCCTCAATGGCTCTCATCAGTGGGGTGGCATCGCCTATTGCAGGGGCATTCACGGCTGCTCCAGCCTTCACCAGCACCTCAGCAATATCCAGGTGTCCATTATAGCAGGCATGATGCAGAGCAGTCCACAGGAAGTTGTCTGTTGCATTTACATCAGCCCTGCACAGGGTAAGAGCAGTTGTGGCAGCTGAAGCTGTTGAGTATCTACACTAACAGCCCCAGCTCCAAGTGCAGTCAGCTGGAACTGCCCACTGCAATGGGCAGTTTATATATATTCAATATAATATAAGTATATATATTCAATATAAGTATATACATTCAATATAATATAAGTTTATAATATTCAATATAAATAGCTATTTTCATATTGCTATTCTGAACCCATTTGAGTCCCTGAACTTGTCATGGAATAGTAAGTGTGCCTGGGTGCTACTCATGTTCCCCCCTAAGCCATGAGTTTTCTTCACATGGAGCTTTTCATGGGTACAAGAAAAAACCCAGTCATTCAAACACCTTAGCCCTCTAAAAGGCTGCTAGTGTTTGTGCTCCAGGTTCACTGAGAATGGCAGAAAGCAGATTAAGGAACTCAAAAAGTTCACTTCTGGGCCAAGAACAGGTGTTACACGACATGTGGCAACACTACAGAGCTCGCCTGCACGAGAGGGAAGTGTTCACCTTTCCTTTCATTGTTGCTGCCTTCTGCCTGCATCATTTCTCTGCATTGGCTTCTCCCTTCCACAAATGAGTTACAGAAGGTCTGCCTTGGGAATCTGAGCATTGAAAAACTATTCAGCTACTGTGCTGCTGGGCTAGGATCTGTTTCTGCTCCCAAATTAAAACTGGGATGCTCTGGATAAAGGAAGGGCTAGTTCAGGGGAGATCCTTGCAATAGGCTGCCTTTGGATGAAACTGAGAGGAAAAGCATTATCAGCCCTAGAGGTCCTGAAGGGAGTTAGGGACACTGTCCCACTTACTTGGTGGACAAAAAGCTGCTGTCTTCCCAAAAGACAAGGAGGAGAAAGAAGAAAAATTATGAAGGAAGCTGCTTCCAGGGATAGCTATTCACTCTTCAGGTCAGGTGATTGTCTAAATAAAAGTACAGATTCATCTGTTCTTCTTTCCTTGTTTAAATTTTTAAACTTTTTCAGAATTCTATCTTTGATGAGTTCTTAGCACAGTAAATTCCCCCGACCTACCACGTTTATCTCTCCTTTCAGTCACTAAGCTGTTATGGTTTATTTGTATGCAGTTTTCAATTGTTTTAATTCTCATTAAAATAAGCTCCTTCAGTTTTTTCACTTTCTCTCTCAACCCAACCTCCTTTCCTGCACTCACATTCTGTCTGCCCCTTAACCCTTCTTCCTAACTTCATCCTATCAGAAAGAAACCAATTAATGGGAATAGGGACAATGCAGCACTGATTTAAAAATTCCTCTGTATTTTCTGCCCATCAAGCACAGAATTTCCCATCAGACCAAATTTAATTTACTTCTAGTTCTTTCTGGAGGAAGATAGAAAGTAGATACCACCAATTTAATTTTAAACGTAATAGATGTTAACCATTTATCTGGATAAATGTTTTGTTTTGTATTCAATATGGATTTGTGGTTCTGTACTGAAAAGGTTATAATGTAAAAGGTATTTGAATGCCTGTGCCAAATTGCAAGCCCATAATGCTGAGACATGCAAACCTAAATGCTACTGATAACTTTCCTGTCAATTTTCATTTCTGTCAATTGAAAAAATCTCAAAAGTGGTACTATTTTTTCAAGCTAAGTTACTGTGTTTCTAGTTCTTATTGTTAAATATTGTTGTGACTCCAGTGCTGTCTATGGAGGCTTGGTAAAAGGAGTAGAGATTAATCTAGTGGATTAATTTGGTAGCTCCTACATCTTTATCTTTGGAAAACCTGAATATACACATTACCCAATTTTCCTTATGCTCTAGGAATGTCAGTGTAATTACCAGGGTGTGGAAAGATCCATGTGCTGTTTGTTTTTGCAGGAACCAGAGCAATGACTACAGCCCCTTTCCCTGACATATTAACATGAATTCTGTCTTTGTATAGTAGAGAGAGAACAGAGTTAACAGAGAAAGAGTTAACAGAGAAAGAGAGAACATCTTTGAAAAATGTTCATTTAAGCATTTATGTGAAGGATTGTAGGACCACAGCAGTCTGACAATAAGAGATTATGCTATTACACAAGTATGACTGAATCTTTCTGAAACTGCTTTCATTTTTAAGCTGTCATTGAGATTTTTCACAAGTGTGTCTGCAGGCTACAGAATTGCTGGAGCACTTCTAAAATGAGGACCAGGCTAATTAGTAGCAGGGGCTTCTGATGTAAATCCCACTGTTTCAGCCTGCCTCAGCTGCAGAGGAAAGTGAAGGTTTAAACCAGTCATGTGGAACAGGAAAGTCCAGGATCACCTCGATGATTTCAGGCAAGTCCTTCGAGTCAGATTTCCCCAAAATCATTTTCCAGTTTTGAGAGGTCACTTGTGAGGATGCACTACATAAGACATGGGTATGAACTCTGCTGCTGACCAAATGTCAACAGCCCAGACACCACAAATTTCAGTCCTGGTGAACTGGTCTCTTGGTTGCTTTCATTTCCATGCTACTGAAATGCAAAAAATAATAAATTTAACCCCTGTGACTTGAGATCCTAGGGAACTAACTTTAATATTAAATGTTACGTAAGCAAAAAACAAATCATAGCCTTTTGCATCCAAATATTTACTGGATATTTATGCTTTTGAAAGCCTTCCCAAAATAGCAATTAAATTGAAATTATCTTACCCCTTTTCCAGAAGAAACTCCACAAGAACTATATTGCCACTTGCACATGCAACCATCAAAGGTGTTTTGTAATATTTATCTTTTACGTCTACTGGCACGCCCTCGTCGAAGGCTTTCTGCAGAGACACAAAGTCTCCTTCTCTGACCAGGTAGTTGATATCCATGAGGGTTTTCCTTGGCTCCTCTACATACCAGGCACGGTCATCGAGCACAGGATGGGCGGATTGGAGGGCCTGTTTGAAACGCTGCTCTTCAGGAATGTTTGGGACAGCCTCAACCATGTAGGTAGGGAAGCCATCTTCCCTAAGCGAGCGTTCACTCTTAGGGATTACACAAATTGGCACAGGAAGGCCTTTTTTGCCTTTTTTTCTCGGCGGTTTCTTCTTCTTCTTTGCTTTGGGCCCAAAGGATGATAGCAGAAAAGTTTTCTGCAAGTATTTTGAGCCTTTAAAAAAATCGTCAAGGCTGATCCTGTCAGTAGATACTTCATGCTTTTTAGCAAGAATTTCTATTTGTTCCTCATCCACAGTGCCCCAGCGCTTCCGAATGACTGACATAAAATAATTTCTGGATACCATCCCATCTCCTTCTTCATCAATCTCACACTCCTTGCGGATGGCATCCTCATGCTGCAAAGACCAGTCGTACACCTTCAGGTACCAGGCAAGGACCTCATCTGGTTTTTTAAAGGCCTTTTCAGCTTTGCGCAATACTGCTGCTGCTGCTTTAAACCCACCGCTCTTGGCAACCTCCCTTGGGGTCAGATGTGCCAGGTTTGACCATGTAGGATCACAGCCTAGAAATATGGACACAATCTGGCTAATAGTGCAGTGGAATTCATAATGATGTAATATAAGAAAGTTATAATAAACAGGCAACTCATTGCCACAGGCCTACAATTTTATATAAATAGCAGTGGTAGGTGGAACCACATTATTGGTCCCAGGCTGGAAGGTCAGCCACATGTCCATATTTTTTTTCCCAAAGGGAGAAGCATTGAGCAACCCATGGTCTATTTATTTATCCACTCATGAATATGCATAAAAAGAGAAAAGTTCAATGGACACTTTACGTTTTACTTGAAGTGGTGAGCAAGGTTAAGAAGCAAACTAATATTAAAGTGTCACTTATTTCTGTACCCCAATTTGGCAATGGATCACTACTTTGATTCCAATAACAGAATGTGGATTTTGCATGGTCCTCTTGAATCAAAGCTTGAAGTGCCATGATCATCTGATCAAGTCAGGATAGGATCACAGCTGCTTCAGGGCATGTTTCAATATCCATGGGCATGAATTTTTCCTCATAACTGCACAGAGATTTTTTTTTAAGTGATCATCAAATCAAAAATTTATTTTCTATTGGAAGTTTCAATACAATACATCTAAACCTGGAAGCACTTAATACTGTCCAACATTAAGTTATACAAACCCCTGGTGCTTTCCTTGAGAAATGTTTTCTTATCCACATAAGAGCCTCTGTTAGCCCCTTCTAAATGAGAATTTTGCCACAGGGTACCCAAGAGTCAAATCCTTCATAGACACCCAATTGAAATCTTTCCTTTAGCACAGAAATAGAATACAGATAATAGTTGTGAAGTAATTTAGTTTTAATGTACCTCTTTGTCCTATATATCTGCAGCAATCTGTAAATCCTCCCTCTGCAGCATAATGAAGTGGTGTGTTACCATTCATAGCAATCAGTTTCAAGTCTGCACCATAACCTGAAATAATCGTCAGAATCTAGAAAAACAAACAGAGTCCCACCAAAAATCTTGTCTGTTCTTAACACATGGAAATGTGAGATTGATTTACAAATAAATGCAGTATCTTACATTCCCATTCTAATAATGAAGTTCTCTCCCATGTCCAGCTGGTCAATGCACATATAACATTAATGTTTTCTCTAGTACTATGCTTATTTAACTGATGAAACAGAAACCTTGTGTAGTTATAGACACCAAGGAGAGTGAGTCTTCTTGCCAGCTCACTGTGAGCCCCCATCTGGCCTATATATCACTGTTGGAATCCCTTTGATACTTAAAAAGAATCTGCTTTTGATTACTGATCATTATGCTTTGATCAGCTGAGATAATGGACTCAAAAAAACCCAAACGAAACACACTCCAAAAACCCAAAGCAAAACCCTGTAACAACAAAAAAGCCACCCAGCTTTGGCTTTGCAGCAATGCTTTAACACCACAAATGTTAATACCTCAAAAAAGCCTTCTTTGGCTGCGAAATGTGCAGCACTGTGTCTTTCAAAATCGAACAGGTTCACATCGGCTCCCCTCCGAAGCAGATCCAGCACCACCTCGGCAGCACCTTCCCGTGCAGCTTCCATCACGGCCGTGCGCCCCGTGGCCTGCAGGGGAGCGAGAGAACAACCAGTTTGTTCCGTGTGCTAAGGCTGCAGCAGTGGGAGCTGGCTGTTCCAAGCTGGCATAAAACTGGAAGTCTCCTTTTAGCTATTACTGGGAACAAACGACAAGCCTAATAGTTTCAAAGATATTTGCAGGTAAGCTTTCAGAATCTGCTCATAGTGCTGCTAGCTAAGAGAGAGCAGTCAGATCCCAACAACTCAAGTACATTGAAGGCTCGAGTCCCTTGAATAATGCCCATGAAAATCAATTCCTTAGTTAAGGAATCCTGTATTCTGTGGGTATCTTCTCATGCATATTTACAACATCTAACACAAAATACCACCTCAGCTTATGAAAGCAGGAGCATAAGGAGCTCTGGCTGGAGGAATACTATGGGGAAGGCAAAGCAACCAGGGAATTTCACTATGGTTCTGTGAGGAAAAGTTCACACTCTAATACATTAATGTTGTCTTTTCCTAGATAATAATGGATGTTTGCTTTGGATAACTCTAAGGGGAAGCTTGAGCTTCTTGATTTTATCAACAGCACAGAGCTTCAGTCTTTCAGGTCTTTGTTAAATTAAGGAAGCAAACAAATAAATGATTAAGACATACAAAAGAGAAAAAGTTTCTTATGCCTTGTTCCTGCCTTGATTGCTCATCTGATTTTCCCTAATGGACTTACCTTTTGGTGAATATTATTTCAACTCTGCAAATCTAAAGGCACATCATGGCAAATACAAATCAGCACTGCTCCACTGAAGTACAGTGAACTGCAGTTCCTAACAGCTGACTCAGTTACATCTAAGTTTGGGGAAATATTTGCACTCTAAACCTATAAAAATCGAAAAGAAGACTTAAATCTGTCTCCTTCAAAAAAAGAGTGGCACAGAAGCGGGGAAGGGGTATGGCCACCTAGTTAAGCAATTTTCACTGCTTTATTTTTTTAATGTGAGGATTTAAGGTCGTGTACTCTGCTCTATATCCTGTATCAGTCCTTAGTTACAGAAATGCTCATACCGGATCTTTTGCATGGGGATCTGCTCCTTTGTCCAAGAAAATCAGGCACATTTCTTTAACCTCATGAGCTTGCTCACAGGCTTGTAGCAGCACAGACCTCCCAGTAGTGGTACAGTTGTTGACATCTGCACCATATTCCAAGGCAATTTGCAGGCAGTGGGAGTGGCGTTCTGTAGGTGAAAGGCAGTAAAACAAAATACCTGCAAAGGAAACCAGTGGGGATTAGGGTGCAAAAGGAAATTACCAGAAATGTTCTGAGGCTGTGAGCTTCACAGCTGACCAGTCTGCAACAGAGACCCCTTCAGTGATGGTGTATTCATGCAAAAAAGACTTCTACTTCAGAGACTTTACTTAAGGAGAAAACCAGAGCTCTGTATGCCACAGACCATGTGAGGAATGTGAGTCTCAATTATAAGTTACCTCTCAGCTCTGTACTGGGGAGACTTATGATTTAAAGGCCTAGATTCTTCAGGGAGAATTATTTTCATTTCCATCAAAACTGTTATGGCCAACAGCTTCTGTTGGGCCATAAGGATAACCCTCAAGCACAGTTCCTCTCCACAGGTGGGACACATCACGTGTAGTAAGTGTGCCATGCAGTTAAGGGATTGCTTTATGGTACTTTCTTCTTACTCACCTTTCCCTTCATTATCCACAGCAGTCATGTCTGCATTAGCTTTTGCTAATAATTCCAAAATCACCTCATAGCCTAGCTCAGCTGCCTTCATGGCTGGAGTGCATCCCATGTTGTCGTGGACATTTGGATGAGCTCCATGTTCCAGCAGGAAGCGACACATTTCAATGTCATTTTTCATGGAGGCCACGTGAAAGGCACTATAGCCTTCCTTGGGCTCTGTGTAATTAATGAGATCTGGGAATCCTTTCTGGATCAGATTTTCTATTTGCTTCTTGTCTTTCTCGTGAACACACTGAAGAAGTTTGTAGATCTGTAAGTTTAGAAGCCTTTTATCTACTGGTAGCATCCCAGGATAGGGAAGATTTTCTTCTTTCAAGGAAGTACTTTCTGCATGGACAAAAAAGAAAACATGCAATCTCACAGAGGAGATTATAATGACATGTCATTAAAAATCAGGAATCAGAACATATTCACAGCATGAAAATATCCACTTTACCTGGACAGAACACTAGGTTTTGAACTAATTTATCTTTTACTGTGGGCAGCACATATAGAGACTATATAAACCCAAGTGGGCACCTTACAAAATTTTTGTTTCTAGTCATCCAGCTGTTCTGAAGAGGTCTCATTCAAAGAGAAAATTAAGTTAAGAAGCTGTAGGGTAACTGCTCTCCATTCAAGGAACTGTTATAATTTACAATTACTTGGAAGCCTAAGGGGAGGCTGTTCATCTGTTATTTTCAATGGGGGAAAAATCACAAGACACCGTGTCCTCTGCACTTGCTGAAACATAAAATTGATACAAAAATTTATACTAACATCACCTCATCGGTGCTTGAGCACCTTCCCCTTTTTTTTTTTTTTTTTTTTTTCTTGGTATCTGATGTATGAACTTCCTGATGAACTTCCTGCTAGGCTATGTACATAAAAGAGTAAGTCAAATTTCTCTGCAACAAAACCCTTGGAGAAAAAAATACGCAGATAGCAGGGCACTGGTCTGGGAAAAGGTTCTTCCAGCTCATGCATCACAAGCTTCTTGAAAAAAATTCAGTGCAGGACTTTGCACTTGCCTTAATTCTGGATGTTTCTCGGTTTTTTCCTTTTAGGTTTTTTAGCCTCTTTTAGATAGTCTCAGCACTCATGGCTGGAGGGTCAGGAAGGGTCAGACATTGTAGGGACCATTTCTGAAGCTTTCCTAAGTGGATGGGAAGCTTCCTATCAGCTTCAGCAAGCCTTGGGTCAGCCCGTCCTCCAGAACTCTTACAGGACATGCAGCACAAAAAGATGAAGGAACATCTGTTAGAGAATACTTGGGGTTTGGTTTGTTTGGGTTTCTTACTTATTGCAGTATAGTGTGTAAATGAGACCACTCAGCATCTGCCTGGCTACTGCTGGGTGCTTTGTGGATGTCTGTGAGAAGGGGAAATTGCAGAGAGAGATGCAGAAGGATGCACAACTCCAACAGACTTTGTGAGGCAAGACCTCCCATTCTGGGAAGGAAGCCTGAGAGAAAGCTGCAGGAAAAGTATAAAAAGATGACTGAAGGTGAATCATGTTGGGAATGCAGAGAGGTAATTCTTGTACCACAGGTACAACTTGCCAGTTGTAGTTTCTGTAGCTATTGCCTTTCATTTCTTTGGAAGTTCTGTGTCCAGCCTAGTTTTGGAACAGAGATTGGATCAATCTGTTGGCAGATTTCTGAGAACTGTCCCTCTTGTTTTCCCTGCCAGACAAGGCCCTCAGCTCCCTCCCTGTGCATCCAGCTATGCTGGCTGAAGGTGTTGTTATTAAAAGCTGCTCCCTTGCAGAAGTGTTTAAGTGAGTACTAAAATGCAAAGACTTTCTCTTTGCAATGAAACCTGGTCTGAATAGATCAGCTGCTCTCAGATGTTCTCCATTTAAACATGGCATTACTTAAATCCTTTTCTGTTTTGGTCTTACATAACCCTCATTCTGATAATAAACAAGTATATTCTTACATCAAACAATTAAATCTTTAGGTAGCAATAATTTAAATCTGTCACCTGTGGCTTGTTTGTTCTATCCCTGCTATGTTGTGCTTCCTATGGCATTTTGTCCAGTGAAAGGGAATAAATGCAGAGATTTTTATCCCGCTGACAGGAGTTACACCTATAGCAACCCTGTAGTCCTAAAGCTTAGGGCTGAGAAATAAGGGTACTTCAGAGTAATGCCCTGCTAGAAGTGAACACTGGAGTCCCCAAAGAGCCTGGCTTTTAGAGCCTGAAGCAATTTCTGAGCAAATCCTCAATACAGGAAGTTTTTTCTCTGGCTACTGAGTACAGGGAAAAGTTGTGATGCAAACTCTACATCACAGGGGCCGTGAGGAAGAGTAGCAGGAAGGTTCTGCAGGGAAGGTTCTTACAGTACTTACACCACTGAAATTCAGCAAAAGAAATGTTTTTAAAGATACTTAGATGGAACTGACAAGTTAAATATTCTCTTATGCTTTTGTTCCACTTCCCACCATCCTGCAGCAGTAAGGAACTTGGGTTTACTTCCAAAAAACTTTCTTCCCACTTTTATTCATGATTTGCACCTGGATTTTGCACAGCATTTTTCAGGAACTTATTTGGGATGAAAACCTGCTTTTTCTTCCCTTCTATCTCCCCCTGAAGCAGCAAACACCAAAGAAGTGACATTCTCCTTGGTCATAGGTTAGTAATGCCACAAAATGAGTAGAACTCATGAACTAGTAATGAGCAGAACTGCAGTAAAAACCTGTTAGTAACTAATCTTCAATGAACAAACATGAACAAATTGATATAACATTCAATACATGTGGATTTGGATTTATTTCATGGATTATCTTGGAGACTCCTTGAGATATTTGCTCCCTATAACCTCTGCCCCACGCTGGACATGAGACTGATGGCACACCTTACACTTACTGCACACTTTAATTTTTGCTCACAGTGTAATGCACAATTTACTACCATTTTAGTCTTGATCAGATTTTTTCTGGTGCTTTTGAGCTGCTTATCACAGTATTATTTTAACATTTCACATGCAGCAATAAAATTATTTCCATGAGCAGAAGTGAAATTATTTTTATCGTAATAGTGAAGTCTGTTGTTATCACAATTCAGCCACTGAGTCCTTACCCAGTTTTAAGTCTTCAAAGCATTAAGAACCAACAATTTACACGAAAACAACCATAACATTTTAACTGTTACAGTTATTATTTCTTTGCAGCATTTGTTGAAAGTGACTGGATCCAGTTTTATTAGAAGTTGCTAAAGTAGCAGCATCAAAGAAAGACAGGTGGGACAAGAAACTCTAGCCAGGGTCATGTAAAGTTATAAGCAAGGGAAAAAGGCTTCTAAAAAGAAAACTGCAACATCTTGTCAGTTTTCATTAAGTAAACACTACCAACCCTGTGTACTTCGTAGATTTTTTTTTATCACTTCACCTATAACAGATGGTTTAATGGAAAATGAGGGATTGTTAGTGTGGCTTTGAGACAATCATGCTCTTGGGAAGGCTTCATGAAGCCGTAACCACAAATCCCAAGCCTGTAATGTGTGCTTCGCAACAATTTTATCTGTTGACAAACATCAACAGACTCACTACCTTCATTCTGCCGGCTTGTGTCACTGTTCTGATGGAGAGCATGAACTCATTTCAAATCCAGATTAAACCTTTTCTCAGTGAACCTGGCATTAAAAATACCATTTTAGTCGGATTCCTGTTTTCCCACTAAACTTTCCAAGCTGTGATGTAGGTAGATTGATAGAGAGGGAAGTTCTGGTGGCCAGTGATCTCATTCCCTGTCTCCCAGTCAAAGCCTGCTGCCTGACTGCTGCTGGAAGAACTTGTGACTCTGCCTTAAAAGTTTGCACCGTTTGTCTGTTTCAACATTTCCAGTTGAAAACATCCCTTTAATTATCACTATGCAGAAACCAGTAAACAAAATTTTCATGTGTTTTATCTTTAGTGGGAGAAAATAGCTGAGCACTTTCTAAATTTAATCCCTTTGCATGCTGGGCACAGAGATAAGCACAAGCCCTATATGTCAGTATAAAAGGAACCAATATGGTAACAGTGCCATGGTATATTTACAGCTTTATGTGAATAATTGCACTGGATTTTTGACTGTGACTAATGTTTAATAGGAGTGATGCAGCAAAATCTTCCTAAAACTGAATTCCAGTATCATGAATAGCCTATAATGCTGTGGTTTTTTGGTGTTAATTCTCCAGTAATACCTTGCCTTGGGCTGAGGCACAGCTGAGCACAGTGATGGGCACTTAGGTCCGAACTGAACCAGTTTCAATGTTGTGTGGAGATCTCAGCCCAGATCCAGTCCTCTGGGAAATGGGGCCCAGTCCTGAGTGCTGTAAAGGCAGTTCCAAGGTTATGGCTGGCTTAGATCAAAATATGTGCATCTTTTTGTCTTCAGCTTGCTTTGCAACTTCCAGTCACTTCAGTACCCATCAAAACTGGGATGTAATGGAGCCAAATTTGCCAGCACCTGGCAATCAGCTTTGTGAGCAACACCTGTGGGGACAGGGGCTCGGGCGGGGGGGGGTGGCTCCTCAGTCAGGAGCCCAGCTGGGCTTCAGGGAAGCATCTGGAGTGCTGTGCAGTCGGGGATGAGGTGCTGCTGCGCCCAGGAACAAGGAACAGGGTGGCAGCCGGGATTGGTTTATTTTCCCTGGACTGCGACTCAGAGGAACGGGCGGCCTGTAGAGGATACTGGCTTTAACGGGAGAGAAACTGCTGGAACGGGAGGATGCTGGAGAGACGGTGATGACCCAAACAGGGTTTCCTGCTAAGGACGCGCTGGTCTGTCCGTTCAGACACCCAAACTGAGGTAAATGCCAGCGGCGAGAGGTGCGGGCCGTGAGGGGGGCGATGTGCGGCGCGTCCGTGTCCTGCGAGGCTGCGCTCAGCCCTCACGGCCCGCCGGCTCTGCCCGAGCCCCTGCGCAGTGCCGGGGAGGGCGGCCCGAGCCCCGCCGCCCTCTCGCCACCACGTCCGGCAGCGGCGGCGGCTGTGACCCTCGGCAGCCCGGGGCACTCACCTGAGGAGCAGGAGGACGCCGAGGGCTCGGGGGCCGCAGCCGGATCCCCGCCCGCCTCAGCGGCCGCCATCGCCGCCGTGGCCGTCTCCTTGGCAACGGCGTCGGGCCTGTGGGAGCCGTGAGGCGGCTCCGCTTCCCCTCGTCCGGCGGGGCCCCTCAGCCCCACCGCGTCCTCTCGGTCCCCTCAGCGCTGGCGGATCCCCTCAGTGCCACCGGGTCCCCTCAGCTCGGTACAGACCAGCGCCCCGCCGCCCTCCGAGCCGCCGGGGGTGAGGTGGGCACTCGGGAAGGACTTGGGTGTCGTGGGCTCTCTCTCCTTGTAGCTGACTTACCCGCCAAGCCTCCTTTTCCTCCCCCATGGGAAGCAGCAACGCTGTGTGGTTGTTTCAGCTCCAGAGTTTACTGGAGTTGCCACAAAAATGGAGTGGCAAGATTCGCATATCACCTAACTGCCTGGCCATTCCCCCAGGGTTTGTGTAGCACAATAATGTACATGAGCTTGGATGAAAATGTAATCGTTCACAGTCAGTTGGGCAGAGAAACCTGTATTAACAGGAGAAAAATGCCAGTAAATGGAAAAAAACAAACAAACAAACAAACAAACAAAAAAAAACGCTCAGAGCTTGTCAAGTGAAGCCTAAGTCATTCTAAAAGGCAACAGCACTAACCCTGGGACTGCCCGAGCTCTGTATCTCCTTTCCGTCCATTTCCTTCAGTGCCGAATTCCCAAATGCCACAACCCAGCCCTCAGTGCTCCTGCCAGGCTCAGTAGTCACGTATGGGATAACTGCAGCAACACTGCAGTTCCTGGCCAAGCCTGGCTTTGAATTGTTTGCAAATCACCTCTTGCATTAGGAAATTTCTTTTTTTTAAAAAAAATTGCTTTGTGATGTGACATCTCTTCTGCCAGGAAAGTGGTGACACAGCTGGATGCATGTCCAACAGCATGGAAGGGCGTTTGATGAAAGCCGTCGGACTGTGTGGTGAGTCACAAGAGAAAACATTGTTTTAGCATAAAGTTTCATTATTTACCCTGCAAGGAGTGCCATTTCTACAGCAGCTAGTTGGCATTAGCACTCTGTGGTGCGAATTGGCTGGATTGGTAGTGATGCACTATCGTGCCTTGGTGTATTGCTTTCCTTTACGGAAAACATAGCATCCAGGCCCTTCTCTTTCTCCTAGGTTGCACTAAATGGTTGATGCAGACATGGCACAGTAGAAGATGTTTCCCAGCCTGTTCTGTGTAAGACTTTTACTTTTGCTGTTGCCACAAATAGGGAGACACATGTCTTGGCCAAAGGCCTGGGGTAAATCCTCCTTTTTCACTTTGTTGAGTAGTTAAATTCCCATTAGAAAAGTTAGCACATGTATTTTTAAATTTAGTCCAACATGGAAATAACTGAAGATCCTATCTGAAACATCTGCATGCCTTTTCTCTGGAAGTTGTGGAAACACTGTAACCAGACTATAACCAGTCTGGGTACTTAGTATTTCACCCCAAAAATGAATGTGCATGTAACTGCATGTGTATATGTTTAGATTTTTCTGCTTATTTTCTCATGGTGATCAGCTTTTCATGAGCTTTTTGAGAGTGATAATGAGGATTCATGATGGAAGAAGCAGCTCAGCATCATATTGGATGTTTCAAAGCAATGTGGCTTCAAGAGCAGAGGTGCTGCTCTGGTATTAGGGTATGGCAACATCTCCAAAATAAATAGGATTAAAATCCTCTTAGAGAAATTCAGAGTATTCCCTGTCTATAGAGATAAATAAAGCTCACCAGATAAAATTATTCCAAGGTCTGAAGCCTCAAGCTGCTGGGCTCTTTTTGGCTGACAGCTCGGTCTTGGAGGAGTGGCAAGCTACTGCAGGAACGCAAGTGAGATGGTGCTGGTAAAAATGTAACTGAGTGTCCTAAGGAAGGAAAGGTGTGAACTGCTCTGAGCTTTGAGGATGCCCTGGAGCTCCCAGAGCCAAACCTGGGAGACATGGCAGAGCACAAATGTGGGCACAGTGTCCACGTGCTGTGCTAAGGCCCCAGGTGTGCCACTGCCCGAGTCCTCACCTGAGGGCAGTGCTGCCCAGAGCTCTGATGTGCTGTGAGTTAGGGCAGCACTAACTTGAGGCTGCTCTGTCCAGGGTGCTGTAAGCAGCTTCACTCCCTTCCCACGTGGGACATTTCTCACAGCCAGGAAGGAGCTTCTGGGACAATCCAAGATGTTCTCCACTTCATGGTTCCCTGGATGAATGCAATCTGTGGAGCCCACAGCAGATAGGTTTTGCTCACTGTGTCTGATAATGAGATCACCACTAAATCATGTCCAAATCAAGATTATTCCAAAGAGCATTTATTATTGAGGAGCATATATTTCTGCCTTGTTTTATATACTCTTAAACATTAACCTCAATTGTTCCTGCAACATACATTCTTTCCCATGATAGGTAATGCTCCCATTACTGACATGCTCACTTTGCAGCTCCAAAATCATCTAATTACACATGAAAATATTTCACTGCTGAATGGGTGCTTCCAAATACTTCAAATACAAAGGTTGTGAAGTTTTGTTTGGTGCTAGCAGAAGGTGCTAGGCTGAGAGCACTATGCAGTCCTGGAACATGTAGAACAATCCAGCTGCCATCTGCTGTTCCACTTGCTGTCTCTGCATTGTGCTGGGTTTTCTCAAAGCCCAAGGATGCTACAGCTGTCCCACAGCTGACCTCTGGAGGGATTCTGTGCACCACAAGGACTCTCGGGCTGGATGGCCCTGGGGTCCTGTTGACATCAGGGGGAGCTGGGTTGGTGACAGCCTCACTTCAGCTGCAAGGTGTGCTTGAGGATTGCCTGGTTTTTACTTAAGCCTTTTTACTGTGGAAGTAATTATCACTGCTATTCATCCCTCTGGATTCTGATGCTACTGCAAAAAAAAATCTGCTGTGTGGTGCATTCCGCCCGAAATCTCCTTATTCAGACCTGCCAGCTTGGGAGAATGTCACAAATTTACACATTTGGCTAATTCTGAAGGTCATCTTGGGAGCTGTGGTGGGGGCATACTGCCCTCTCCAGGAAGGGAAGTAGTTTTCTCCTTGAGACGGCCTTTGTTTCACACAGGAGCACAGCCTCCTCGGAACTGTGCTGGCAGGTACCACCCAGCTCCTCCTCCTGTATTTCCTGGGATCTGCTCTGTTTCTGGTTTTGATGCTGCTGTATGAAGCTATTGGTATCACGCAGACCAATGTACAACTTACTAAACTGGTTTAGGTTTCTTCCCTCTTCTTTATACTCTTTGTATAATTGCTTGGTCAAAACCAGCACTGATTCTTTCTATCAATTAATATGCACTCTTAGTAATAGGCTTTTTCATCAAGGAGAAAATCCATGAAATAACTGTTAGGTCCCTGATACTGTGTCCTTGGAGAAGAGACTTGAGAGGAAATCCGAGTCTCTTTTGGTGTGGTTATTTTCAAGGGAAAAAAAAATTCCCAAATTGTCAGCAAGGCTTATAAAGACAAATAGTGACAAAAACTAAAGTGTTTTGCCAATAAGTTCTCTGTTGAATGTAGCTCAGATGAATGCTACATAGAAAAACAGTCCCAGGAAAGTATCTACAGCACGTTAGCTGGGTTTTGGGAGAGGGGTGTTTCAGGTATAAAAGTAATGTCAATAGAGGTTTGGTTGTGGGGTTTTGGCGGGGTTTTGTTTGTTTGTTTGTTTGTTTTTTCTTTTATCTTTGTCACCTAAATTTTTCCTAAAACTGTTTCTTTTTTGAATGGTGTAAATACAAACTTCTTGTATACCCCTGCACTTCAACTTGACTTGAGGTAAAGGTGATTTCAGAGTTACTGAGGGAAAGGGAGGCACTCCTCAGCCAGGGACGTGGCAAAGTAAAAAGGGATGGTGGGGCAGTCCAGCAAATCTGCAGCATGTGCTTCCCAGGTACCATATGGGCCAGGATGAGGGCTGGGATTCCTAGAGTCAGGGGAGCTTTCCAGTGCTACAGAGCAGAGCAGGAGTTCACTGAAGAGCTGACAGCTCTAGGAGTTCTCAGAGTTCATCACTGACTTGGTTAGCAAGGTTTGTTCAGTAAAACCTTCAGTTACTGATCCTGCAGCTTCTGTACCCTATGGCACTTGTGGAGGAGGGAATGCTGCACCCCTTTCATCACCATTTCCTATGAGGGTACACAGCCCAGGGATTATTAAATGATTTCTGCTACTTATTTTCATGTTTACTTGTTTAACTCTTGTGGCTTGGAACACATAGAACTCAGTGGGAGGATCCAGATGACTTCAGTGGGATGTTCTGTTAATAACAAACTGACTCTCTTTATTAGTTCTTTATCTGCAGATCATAATGTTAAAAAGCTGAGGGGCAGGAATAAAGATGATAATTTTGTAGCTGGTTTTCAGTTAGCTTCCAGGCTGATGGTTAGATGTCAATGAAAGCCTTATATGTCCCATCAGCTCTCACCCTGTCACTGTATCCTCTTTAAAATCCTATGCACTGCAAGTTCTCAGTTTTCAAGGTGAAGGAATAAATGTTCTGGAGTCTTTCTCATCTTATGTTACATGAGGCTACTGAAATATTGATCACATGCTTCACCCCATACCCAGCAAATAAAGAATTTCCAGTTGGAGGTTATTGTATGTCTGTGAGGCAGATCTGATGGTGCTGGCTCTCAGCAACTTAGTGCAGTAACTCTTAGAAATGCAAACAGAAGGGAGACAGTGTAATGGGGTAGAGATCAGCACTTGTACTCTGGGCCTGATGGAGAAACATCTGGGCTTCAAAGCTGCTTGTGGAGTCCAGTGCTGCTTACTGTGAGGAAGGGCAATCTGCACAAAGAACAGCTAAGGGCATGAAAGCAGTGCTTCCAAAGCAATGCAGGGCTGCTGAAATCCCTGAGGTCAAGCAGGGGGAACTCCTATACAAGAAATTGATTGGTTCAGTTGGAATAAGCCTCATTCCTGTTCCCTTGCTTGGCCTTGCTCAGTTGTGGTTAAATGAGGAGAGAGATGATAATTATCTGATTATCCTGCTATTGACAGTCTGTGGAACAGTTGGGAGCCCAGGCTTGTCCTCTTGCCAATGCCAGCTCCAGGGATGGATTCATCATTTGGAAAGAGAAATAACATGTTCCACAATCTCTGACAGGTGCAGTGGCTGTTCCACTGCTGAGTGTACCAGGAGAGAGCCTGGAATTGTCACTCTGTGGGCTCATCTCGCCTGTGTTCTGATTCATACTGCCCAAATTACCTACCAGGAGAGAGCATAAATTTTCTCAGCAATTAATTAAATATGTTAGGAAAGATTTCCCAGGTACAGGGTGCAATTTCTGCTTCAGATTAAAAAGTTAACTGTGTCAACTTAAAGCAGTCTTTGATTTGTTAGAGGAGATCTGGTATGGGGGAAGCTAATGCTCAGTGCTGCTGCCCTGTATCTATCACTGCCACCACAGTTTATCCCAGCTCTTCTGGGATCTTTTGGTCCCAGAGTTCTTGGATTTTGTGCCATACCATAACCAAGTCAAATTTAAAACTGTATGTGTAAACCAGCAATCTTTTCCATGACAATTAGTAGGAGAGTTTTAATGGAGCTGCCATGATGAATTACTCTCGTAGAGAAATATTACTGTTTCCCTTTCCTTTCCCTTTTCTTCAGACCTTATTCCTTACAATAGCAGCCAAACTTGAATATGTTCTTTCTCAGCTCCGAGTATACTGATATGTCTCATGTCTCCTTGGTGTTTAGCTCTCTCACTATACTTCAGGTCAACACATTGATTAATCCAGACACTGGATAAAAGATAAGAGTTTATTTAGGATTAAATACTAATTTATAAATGGAATATATAACTTGTTTTCCGAAGTCTGTGATGTATTGGGTTTGTTATGGATTTATCCAGAACGCCTGCAAAAGGACTGAACTGTGGTTAGCCAAGACAATGTTTTCATATTATAATTTTATTATTCATAGAATCATAGAATGGTTTGGGTTGGAAAGGACGTTAGAGATCATCAAATTCCAGCTCCCTTGTTGTGGGCAGGAACACCTTCCACTAAACCAGGTTGCTTAGAGCTTCAAAACTTCCTAACTTGCTACAGCCATTTAACTCCATTCAAAGTATTTCGAGGTCCAATGCTCATTTCTGTGACTTTTCCATTAACCTCTTCCTATCACCCCTGAATAAATTGCTACTCAGGTTTCTACAAATAAGGGCTTTTCATCTCTGCTGTAATGACTTCAGGTTTACAGTTGCCCTGTAGGACATGCTCCATTTTGTCTGCATCATGTCTGTAACACAATAACCTGCTATTGCTTTAGAAAAAGATGTATTACATTTTCCAGGCAATAATGAAAGCGGCTTAAGTGGATGGGGTTTTTCCACAGGGGAGAGATAAAGTTACTTAAACAAATGATTTAATTTTACACAGGGTCCTGTATGTTTTTCCCTAGCAATCAGTGACAGTTCTGACTAGGGAGACTCCCCAAAGTTTGTACTGGTTAATCAGTGTCACCGTACTGACACATGGGGGCATTAAATTCAGCTCTGACTTTCACATTTTATAAACTGCCTCACCTGAGTCAGTGAATAGCACCACTGTAGGCTATGCAAGCTTTACTTTGCTCAGAGCATAAGACAGAACAGAATCCATCACAACAGTTGGGAACAAAGCACACACAAACACCAGGGCCTTCTCCTTCAGCTTCGCCACCATGTAACGTGCCTTGGGTGCAGGAGATGTTAGAGCATCCACCATAGCATCTACAACCTCATTGCCATTAGTGCTTCCCTCACTGAGGATGCTGTTGAAAAAGTTTGCCCGCTCTTGAACGTACTCCTTGTTGTAAACAGCCTTTTCCTCTTCACTCAGTTCATTCCAGATCTCTTCGGCACTGAGTGGTGGCTGAATTTTTGTAGAGCGCGCATAATTTCCTGGCTGGATAATACAGACCTGCAAGTGAGATATAGAACTTATCAAGGTGCAATCAGTCATTGTGAATTCAGTTAAACACTATAGTCAGTAACACAGACCAAAAGCTCTCTACAGACAGCCAGAAAATGCTGCTTTGTTGAAATTTTAATGCTGGAAACTTGACTGAAATCAAATATATTCCTGTGAAATATTTAAGACTGCAGAGGTGCTTTATTCTGACTTCCTCATTTCGCTCTGATGTTAATGTTCTTGACTACTCAGCACACTCTCACAGAATGCAATAGAGCATCTTTGATTGCTGTACAATGCTTAACGGTGTAAATGTTTTGACAATATTGAGACAAAGCATTTCAGCATGACTTTGATGTCTCCAAAGTGGAATAGTTTGGATTTTTCACTCAGTGGAGAACCCTGCAATAATTTTTGACCCAATTTGGGACAAAAGGAGGTACCAAAGAAAATTATCATGTCCTGGGGAAAGAACTGCTGTTTTCTCCAAGTGGGTGTAATTAAAAGTAAACTAGGTCTTGTCAGTAAAGAACAGGGGGACCAAAGGGTCCTGCTCTGCCTCTCACTGAAGCCATCATCAGATTTCTGTAGATTTGTGCACATAGATTTAAATGAAAGCACACAAGTCCTTTGCTGCTCCACGTTTTCTTTGTGTGTTGCTGCTGTTCTGCTCCCTTCTGAGTATTCCAGGGAGTTTTGGAGCAGGCTGAGCACTCACAGCACACATGCTGTTCCTCAGTTAGCAGCAGCCTTGTTCAAACTATTTGTAGATATGCAACATTAAAGCTCCGTGGCATTTAACTGACCTGATTTCTAAAGACTGTAACACAAGGTGAGGGAAACCCGTGCTGAGCTGTGTCAGAGACTTGGAGATCTGACAGGCATTCTTTGGGAAGTCTGTGATGATATAAAACCCTGATGCCTTCACTCAGCCAACCAGCCCAGCTGTGTCAGTCCCTGCCTGCTGACCTGCATGGTGACGGATTCGCTGCTCTCAGGAGGACTGGGGTGCAGGTCCTATGCACAGGCAGAAGGAAGGGAATGCAGACTAACTCCAGCAGAGGGATGGTGTGCACAGCTGGAACAGCTTCATGCTGCCTCAAGCAGGTTTGTCACACAGCATCCTTGGGAGCCCTCCCTTCTGGTGCTATTGAAAAAAGTGTTTGGTATCAGCCAAATAATAAACTTCCCACATTTATTGTTAACAAAGAGGGTTTGGAAGCTTCCTTTTTTTGGAGTTGGCTTGGAGAGAAGGAGAGATGGCTTGGTTTTTGCCCTTCCCACATTTTCTGTAGCCTTTCTACTGGAAGACACACGCTTTGTTTCCTGTAGGCTGTCAGCTTGCTTGGCCAGAGTTCAGTGGGACAGAGCCATAGCTCCATCTGCTCCTTGCCACCTCTGTGCAGCTTTCTCCTGAAAGGACAGACAGGGCAACAGAGCAGTGCAAGGGAGCACAGCAAAAAGGGACTGTGTATTTTGTAGGCTCTCCATAGGGCAGGTTCTCAGGCAAATGCCAGCCAGCATTTTGTATAAAGTGAGAAACAGAAAAATACCTCTCAAAGATACTCCAGAAATGTTTGTCAGGCTGGCTGACTCAGTTATGTGCTGGGACTATTGCAGAGGTGGAACAGGAAAAATCCCTAAACAACCAGAGTAGCTAACCTGTTAAACTAAGCCCTTCCATGCATTTGAGATTATCCTCAGCTAATCAGCAGAAATCCTCATCATGCTGTGTGGTATTAGGATGTGTAAAGTCACTTGTATTTTACAGCCACTCATATTTATCTGACGGGGGTGGCTAATAGATGCATAGCTGTAATATTTTCCAACACAAAGCTTCTGATCAATGCTGTAAGTCTGTGTACATAAACAGTACACCAATGTAAACCTGACAGGTAAGACTTCCAGTGTTTGAGAAAAGTGTTTCAGCAGTAGAGTGACTCCAAGGAAAAAGCCCAGTGAAGCTACTTAGGGATCTAAGCTCCAGGTTTGACTATTAGAGTTGCTTAGGGCACTAAGAGCACTCTTAGAGCCTCTTAGGTTAAGAGAATAAAAACATAACTACTCTGCACAATGCTGTCTCTTGCAGTGCAGCTGTTCTCACAAAAAGCAAGGAGCTGCTGTTGTAAGAGGAGAGAAAGAACCCCTCAGGCAAGTGACAGGCCTCCTTCTGGCTGCACAGCACTCAGTGTCTGGGCTCTTTGCAGCCACCCAGGGAACATTTGGGTTCCTCACTGCTGGTGGGAGCTCAGGCAGGCCTGTGTCAGGCCTTCTTCACTGCAGAGGATGTGGAAGTTTCAGTGCTGATACACAGACTGTTACCCAGCAGCTTCTCAGAACCAAAAACATTCCCCAGGAGTGCTATTCCCAGTAATTTTCAGCTGACTGATTAGCCACAGAGAAACCACCTCTTTCCAAAAGGAAGCTGCACCCATGAATGCATTTCTGAGCTTTTATCTTTGTTACTTTGTTTCACATAACTCATTACATCACTTACCTGGTTTCCAGGTTCTTGTTACATCACTTACCTGGACACCAAACTTCTTCATTTCCAGTCTTAAAGCATCACAAAATTTTTCAATAGCTGCCTTGGTCATAGAATAAATGCCATTTCCCAGAGTAAAATAGGCAATGATGCTGGACATGAAAACAATACGTCCTGGAAAGAAAACAGTGCAAATAACGTAACTTCACTCTCAGTCTTTAGCATGGAATTGATTTGCCTCAGTCTTGAGCTGCTAAGAATGCGGTGTTTAGCAGGAGACTGTTTTACTGCTCACTATGCCAAAACTAGGCAATGTCAGTGTGCAGTCCCAGCACAGAGAGGCACTCAGCTCTGCTGAGCAGAAAATGTCACACAAAAATCTTCACCTAGTGACAGATGTTGGATTTGACAAAGTGTAACATATTCCCAGTGTGCTGCTTATTCCTTCTGAGCCTGAGATAGGATGAAAAAGATGGAAACAAAGCAGTGCCCTAAAGACTGACAAACAGTAGTAAGAGACTGTGCTAGTAAGAGGAGAAGGACTGCAGAGGAGAGGGGATGTGATTTTCCCTGAGGTGGATTATATGGTTACTAATATCAGTTTTTTCTGTGCTAATAATGTCTCTGCACTGAGACCAGGTTCTGTAACTTTGCATATAAAGTCCAAGCCAGAATGTACAGTGATAAGCTTCACCAAGGAAATATGACTTGCCAAATATGTGCAGGTTTATAATACCTCACAATGATTTCCCTGATCTGTGCTGCCTTCCCTCCTTTCTAACTCCTGCTGAGTGCAGGCATGCCTTAAATAGCAGAGATTCCTCATGTGAGGCACTGGACTGTGGTTCATTTCCACTGTTTCCTTGTAAGCTTCTGTCACATAGTCCTACCATGAGGTAAGGAATGTCTGAGTGTGGATATACAAATACCAGAGGTGAGGGAGAAGATGGTCTTGTCACTGACAATACAGAGAATGCAGCTGCACTCCTGCTGTTGCCACAGATGCAGATAACATCTGGGCCCCAGATCTCACCAAATGGAGTAGGGTTGGGGGATATCAAAAGGTATGATGGGAATGCAGTGAAATCTGTCATTCTGAATCACAGCATCCCAAATAAATCTTATCTAGAGTAAGAGGAAAATAACTACCAGCTTGCTGATCAAGATGCCCTATCAGCTGGCCTGGCCAGCTGGAAAAGATATGGGGAAATGTTGCTCCTCTCAGGGTAGAATGTTTAAGTCCCAGGCTGGAGGGCATTACCTCCCTTTACAAGTATTAATACTTTTGAAGTGTTTCTTGGAATAGGTGCACATCCATGGCAGTAAGCAATGGGTAGGATGACCTCTGTCTCATTTGTCCAGTAGCTGAGTGGTCTGGGGCTCACACCCAGGATGTGGGACACCTCATTTAACTTCTCTTTAAAGTGCCTAAGGGAATTGAAACTCAGCTTCCCCAGGAAAATGCTCCAATGTAATTCAAGCTTTTCATTTGGAGAGGTCACTTGCTGCCCCCAAACACATAAGCTTTAGCTGTCCTGGTTGTTCCTGCAAGGAATGCGACAGCTAATCTAGGATTCTTCCTAGAATGCCTTGGCCTCCTCTCCTACATGGATAGTACTTGGAAACTGAGTGCAGGAGTTAATCAAGGAAACACTGACAGCCCTGGGAGAGATACAAAATGTTCCTTTGAGCTAAGGTGTGTGTGCAGCCATCCAGACCCAAACCTTCTAAAGGTTATGCATGTGCTTAATATTGCATGCACTGTTAGTCCCTTTTGCTTCAAAGTAATCCTGTGCAATTCATGGGGTTAGAGAAATGCCTCTGGTGGATCAGCATCACAGAGTTTCAGCAGTAAGTAGGACATGACAGGGAAAACAGATGCCTCCCTGTGTAATGGCCACATAACACACTCACTGGGTACACACAATAGCACATCCTTCTACAAAAACACATCCAGGTTTCTTTCTTCTTGTGTCAGAATGTCATCTATCAAAGGCAACCAAGCAGAAAGAAGCAGAATAGCCCAAAAAAAGGGGGATGCTTTTATCTTACCAAGTTTGTGTAGCAGTGACACCTGGGGTTTCCAGGTGAAACCTACCCCTTCCTGTGCTTGATGCTGCACACAGAGCACAAATCCTCACCCTAAAGAGCCTACAGCCAGAACAGACAAGGAAGAGGGGATCTTCCTCCCCAGACATGGATGGAGACAGGTAGGGAACAAACTGCAAAGCACCCAAGACATGCTGCCATGCTGCAGAGGGCTATTAAACATTTACTTCTCAGAAAGAAGGATAAAGCCCACATCTAGGGAGGTTCATGCAACTACATATATCCCACTGGATACCCATGCACCTCTACATACTTGAAGCTTCCTGCCCAAGGTCACAGAGGCTCCACAGAGGTGGAATTGGAAGGTGGATGTCTCTAGTTCACCTCTGTAGGGTCATTCCTCCTCTCCTAATTGCCAAACAATAAAATTGTAAAGCCTAAATAATAAAATTAGGCAATTTAATGGATCTTTGTGTTTTCTGGTTGTCAGTGCTTAAAAAGGCTTGCCTGGGCTTAATGATCTATGGTAAACATTCTTCCTCTTTTTTGAGCCCAACACTGAGAGAAATCCTTATTTATAAATACTTTTTTTTCTATGTGCTGCAAAGACAAAAACTTTAAGGATATTTTTTCCCGTTACGGCGTCACCCTCTTTTCAGGATCAAGTTGCTCTTTCAGGCCACACAGAAGGAGGCTGTCATTTCAGTTTAATGAAAGACAATTAAAGCCTCTTTTATAGATGTTACATTACCCTGATTATAGTAAGCTAATTATTCTACAACTCTAAATAACAGTGGATTAGCATTACCCTTGTATTTCCTTAGAAGGGGAAGAAAAGCCAGAGTTGTCCTGATGCTCCCAAGGATATTCACATCTGCAAATTTTTCATATGTCTCCATAGGCAGCCACCCTGTCTCACCAAATGTTGATATTCCTGCATTGTTGACAAGGCCCCAGAAACCTATAGAAGAGAAATGACTCAGCAAGCACCTTTAACTGCAAAGTAACCACTGTTAGATAACAAAGCAACACCACGGATTCGGACCCTTGAAAGAAACTGTATAGTTTTGTAACACCTTTGTCTTTTCCATTTTAAGGTGCAGGTGTGTTTTGTTTAGTGAAGGAATGCCATTGTGGCCATAATCTGGGCTAAATGGAATCACAGAATAGTTTGGGTTGGAAAAGCCCTTAAAGATCATCCAGTTCTACCCTCCCTCCCATGGTCAGGGACACCTTTCCTTTAAGTCTCAGTGCTATTTAATAATTGCTCACTTTATAGTTGTCTTAAGATATTTATGAATAACATGATCTGGGAGACTACATCTTACTGCCAATGTGGTATACCATGATATTTTAATTACTTTAATCCCACTGTGTGCTATGAGCAGCTTTGTGAAAATTATATTAAGTGGTCTAAAGGCTAAGGCGTACTATTTTCAAAGTGCCTGACTAATTTAAGAGCCTAAGTCTTGCATCTTTTTCCAAGATTTGAGCTCTGATTTCCTCTGAAATCAGCCACAATCAGGTACATGGCTGCAACATTGGGTAAAATAATCAAGCAGGGTCAGAAGCTACAATATTTTTAAAATTTTGTACTTTTGAACAACTTTTTTGCCCATGTAATGACAGGTTTTGGTGCTAAGGAGAAAAATGTCAGCATTTACAAGCAGAAGGGTGTTGGCAGTGCTGCTTGCTGTGCCCAAGCTCAGTGACAGGAAGCTGAAGCCCTTCGGCCCAAAGGCACAGCAGGTCTCCTGTGAGCCAGCACTAACAGTGTTAACAAGCTCTGCTGTGGAATGCTGTGTTGGAGCAGGGAACACTCGCAGGCTGCAGCTCACACGCTGTACAAATGCTGATGAAGCCGTGCTGGCTTGTGCCTGCCTGCACAGCCCCTAACTGTGGATGGCCAGCAAAGCAGGGAGTGACACAGTGCTTTTGGAAACATATCTGTTCCTGTCCTCAGTCCTCAATGACAGCATCTCGAGGGTGACAGCAGCATAACTGAGGAGTACCAGGGCAGCCTGACTGGCACTGAAACAGCTGAATTTGCAGCTTACTTCTGCCAGCCTTGACAATTTTGCTCATGCACTTCTTTTAAGGAATCCTTGTAGGTGTCCAAGGCAAATAATTGTTTTGTCATGCCTTGTACAGGATCTCTGAGCCTGGGTTTCTGGAGAGGCAGAGCAGGTTTTAGTGCCTCTCGTCCCCTGGATACATGAGTTTGGGGCAGGGGTGATGCTGACCCAGCTGTAGCTTCCTGTACCTGTGGCAGCAGAGTTATTCTCAGGAGACTTTTGATCACCTTAGTCAAGGCACTGCGGAAACCTTTGGCCTGAATCCTTTTCTTTCTGAACTTCTCTGACAAAACTACTGCAATAATTTCATGGTATCTTGAAATACCCATTTCTCATGGGTCCTTCCAGAGCCCCGCCAAGAAGTGCTAGTATCAGATTTCATTCAGAACAGTAGTTAGAGATGAAACAGAAATTTTTTTTAATTAGTTTGTAAAGCAGACCTCTGTAAGCTTTTATAACATATATACACTTGTTTTACCTAATGAAATTGGTCTTTAAACAGAGAAAGAAACTGATTTATTTTTGTGAATGTCTCATTTGCAGGGCAAAACACTCAAAATTAAGAATTTGCCACACAGAACTTGGATAACTCCATCCTCCAAAGAGAATCAATCACTATTCAGTAGCCTGTCAGCCAGCAATCCTTGACACTAGACCCCGCTTACAACTTCAGTTGCAGACAGACTGCTGCCCTAGTAATACAACAGTTTCCTCTGGATTCACTTCTTTTCCATGGCCCCAAATGTTAGCAGGCAGAGGAGAGAAAATGGACTTAAAAATTAGCCATGGAATTGGGCATCATAGACTTCCTTCTTGCACCCTCCACTGCCCTCTTTTTCCATGTCTTTCCATCATTCTCTGGCTCTATTTCTCCATCTTAAAATGGAACCCAGCCCCATGGGACTTACCTCCCCATAAAATGCTTCCAGATCAATGGCTTAGAGAGCCCTCTGTAGAAGCTAATTATCAATATTTTTGTACTTGCACACGATCCACTCTGCAGATGGGCTGAGCGACTGCACACCCCATCTGTTTCTGCTCAAAGCTGGAGGTTTCTGTACTCAGGGTTATTTTTATATAACCTAACTCTAACACAACCCAAATTAAAGCCCAACATCACTGCAAAAGCTGTTTTCTGATATTTTCAGCTTTACCTTTTCTAATTAAAAAAAGTCATTTTGCTTCTGCCACTGATCCCTGTGCAGCACAGCAAGAACACTTGCTTCATATACACCTAATTTCATCAGGCTTTCAGAAATACAGCCATTAATCTTTAGACAATTGATTTTCTTCTTCTTTCTCTAAACTGTGAAATCCAGAATTTAGCTTGCAAGGCTTAAGTTTTCTCTCCAACCATTGCCTCATGTGCTTCAAAGCATCTGGGTGCCTGCTGGTGAGGCCAGCCTGTGTATTTTGTGTATCTGGGAGCTCACAAAATAATGGCTCTGTCCTTCTGTGTAGTGGCCAAATCGAAAGCCATGAGGAGAAAAATTGGCCTGAGTTAAAGTAAAACAGACTTGAGTTTAACCTTTAAGTTAAACACAAATAGACACTTTGGACCAAGTCAGCTCAAAACACTTAGTTTGCCCTCAAGCAAAACATACTGTTTCTTAGAACATTTTGGCATTCCCAAATGGGAAATGTTCTGATATTTTCCAGAATGTTTCCTGCCACTTTGTTTAGTTGAATCAATTCACAAAATTCCACCCCAGTAGCAAACAGTTCATTATTCCCTTATGTATTTTCTAAGAATATTTCCTGCTTCCTGAGAAACAACCTGCCCAGCTCTGTATTCAGAGTACTTGAATCTGGTTTGCTCTTTCTTTCCTGAAATGCTTGTGGTAAAAATTAATGCTATAAATGTGCATTCAAAATATATTGTAAATTTGCTTAGCCAAATGCAGCTCAGGTAGCCTAAAAAATACAGAAGAAAATCCCGAAGGACAAGGCACAAGAATTAAACAGCTGAAGGAGAGTGATGCTGCATTTCCTCAGTGTCCAGGCAGAGCCACATTTGGAAAAAGCAGGTGATGTTTGATGTGTTTAGACTGTCAAAACAGAACTCAGTCCAAACACAGTTCATGAAGAGAGGTGTTAGACTATGCTACTGCAGGCAGGGAAAAAATAAACTGGAAAGCAGGACTGGATGTCACAGAGATTTTAATTGATCTCTGTGTTGGGAAAATGGATCCTGACAACAAAGATTAAAAGATACAGCCATGGATCTAAAAATCACATTAGAAACTGAACTTAAGATTAGTGAGGCTTTCTAGAGAACAGTAGCTCTCGTATAAACCCAATAATTTCTACTTCACAACATGGTGACCAAAAGGCACATATCCAAAGTCCTTATTTAGGCCCAAAAGATATGTGGTATTTTTTCCAGAAACTCTTAAAATCCTCTTCCTATTAAAGTTAGTCCAGCTGCAGGTGTGCAAAACCTTTTGAAAATCAGGTTGTTTCTGTATTGGTGCCAACACTCAAATAATACCTGAATTCTACCACACACTGTAAATTCCAACAGGTATTCTTGGGATCACTGATCTTTAGAGTTTCTCCTTTAAGTCTGAGCCCATATGAAAATGACAGGGTCTTTTCTGATAGATTCCAGACCAATACTAAAGGAAACTAAGCAGTGCAGGGTAGTAGGAGGCCAGATGAGATTCCCGAGTTATATTTACATCCATTTATGAGTCACCATCCTTTGCTTGGAATATTATACTGAAATTCTCTTCACTGTAAGGATAATCTATTTCTATAGGGAGTCTGGACTAAAATATTGTACCATGTTTGAATTCCATTAATACAAGATCATAATTAAGCATAAAAGAGTACTTAAAAACCTTTGAGTAGGAAGTGGGACTAAAACTAATATCCCTCCATTCCAGCTAGGTAATGTCACCCACTCATAGCAGGCAAGAAAAGGAAAAGAAATTCTGATTTGAAACAGAAGAAAATCAGAAAAATTCTGAGGCTTGCTGTAGAGCCTAATAGAATTGTAAATCACCATGCTCTGAAGTCCCACTCTATTTCTTATTGGCTTTGGATTTCTACTCTTGTATAACGGAGAGAGAGAAGATAATGAGGAGCTTGGGCTAGTTATGGTTATAGCATATAGGAACTGTAGGGAGAATTGTATTTTATTCCTGATACTCTGATTTTATTCTGATATTCTACACATTTTTGTGTACATTTTATACTGAATAGTCTACTTAAATTAGAAAGTCTCTTTTAGTCTTTTGTGAGTCTACTTATCCTGGGCACAGAAAAAAGGCAGATGAAGGTGATTTAAAAGAAAGCATATCTGCCAAAAAGCCCTGTTTGTCTGAGATGCATAGTCCATGGGATCCATAGTCCATGACACTGTAATCATAAAGAATATTTAATATTTACCAGGATTTACTCTGAACTACCTAAACCCAGGCATGCAAAAACCAATCATCATTTAACTGCTTTCTCTTCATTTTCTTCCAGCTTCTGAGGTTTTATTCAGAGTCTATGACCTTTGCACTCTTACCATTAGGCCTGGGATTATTGAAGTGACTATTTCTGGAATGGTACAGGAATGTTTTGGTGATCAGAATTTAGAAGTCCAGCACCAATATGATGTACTTAACATCTTTCATACCTGTGTGAAACTGATTACAGTTAAAATGGCAAAAAAGGAGGGAACAATCCCTAAGCAATACCTAGTGGTTCTCAGGGACAGGTTCCTCTTCCCAGTTTCTGTGGGGAATTGCTGAACAGAATTCTCCTGTTCTGAGGGAGGGGGAAGGAGAAAGAAAGAAAACTGTATCTTAGTATTTACAAGCTCAGAACACTGCTTGCAGCTACTTAAAAGGTGGATGTTTTCACAGCTTTTAAACAACATAATGCATGATCTACTGTAACCTTCAGCACAATCCACTGGATTTCTACATCAGTTTGAGCTGATGTAGGAATCAGCTTGTGCAAAAATCAAAAGCAGACTTTTTTATCTGTCCAGTGCTTATTTCCAACAGTCTACTTGACTCACCACCCACTCTTTGCTCTCCTCATTACAAATGTCTGAGCTGCATTTGATTTCCACTTTGGTCAGGACTCTGTTGTAGGCCCTGGATGTTGCTGTCTATGATCCACCAGGGAAAATGTCCTAAAGTTTCACCACAGAGGGTTGTTTAACTGGTGGGACACTGAGGCACATGCTTTGGGTAGCAGGTAACATGTTCTGTGTAGTCACATACTTTTCTTACCTTCTAGGTTCTTTCAGAACATACATGCAATTACAAATGGTTCAGAATTATCTTTCCTAATGAAAAAGAATTTAATTAAACACAATCTTTGACCCAAATATAAAAAAATTACAATTCCTGTATTTAATAAATAAATTGGTTAATATGAGAGCTAGCCTCCTGTTTAATCATGAAACTGAAACTGTTTCTATAAAGGTAAAATACTAAAGAAAACAACATATCTATTTTCAGAGGTGCCAAGAGCGAACACTCCTGAAGTATTTTTCTTACAGTCTGCATGAGCATTGCCACAGTTTCCTTACAGTTGAGATAAAAATATTTGTGCCCCTCTATTTTTGAAATTATGAAGAAGACTTGTAATCTTAGTCCATTAACAGCAGACATTAAAATAACTCCTTTGCTTCTTCTTATTAAATAAAAGGAAGAATACTTGATAAATGTGAGTTTCCCCATGTGGCCTATGTGCTACCTGGATCTATAAAACTATTTTTTCCTTGCTGCCTTTGCAGAATACCCTCAAAATTCTGCAGCAGCAGAGCTGCTGGAAAAAGGTTTCATAAAATGTGTGTGATTGCCCAGGCCAGTGTGGCTGGTGTGAGGGCCCAAGTGCCAGCCCAGAAGCAGCACTGTATACATGCTGTGTGTCTGCTGCATTCCTCACCAGCCGTGCTGAGAGTCTGGATGGGCCTGCAATTGCTCTGAAGGCACATGCACAGTCTGTAAGCAGCAAGGACAACCCACGAGTTAGTGCTGACTCTGGGCTCCAGGGTCTACGTGGGAGCACGAGCACGACCACTGCAGGACAGCATAAGCTGTTGGAATTGCAGGATAAATTATGTGAAACCCGGAGTTCCAAGTGACCTGGTCCCCAGGGAGCCTTTAAGGGCTTCTGGGAGATACTTGTGTTTATCTGTAGGTTGAGAAAAGGCCTGAGAGGGGAAGGCTCTGCCTTTTAATAAGATAAAGTCAAGATCAACCATAAATACATGTGCTTAATGAGCAATGTCCAGGCTTTATCTTCCTTCACTTCTCATTCCATCCCCTTCCCAATGAGATAATGAGCCAAGCAGGCAGAGACCTTGCATTTCCTTATCTCTCTGTGTGCCCCATTCTCCACTTTTATTCCCTGTATGAGCAGTAACTGTTTGTCTGTGATTTGGATGGAATCTCTCTTCTGAGCCTGAGGAAATCTGCTCTGCATCAAGTGTATCCCAGAATTACACCCTACAGTCCCAGTGGGAAAGGAGGTAACTGTGGCCCCATCACCTGTGCTGTGTCATGCGTGCTCAAGGGATAACCCAGGATTTAGGCTGTCTACAATTATTCTGGAGCTAAGTCTATCCATTCCCCTGGGTGCACACTCCCTGTAGGGTGTATAATTGACACGCTTCGCTTTCAGTAACCTCTCCAGGGACTAGCTTGACAAACCTCAAATGGTTCAAAGAAGCAGCTGCTTTGGTATGGCACAGCAGCTGACCTTGCTGCATATCTTGTTCTGTTTCCCCTTTCACAAGTCATGCCCAGAAAGGCATCAGTCCCATCCCTCCAATGCCTGCACAGTTGTTCTGCGCTTTCTCTGCCGTTTGTGCTTTTGGGTACCTACAGAGGGGCTCCAGGGACGCCCTACTCGGGGAGTTCCTCTCCCGGTGGAAAGGTGAAGCTCCCCGGTGGCACACTGGGCAACGCACCCGCTTTACATCGTCGGCACCTTCGGACAGGCCCCAGTCCGTGTATGCACCAAGGGATTTTTAATAAAATCCTGTCGTCCTTACCAATAGCGGTAAGCGCACCTAGCCCATCAGTGACGGTGCTCGCTACCCTCACGCTGTGACAGTCCAGCTGACCCTCTCAGGCAGCTGCCCGCCAGCAGTCCCGGGCGAACCGAGCCGCCCACTTGGCGACACCGTGTCCGCCGGTGCCTGAGCTGCCGCTCCCCCGCCCGCGGCCGCCCCGCCGCTCACCTCGCTCGGGCAGGTGGCTGAGCACCAGCTCCTTGGCGGCGCGTACGTCGCGGGCGCGGGTCACATCGAGCCGCAGGACGCGCAGGCGGCCGGCGCCGCCCGCCTCCCGCTGCAGCCGCCGCGCTCCGTCCCCGCCGGGGCACAGGCAGCCGGCGAATACGGTGAAGCCGAGGCGGTAGAGGCGGAGCGCCAGCAGGTGCCCGAAGCCGCTGTCACAGCCCGTGATGAGCACGGCCCGCCCGGCCGGCTCCAGCCGCGCCGCCCCGCGCCGGCACAGCCGCGCCAGCGGCAGCAGCAGGAGGAGAAGGAGCAGAAGTGGGGCCGCTGCCCACATCCCGCCCGCGCCGCCACAGCCCCCCTGTCTGGCAGAGAGGAAGGAACGCAAACCTGCGGGCAGCGCTCTTCCCGCCCCGCATCCCCTCCCCAGAACAGCTGCCGCCCGCAGGCACCGCCCCGCCCCGCGGCGCACGGGGAGCCGGGGATCGCGCTCCAGCCGCTCCAGCCCCTCCGGGCGGCGGCACGCTGGGGAAATCCAGGCCTTGGAAGGGGTTTCTCCCCACCGGGGTCTCCCCCAGTTTTAGTTCCCAAAAGAAAGCGCAGGCTGGAAGCATCATACCGTGATCAGCTGGAGCTGCTCTGGCGAAAGGGAGCTGGGTTATGCCGAGATCCAGCGGTATGGACACTTCAGCTTCCCTGCTCAGCTAAGTTTATACCGTCCCGCCAGTTCAGACTGACCGCAGGACACACATGAAAGCAGCCATGAGTGTTTCTAGATCGGTCAGGTGGGGATTTCTAAAACAGCTGTATTATTATGTTATAGTTGCTGTATCTTATGTTATATATTACGTTGCATTATTAAATTGATGTGGGTTTTTTATGACTCAGGTCTATGACTCTTGTTATCTCAAAGGTGCCTACATTAGCCCAAGGTGAAGGAAATGTCTCTTTCTTGTAGGCTAAAGTGACAGTTATACATTGGTGAAAAAAAGATCCCTGAGAGCTACGATTACAGGAAAAATGTGGTTAGACAGAGTATTCTCTGCCCTTTCTTTTATCTGAGCAACTCTCCAGGCAGCTATTGAAAGTGATACTATGTCATATTGCCTCCTCTGAGTAAAATGAAATGACTGAAAGAACCAGATGCCTTTATTAATTGTGATTTAAAGTTGGCTTGTGAAAAATACAAAGGGGGCAGTCATTCATTGACATATACACAGCAGTAGAGGAAGCAGCAGGTCTTAACACACACAGAGAAGCTTCCAAATATTTGCTTAAACTACATACCTCTGGCTCTCCAGTCAGCCCTGTTTATATTTAGTGAACAACCTGTATCTGGTTGTGGCAGATGGGTTTCTGAACTGGTGTTGCCCTGCTGTCCAGGAGTCTCCAGAAATTGTGTGGTCCCTACAGTCAGCTGTGTTTTGTGTTTGCTTGGGGATACCTTTGCACTGACATAGAGATTTTAATGGCATCCGAAGGAAAAAGGGAATAATTATTGTTTAATTTGCTTTTCCAGGCCCAAGGCATTCCTGTGTTTTTACTCTCGCTGCCTGCACCTCTGCCTAGATTTATTTTGGCTTTAAATTGTTCAGTACTCTCCCTCTCTTCTGCACAGCTCAGCTCTCCATAGGCATTGCATAATAGGACTCAAAGCCTCAAGTGGCTTGGGAATGCAGGTTATGCTTTGCTGCTGGGAGACAAAGTAGGACATGGAATCGTAAACCCCAAAGAAGATAACCAGATATTTGTCCTCAGTAGGATTTATTTGATCATGTTCCATCACACTGGGAGATGCTGCCCCTTTTTAGCCTTCAAAAGATCACTCAGTCTTCTGTGACTACATGAGTCACAAAGTTTTGTCTTTATACTAACAAAATAATTATGCAACCCTCAAAATCATGAGAGCTGGTAACAGCCTGTCCTCCAGCCACCTTCCCTGTCTGGTTCCTTCTAGCATAAAAAGACAAGGAGGGATTCCAAATTCTCCTCCTCCATACCTCCTACCCACCTCTCATCCATGTCTGCCAGTCTCTCCTCTCTCAGCTTTTGTGTCCTGTTAATAAGATAAGGATCACAGGCAGTGACAAAACCATTCATTTGAAGACTAAGAGGTTACCCAACTAACCTCTGAATTTTATGCTGCCTCTGTTCCAAAAAAAAAAAAAACAAACAAACTTCTAAGGGTGTTAAAAAGGTGGTACACAAATGTGACACACTTCCAGCTGAGAACAGGAGCAGTATGTTGTCAGAGCAATGGAATAATTTAGGCTGAAAGTTATGGATTACAGCTGTGTCCTTCACACTTAAAAACAACTTCATGATTACCTAGTCCGGGAAATGAGGCCACTTAGGTCTCTAGTGCAGCACATTTGCAGTAACATTTATTTATTTATTGGAATGATTTTCCTCTGGTTTATAGTATTCTGTTCCTAACTCAAATATATACACATATGTGTTCACACACGTATACATGCTTGCATGGTAGTACTTTGAATTTATGACCCTGCTTTGTCTAGTTTCTGACATATTTCCCATTTTTAGGACTTATTTTAGTTTTAAAAATGAAGTTTTTATCTCAATCTATTCTACTTCTTATGCAATTCCAGTTAGCTGTGGCTTACCTGTAATGAATCTAAGTAAAAGCTTGGATTCTGAGGAAGTAGATGAGGAAATGGAAGACACTTAGAGACTGACGCTGATGGGGGATCTGGACAATTCTGCTCCCAGAATATGCCCAGGGACCTTCAACTCTTCCTAAGAGCATTTCTGGCAACAGCAACCTCTGAAGCTTTTGCTTCAAAGCTTAAAGCTTTATTCTGTGTCGCTGTAATTTTTACAGTGTGAAATAACAAGTTGCTCTGGGAAGCCATCATAGTATCTTTTTTTGTTATTGGGTTGCCATGTCGTCTCTACCCTAAAAACACTAACTGCTTTCCTAAAGGACTTTCAAGTTTCTGTAAAGGACCAGGATAAAGGAGAGCTGGGATGTTCCTCTACTGCACCCTGGGACTTCCAGTTTGATTTCAGGGAAGACAGATCTCCTTTTTACCTCGTTCCTGAGCAGAGGATCGGTGGCTGTAAGGAGCAGAGCTTGCTGTGGTTGATCTGTTCATATTATTTAAATTCATATTTAAATAATATGAACAGATCTTTGTCCAGCATAGCTCCAGCAGAAATCGAGCTACAAGGGAAGAGAGGGGGCAGTGTAGCTTTTCTCTGCTCTTAATTATCTTCTTACATTTTTCCCTATTCTCAAATCTACTCACCTCTGCTTATTTTCCCCATTCTCTTGTTCCTGTTCCCTCAGCTCTCAGCCCTCTACCCCTCCTGGCAGCCTTATTGCAAACTGGAGCTGTCTCAACATTTGCCATCTGCCATGCTCAGTGGTGCCCACTCTCAGAAGTGGGTAGGAGGAGTAAGATCTTTGATGTCTTTCTTACAGGCTCAACTCTCCAGCCCGGTGTGGAAGTCATTATTATTTTGTATTCTAAAGCAAAGATGAAACTCTGATGTCCTTTGAGGTAACTGCAGAGCCATCCTTGGTTTCACATGAATCCCATGTGGTGCAGAGCACTACTTTGTTAAAGCTTCAGAAAAATGCTGAGAATGTGACAGAGTGCCTCCTAAAGGTTCCAAATAACCCAGCAAACAATAAATACAGATCCCTCTTTTTAACATTCTAATGCTCTTGGAGCTTTAATGATTTTCAGGGTGCAGGATCAGGATTTTGGCTGTATCACACAATTCCCAACAAATGTGACTTCTCTTTGCCATGCATTGCATCTTGTCAGCTCAGCCCCCAGATCATGTAGCATTCCTCTTTCTATTGTACAGTAAATAGCATAGCAGGCTGCTGGGACCTTTTGATGCTGGTGAAAATTAAGCTTATCTGACCAAAAAAAAACATAAAATTCATCTTGACCAGCCCATCTTGAAGTTCAGCAAATTAAGCTCCTACTTCTAATGTGACACCGCTTGCTGCAACTATCCAAAAAGATGACATTGAATTTGCATCTACAGTCAAGCATTTCAGGACTGGGAAAAGGTGCTTTCCAGGAAGAAATTCAAAATATGGGGTTTTAGTGCAGTTGAACAGGCAAAGACAAGGTGAACAGGAAGGCTTGCAGTTTTTAGAGCTGGCGAGCTGCATGTCCTACTTTGGGATCCAGGCAGAGAAGGCTGTGCTGTGGTGTCAAAGGAAAGGAGCCCATGGGCAGCTGTCATTCCATGGAATTGGACAGGAGCAGTTGTGGGCTGTGCATGGGGAATATCGAGCCTTTGAGTACTAAGCAGGATCTCTGGTTGTGTATAATGTGATGAGCTATATTAAAATCTTGCTGCTTATTTTTAAAAAGCCTTGACTCAGTTGACAAAACAGATTTAGGATGCCACGTGTGTTACTCAGTGTGTCAAAAAAAAGGGAGACGGCTTCTACTTAAAAGGCAAGGCAGGAATATCTCTATCCATGTAACATTTTCAAATACATGTCACTGCATACAGTGTCTAGACTATTCCAGAGATTAAGTCTTCCATTTGTCAGAAGTTATTTTAGTAAGTCCCTAGGATTAAGTCCTTTTTGGCAGTACTGGAATAGCAACAAAGCAAGAGAGAGAGATGGAAAGAAAATTCTCCTAGGAAAATTCGCCATCTTCTCTAACCTGAAGTGACTGATCCTTTTTCCACTGCAACACCCCTGGCTCGGGGACAGATGGTTCAGCTGGAGTATCCTTATGCAGGGGCAGTGTGGAAAGGGAAAAGACACCTTCTACCTGCCAAATAACACATTCCAAAAACAAACAAAAAAATAAACACTGTTGTATCTAATTTCTGACTTGAAACATAAATGTGGGATGATTCTGACTTCGAAAGGCTACTGTAAAATGATCCCAAGGGAGTAAAAATGTTTGGGCTGCTTCTCCACACAGACTAATACCCACTTCTGTCATGGAAGTATTACCTCAGCACAGCTAACTGAGAACTTCATTTGGAGGTGCAGGAAAAGGATGAGGGGAGATCAAGTCTCCTTTTCTTCCTGGTGACCAGATTTGGAAAGTGCTGAAATGAAAATGGTCTCCTCCAGCACATGTTTGCACCTTAGGCATACAGTGCAGATACAGATTCATCAGGTAAACTGATGGCACAACATTATGAAATTAGGATTTATCTCTGGTTAAAAGTTAATTATGCTGGAGAAACAGCATGTGTTTGAACACAGGGGCTCTTCCTGTGTTGATGAAAAGCCCTTGTACTGCCAGATTGTTGGGAAATTCCAGTGGTGTCAGAGTAGATACAAAATCAGTTCAATGATGATAAACTGATCCAGTGTAAGAATTAGCAGATTTAAAAAGAAGTTTACACAGGCCTTAAATATCCCACTCCAGATCTGGCCAGAATTAACTTTCAGTAATTTAGATTAATGCTGTAAAGGAAGTACCTGAAAAAGCAAAGGACATATTTACATTGATTTGACTGCAGATTCTTACCGTGAAATGTGAAATCTTACTCATGCAAGGAGTTCCTACAAGTGACATAGCCAGCAGGGGTGTAACTTTTGAGTACAAAGTGTGCCAATCTTGCTGGTTCTGACTAACATTCCACTGTGGCACCTATAGATTTGCCTGTTAGAGCTCTTATTTTTATGGAAAGTCTATCCCACCAACCACGTTAGAAGCTGAACAACGTTATCATCTCTGCACTTCTGCAATTTTCCCAAGCCAGGGACCCAAAGGGTTGCGGTTTCCTTGGATCATCAGTGCAGAATATTGACAGTAATGAGTTCTTTGCACTTGGGAGTTACTATTTCCAGGAAAAATCCCGTGCCAGTTGGTGCCCACGAGGTGGCAGCCTGTGCGGGAGAAACCTGCAGAAGAGGATTGTCCTGAACACCTTCCCCCTTCCCTGAGCAGGCAGAAGCGGCCTCTGCCCTGCAGCCCCGGGCTGCAGCACCCTCTGCACCAGGTTTAGGTGGTCGGATAATATGCCAGCCTCACCTGCACCGCAGGATCCCTCAGGAAGCAGCTGAGACACAGACAAGCAGGAAATACCACGGAGAAACCAGGCAGGCTGGGATGATTTAGAGGAATAGCAGGAAAGTTCCATCCTTGCAAACACAGTCTGGAGGGGGATGCAATGAAGGAGACCCAGGAGGCTGATAGCCAAAGTATACTTCGTGCTGATGAGCAGTGAAAGAGCTCTGAGCTTGCAGTGCAATAAACATACATGAGCACAGGAGGGTGCTGCTCTTTCTCTTAGCATAAGGCAGCATCTCTCTTCCCTGCTCCGTGGTGCCATCAGCTTACAGGCCTCAGAAGGGCTTGTGTTTGTTCATCCTGGATAGAGCCCATGGGGATACAGCTGCTGAATAACCCCAGATCGCTGCATATTTCTACAGTAAAGTGACATTCACGTGAAGGGCAGATTGTGGTTTGAGATGACAACCAGCACAGCCAGGAGCCTGCTGGAAAAGCACCCAGGTCTGTCATCCTGCAAAATGCTGGTACAGGGGAAGGTGTGGATAATTTTACTGCCATCCCTCTCTAGCTAAGGGTATGAATCAGAGACTGAGTGCTTGACATCCCTGTTGCCCTTGTGTGCAGCTGTTCAAGGACAGCCCAGAAGGTGGCACATCATTTGCCAGTTGGTCAGGGCTGGAGGAGCCAAGACACTGATTTCTATTGGAAATTACTCTGCAATTTTGTAGAGTATCATTTGCCAGATATCCTTAGCAGTGTATCAACTGGTAGTGAGGGCACAAGGATGGGTAAGGAAGTGCAGGAGAAGTGGTCTAAGAGAACAAATCAAATCAGAGACTAATGTGACAGAGAAGCCTGGTTTCCTTATTTACAAGTCTGAGTTGTCCTGTGTGCAGGACAAGAATAATACCTGCAGACCCTGATGCCCCCTCAAAATGAAAAGTAAACGCCCAAAGGATGGAAATACATGAAGGTTTGTATTTTTAAAAATAGGAGTCAAATAGACTTTTTAAAAATGGAAGTCAAAAGCCAGCTCCATTAGAGTTGGAGGGGTGCAAGAGGAGCTGTATCATAGACAGCAGAGAGGCTTTGAATAGAAGAAACAGAGATACTGAAATTTGCTGCTAAGCTCACTGGTGCAATTTGAGACCTACAGAGAGTGACTTGAGACAGCAGCTACCACTCACTCACCTGCATCTGATCCCAAACCTCATATACATAATGCAGAAGGAATTAATCAATAGGTCTGGTTTCTTCCTGGAAAGCCCACAGAAAAGAAGGCTTGGCTTTTCTGACACAGTTCCACCTCCAGCTGCCAGAAGCACTGTCCAGCCTGACATCTCTGAACAACTGCATGGGGTTACCTGGTTGTCCCTGCACTGGGACAGCACAGACAACCAGGTTGTGGATTCAGAGGGGAAGTACATGGCTGGCAGGGATCCTCCGTGAGGATAACAGGATTGGAAATGTTACTGTTTAGTGCCTCCTCATACAGTCCTACTTTTATGAGAACATACTGGACCCATGTTTTGGCAGCTGATGTTTTCCTATACACCTGAACTGAGCAGTTTCCCTGACTTGGGATTCTTGTCTCAACATTTGTATCACTGGTAAGAAATTGCAACTGCACCACTGCAGAAATATGGGGCCTCACTTTTCCAGCCGAGGCAGTGTGCAGATCATTTGGACTGGCACCTTCCCAAGCATAATGTTCTGAAATGTCATTCTGCTCCTGGGTGAAGCTTGGCTTCTTCCCAGCTTGTCTTCTCCTTTGGCTTGCAGCATCTGTGCGTCTTGCCCTCATTTCTTGGCATGCAGATGCCTGAAGGTGTAGAAGACAGTGCTCTTGTTAATGCTGGGAAAGTGAAAACAGATGTATTTTAAATCCTAGAGGGATTTTGCCAGGGTACTTCTTGCCATCGTGCAAATGCCCACTTTTTGAATGGACCCCCAAATGCAAGGGAGATGCTTTGGAGCAGCATAGGGAATGTTCAAGGCCTCCTGACAGCATTCTAAACTGGGTCATTTTTAATGCTCCTCACAGGGGGCTCAAAACTTTAAGCCTCTATATTTGGAACTTTGGATTTAAGGTTTTAATGATAAAATTTGCATTTGGGTTTTGACCATTCCCTTCCTCTGATGGTGTTGCACTTCCTTTTTAATTTTGGCAGATTTCCAAGGGTGCCAGTCAGGGAACAGGAATTGACTCAGATTCAGACAATGTGCTACAGAGCAGCCCAGTTCTGTGATGGTGTTCCCACTTCAAAGGAGCTTTCTTTTGAGCAGAGCCCACTGGTGTTGCTCTGGCAGTGGACAGGGATGGCCACAGTTGTATTTCAGACCACTGAGAATCAAAGCCATTCCTGAAGCACTGGGAACATTTGGAGGCTGAGTTCTTATCTGGGTTGCTAAAGAATATGCTGTTTCTGAAAGCCTTGTGTCACATGGAGGCTGGTAAATAATGAATGCGAGGATGCACAGCTGAGTGTTGGCATAAGAAAGGAGCTGTGTTCTGAGCACCAACTTCTCAGCCTGGCAGCAGCAGGACACAGTTTACCTAAATTTGCTCAGCTGTTTTTTTTTTTTTTTCATTAAGTTGATAATAGCTTTTCCTTTTCTGTCATTAAATAGCTTCTGATAAGAATTTATTTTCCCAAGGGATACAGGAAAGACTTGGAAATCTCTGAAAAAAATGAGTAAAAAAAAACCTACCACAAATGGAGTGTGTTCTACTTTCCAAAGCATTTCATTTCCTCTCCTGAGTTGTGATTTGACATCTAGAGGAAAGGGGGTGGCAAAACTTGATTAAACCAGGCTCGCGTTTGGACAGCACAGCCTCAGAACCAACACTGGTCCCAGGTCCTGCAAGGTTTTAATCCCAGGCATGGAAGAAATTGAAATCAGGTCTTTACTGTGTCGTGGCCATACCAGGAGGGAAGAGCAAATCTCTGACAAAGGTCAACAGAGACCCAAAGGCAGCTCACGGAGCTGGCCTTGTGCAGCTCTGTCCTGATTTAAAAACTCAGGGAGTGGCTTAATGTTACATCACAGAGTTTTGGCAGCACTGACAAGGGCAAAGCAGTACTGCTCTACCCTGTTCTCTCTGTTCCCTCCTCATAAGCCCTTATCTTCCTGCCTGTGTTCTCTGATTATGATAAAGGTGGTTCTGGCCCCTCCAGAGCCTGCCAGTCCCTCAGCAGGCAGTTCACTGGGCAGTGCCAAGGGATGATTCCATAATGTCCTTAAGTAGGTTGGAGCTCATAGCAAACACACAGGAATAAAGCAGCAGCAGAGAACTCAGTATCTGCTTAAATATTCTGATTACAGGTGTATTTAAAGGTGCTAAATTTCTGAAGCCAAAAGGCATTCTTAATATTCATTAAGTTAATAATGTCAAGGGCTTTCTTGTGCAAGGACATGGAGGAAAAAACCCAGCTTAATATTGCACAACAGGGTTTTTAAGATTTGCTGGTCTCAATTCAATTTTTATTTTGTTGTTCCATAAAATTGTGTGTTTGGAATAGATTTATACTAGGCTAGTTCCTTGGAGTCTCTGATTGCCAAATCCTTTTCTCTTTTTTTTCCTCCCCACAAGTGAATTTCTATTAAAATGTAGCCATTTGTAAACAACCAATGTATTCAATAACTTTCTCTCTGTGGTACATTTATGCTAGAAATCCAGAAATGAGAAACTCTGAAATGGCAGCATACTGAGAGCGCTGACTCCATTTGATTTCCTTCTAGCCTGAATTTTCATAACCGTTGCATTTGGGTTTCAGTTATACCCTACACTGGGTGATGAATATTAAACAAGGTCTACGGACATTTCTTGGGTTTGCTTTTACAGACTCTGCTTGTACAGAGATATATTTTTTGATGGTGCCCTTCTTGGTGCCCTCTATCTCACTATTTTATTGTTCTCAGGTTGTTCTGAGAGACAAGTGACAGTGTGAGACAGGATGAGAATGATTACATTTTTCAGGAAAATTATACAGAGTAGAAAATCAATAGTTAGATGCTCCCTGAAAACTTCTTTGAAGAATAATTAGCTTGCAAGAGAGCTCTGATGGCTGGAATTCCTCCCCAGTTCTGTATGCATAAGATAAATTTAGTCTGGAATAAGCAGTGTGTTTGAGGTCTCTTTGCTGATCTGGGGACATGATTCATGTGGACAGAATTAAGAAATTATATAGAAGAGGTGTGGAAGAAAATCAGACTGACCACATCCATCCTGGGCTTGGAAGCCAGGAACAAGCAGCAGCAGAAACAGGGAAAACCCAGCAGAGCAGAACTGATGGGAATTAGGGGCTGGGGCTCAGCACCTGATGGTCCAGGTGACTCTGTTCTAATGACAATTATCCACTGGACTGGCAGAGCTGGGGGATTACCAGTGGGGGGAGTCCAGCCCACTCCACAGCTGTAAGTCCTTCATTTGCTAAGCAGCAGCATCAGATCAAGGGTTGTATTTAAGCAAACTGCCTTAGGTAGGGATCAGGACAGGCTTTCTAAACTTGGAGGGGACAGTGGGGAGCAGCAGAGGTGTCTGGGTGCGCTCCACTATTGTATGCTGGTTCTTTGACCATTTTCAGTGTGCTGTTTCCTTCTGGGATGTTGCTACAGGTAATCCTGAAGTCAGGAGATGTAATAGCTCTGTGGGTTTGAGCTGGCCTGGGAGTGAGATCAGTCTTGCTCTCCAGAGCTGTCAGTGGTCTTTTTTTCAGAAGCATAAAACCACCCTTGGAATGCACAGACGGCTTCTGCAAGGGGTGTCAATAGCAGTTCATGATAGACTAAGTGACATCTAATCAATTCATTATCTCCCTAAAAGGAAGAACTAATAAGGCTGAAGAATGTGCTGGAGGCATAATGTAGGAGGTATTGAGGGAGATCTAACAAAACAAGAGAATGAAGCAGCACAGTAGTAAAAGAAGTCACCATAGTAGAGATGATCACAGGGTATTGGACAATGATCTCCTAGGATGAGTGAAAAGTCAATGTTTAGTATTTGTTGCTATTTCCATTCTTAAAGTCATAAGCACTGTATGAAAATACATCTCTGTTTTTCTTGGGTTTGGTGTGTTGAGTTTTTTTTGTCTGGATTTTTTATATGTATCTATTCTTAGGAACTAGAAGAACATCCAAGCACATGTGTAGCAATAAGCATGTGACTCAAACCTTCTACAGCCACAAATGTTGCTCCCTCTTAATAAAATATGTGCTTAAATGGTCTGTTGGAGCAAAGCCCAGTAGTGCAGGTTTGAGCTGTAGGTCCAAAAGTGGTGCTAACAAGCAGATCTAGAATTATAGACCTGTCAGCTTAGCTTTGGTTCTGGAAAAACACTGGAACAACCAACCAAACTATTGGAGAGCACCTAGAAGAAATTGAGGGGATGAGTAACAGGCAGCATCATTTTTTTTTGAGACATGAGACTCAAAGGTTTGAGTTCTGAAGCTGCTTCATGTGTGCCTCTATAATGATGACATGGCTGAAAATATCTGGATGCAAAATTGGTTGAAAAATTGGTAGGGATGTGTTTTAGGAGGGGTTTTGTTTTGCATCTGTCTTTTGTTACACCTGTGGCATGGCTGAGGCAAGAGAGAGCATGAAGTTTAAACTTGCAGCTGGCAACACTTCAGAAAGGCTGTGAGCCCACTGGGCAGTGTTAGAATTCAGTGTGATGCTTACAAGTGGAGAGGTGGTAAAAACCCCACCAAAATCAGCTTGCCATGCAGCTGGGACAGTGCTTTGTCCCTCTGCTGATATAGATTTATGTATTGCAATAAACTCTTCATGTAGGTTATTCTGTAGTTATGACAGGATTGGGACCAATGGCTACATCTGTAATTGACTTATCAATGGGGATGGTAGGTTTTGGTGGCTCACAAGCTGATCATCAATAAAGAACACCATTATGTTACAGAAGAAGCACATTAAGGACTGTTCCCCCTGTGGCAAGTGCAATAATCCAGCAAGCAGGAGCATTTGCTTTTGCCTGGGGTACTTCCAAATTGAGCTGGACTGGAATGAATATGAAAAGGAAGGCAGGAAGATCCAAAGGTCCAAAAAGGACCTTGATCCAAAAGGCTTGATTTGCTAGGGAAGGTGGAGGGGGTTTCATCCTCAGGAGAGGGAGGCTGACGGGAAGACTGTATTTCTCCCCAAAACACTGTCAGCTGCAAAGGAAAAAGGCAATAATTTGGTAATCCTGACCCTGGCAGTTAAGACAAGAATCTTCGGGCTAAATTGCTCCCAAGGAAAATCAGGGCACTTTATTTTTAGTAACTAATCTGATACTAAGGGAGTGTGAAGGACTGGAGCAGATTTCCTGGGAGAGGTCTGTGACTTCTTCAAAATAAGCTAGACCCCCTGTCAGGAATGGCCTATGCATGTCTTCCCCTAGCCAGGCCAGTGGACTACATAATCTCTGGAAATTCATTCTAGACCTCTGGTTCTTCTAGGGCTCATTTACACTAATCTACCAGCATGAATCCAGGTTGATTTAACTAAATCAGAGCCAGTAATCTCATCTCGATGGAAAGGGACTCTTGTCTTCTCAGCAATACAGCTTTAGTTATCCAGAGGTTTTCCATTTTGGAAATAATGAACGTGTAAGTGTAACTCACTTGAGTAACAAGTATTAAATGTGTAAGCACAGAGAAGAACAGGGTAGGAGGGTGCATGCAGCAACAAGGAAATCACAATATCTAACCTGAAACTCATTTGATAACTAGTGTGTGAAGTCCAAGTTGTTGATTTTTTTCCACATTGTCTCAGCCACTCAGTGATGGTTTTGGAGGCAGATAGAGAGCAGTAATGTAGAGCACGTTTCTGACAGCTCTCCAAGCAGCAGCAGAAGTAGTACTACAAAGAGGGAATAACCAAGGTAACTGAATTTTTTTGCTTGGCTTCTGAATTTGCTTTATAAACAAGCTCCCAATAAAGGAGTTTTACTGAAATCTCCTCGTTAGGAGAACTGACTAATTGGTGGGACAACCAATGTCTAATGGGCTTGATCTCAGTTTCCTAAACCCAAGCTCTTGGAAATGTTAAGGCTTCTTTGACAGAAATGTTCAAGTTCAAATGTTGTGGGATGATCTGTCAGCAGCATTATCCAAAGCCTGTCTGGTATATAAATGGCTCCTGGGACAGAGGACTCCAGACCCCTTGGCTTTCTCTTTTCCCCAGGTCATACTCTGTAATGCTCCTATCAGTTTCACTGCCCTGTCTATACAGGGGGACAGGTTCTCACATCCATTGGAAAAGAGGCAGAGGAGTGGAAGCCCTCTTTGGAAACAAGTATTCAGCCACAGCAGTGGGTATTTAAGGTTTTGGTCGGTGTTTGAGGTTTGTCCTGCTGGCCCTAGGCAAGAGAGGGTTGTTATTCAGTGTCTACTTGGAAGCACACAGAACTTATCAGTGGGGAATGGTATTTCAAGCTCTGCCTTGGGCACAGCTGGCCTGTGACACAGTGCAGTGCAAAGTGCATCCAAGTGGCACAATGGAAACTTGTCAGTTGTTCCTTATTAAAAGAAATATTCAAAAGGCCAAAATAATTCACCTACCCATAAGACATTGCTGCTTGCAGTTGTGGTTTTTCATGCCTCTCAGAGCTGATACAACAGCATTGCCCATAGTTATTTTTTGGTTTTTGTTGTGGTTTTTTTTTTTTTTTTTCATCCCTAGGGAATGCCAAAATAAATTAGACACATTATAGCAAACTAATCTTGTGACTTCACGTTTCCAAGTTCCTGTGCTGTGGGATGTGGAATTCAGGCTCTCTGGACAGATGCTGCCTGTGGCAGTCACTGTTTCATTGCTGTGTTTGCTCACAGATAAACAGCTATAAATGTGAAAAGTTCCCTCTCATGTGGTTTTGGGGACACGTGTTGGGATGGAGAAGTGCCCCCACTTCGAGCTTGGCAGTGGGGAAAGCTGTTCCTCAGGGAAATCTGCTACTTGCAGAGATTATTTCCCCCCCTGCCTTGCACTTGTCAGTTTGGAGATTGTCTCAGCTTATTTCAAAGTCAGTTTTAAGCCTTTTAAATGGGCTTTATACTGATATACCAAAAGGGTGTTTATATATGATTTTGGCATTTAGAGAGATGAAAGCAAAAGTTAGCACAAACTTTCTCTCTCTGCCTTAAATCAAGGTAAAGGATTGTAAGGAAAGCCTGTGGCTTCTTAGAACGTGTGCTGTGTCCTGTGGTATGACACCAGTAACATCCCATAATTGCCACGGTATGAATTGCAAATACAACTGCTCTAGGGCAAAACTCAGCAAAGCCTGTGTGGCACCTCCATGGGCCTGGTGCTGTCCCAGCCTGGCACCAGTTCTGCCTCATCCTTCTGTGTCTCTCTGCTTTCCTATCTTTTGCATCTCTTCAGCACCTCCTTGATGAACTCTCAAGTCAGGGGCTACTGCTAAGTTATTCCTGCAAGGGAACAAGCACAGGATCCAGGTGTGTGTGATCTGCAGAGCCTTGGAAGTGCTGGGCTGTCTCCAGTGAAGGTGAGAAGCATGTGTGGCTCCACCTGCAAGTCTGGTGCAAGCAGAGCCTTGGGGCACAGCACCCATAAGATTATCCTGCTCAAATTGAGCAAGTCCCACCTGTCCTGAAACCTGTCACAACCATGTTGTGTGTCTGGAGTATGCAGCACAGCCAGGACACACCATGGCATGGTCACTTGGGCATGGCTGAGTTTGAGACACAGGAAATCCCAGTCCTGCCTTTTTTTGTTGTTGTTGCAGAAGTGAGTAGTAGAGATTCAGGTGATACTAACCATGGCTTAGGAGTGTTGAGCTAATTATAGAGATCACTTGAGCATGGCAAGCATGTCAGAGGGTTCTGTATATGTTTATATTGATTAAACTATTAACAAGAATAGCAAATCCCATTACACTAATCATTATTTTGCTTTCCTGCCTTCTCCTCCCTCTTTGTCCTTCCCTGAATACAATGAACACATGAAGGGAAATTTCTCACCTCAGGCTGTCTGAAACACCTCCCAATATCCAGTGTGGAGGTGGATACTACCTGCTCTGGCTGTTTCTGTGTCTGACCCCTACTCAGGAGAGGAAAGTCAGGAGAAAAGCGTCCCAAAAATAGAGAGAGAGTGCTACTGAGGGAGTGACAAGGGTGCAGAGGATTTAACCCAAGGGGATGCTCTCTTAGTATCTTTTGACAGGCACGCAGACATCTATAAAGGAATAATATTGGCTTGTAGATTAGTTATTAACATAATTTAAAGTGGTAAAAGGATGTGTTCGTGTAACCAGCTTCCCTCTGGTTCTCCATCAGCACTAACATTTAGGTTCTGTTAGGAAATAATTTTACAGTGTTGCCCAGGAAAATCTGTTCTATTTGAAGTCCAATTCTGCACTTTCTTAAAAAGGTTCAAAAAATGGAAGTATTGTAGGTGAGATTAAGGTGAAAGAACAGGTCTTGGGTGACCAATTGTTTCTGTTCTCAGTTGCAGGACATGGGATTTGGTGCTAAAGCTATTTTTCTTTTAGCAGACTTTTATAGCCCAATTACATTTTTATTAAATGGATCAAAGTGATCTATTGAAAAACATGTTGGAATTGTTGGGGTTTGTTTTCAGAAAACATTCATTTAGACTTGGAATACTTTCAGGATTTTTTGAATCTCTAATTTTAATGGCTGTATGCTTGGGGGGATGTGTCTAAAAAGATGTTGCCAGAATCTTTTGGCCAGGTTTGTAGGTTTGAAAAGCCAGTTGCTTTCATGTTTCTGTGTTATACGTTAGTGATGCAACATTCAACACTATTTAAGGAATTCAAATCCCTCATTGTCACTCAAAAGCATCTGGGCATTCCAATCCCTTAGTCAGCATCAGCAGTCTGTAACTTCAGTGTTAGTTTGATATCACTAATTTGTGTTAAACATACTTTTAAGTGCAGTAATATTATAATTTATCTCATGGTGGTATTGCCTCACAGTGATAATTTTCTGCTTGCATACAGTAGTTGCCGGTATCCCAATGGACTGGAAAGCTTTATAAACAGATGTAGGCCATTCCCAAGTCCTCAGGCTAGCAAAACTTCCACTGAGGTCTTCAGGAGCTTTTCTCACATAATGTCTCTAATATTAGACCATGAATACTGCAGTGTGCACAAGCAGGCAGCATCCTTTGCTTGAAGGTCACTTTGGGAGAGAAGCAGTAGCCGTGCAGCGGCCCACACATGTCCCCTGCCATATTTTGGAGGAGAAAATAATGGTTATCAGCTGAAATTGTGCAGGGTTATGTGCACAGAATGGGATTTTGCACTGAGGGAGTTGACAACACTGGCTCAGAGCAGGGTTCTGACTAAAGGAAACATTTCCTGGATGTTCTGCAGAATATAAGGGTTTGGCGTCATTCATGTAACTGGTTATTTGCCAAATGTGTAAAGACTAAAACCTCAAGCTTTTAATTCAGGAATTTTCTGCTTTAGCATGTTCTCTCTCAGTGCTTTGATGTTACAGAATTAAAATGTTTGTTTTCAGTATGATTTAATATTAAGCTGGTTTAATGTCTTACAGGAGCTGTTTTGAAAGGTTTCCTTTTCCTCTCTGGATCCAGCTCCCTGGGAGGGTAACATCTCTTATCATCAGTCAGGCAGTTCTGAGGTGTGGCTTTAGATAATGAAAACCAAGCCCTAGCATTTTGCTTCCCAGCAGAGTTCTTCCTTTATTTCCTTTCACCTCAGATGTTTTTTCCTCTGTGCATATCCCAGTGCACACAGTACAGCATTGTAATGAACAATCCAAAATTTCAGTGTCTTGGTGTTCTCTTCCTTACAGATTAGGCTTGCAAGGGAGTTGCAGACCTGTGGCATGGTTCTGAAGGTGTTTTCTGTCTTCATCCACATTTTTTTTTTTTTGTTGGCTTGCAATTGAAGTCAATGCTCGTAGTCCCCTCCTGCCAGGAGTTTGTTACTTCTGATCCCAGCTATGCTCCTTTTTTCCACTGTGGTGTGACAGTGTCAATGTGTAGCGCTCTGGGTTTCCTTGATGGCTGAAAGACAGCAGGAGAGTTTTAGCTCTTTGGTGCTGTTTGCTCATTTCCCTGAGTTCACTCCTGCTGCTGCTGGGCTGCATGTGCTGCCTCAGACCAGCTGCTGCAGCAGGCACTGGTGACACAGGCTGTACCCACCTCGGTGCCCTACACAGTATCAGAGCTTGCTCTATGGCCCTGATCCAACACTCAGGCTAAAAATGCTACTGAGAACCAGACACCTGCAGCAGTGTTAGATGGAGAGCCAGGGACCATCTCCCCTTTAGCAAGAAAAGATTAGACTGCCCACTGGGGACACTGGCAGATCATATCATGAACTGTCTGGCTTTTTATTTTCTGGTTTTAATGTTTTTTCCTGTTTTCCCTCCTGTCCTAAAGCCTGGATCAGAGAATCATAGAGTGCTCTGGGTGCTTCTTTTCAAGCAGGGATGTTGGGGAACACAATTTCAATTGTTCTTACAGCCATGTGCTGGAGTAAATGGAATTCAAGGGCCTTTGGAGCCTCCAGCAGTGAAAATACAGGAGCTGGGGAGAAATGGTCCAGCAGTAAACAGACAGGATATTTTGGGGTTTGCCCTTTAAGAGTGACTATTGTGTGTCTTAAAATCCAGTGAGATGCTGGAGAACAGTTAATGCTCTGCCTCAGTGTTGGAGACTGAGCTGGCTGGTCTTGTGTTTGTATTGCTGTGCTCCAGGCTGGACTCCTCAGGGCCACATTGGTACAAAAAGGCAGCATCCCTGAGCTGTCCCCGTGCTGCAGGAGGCTGCTCCTGGGCTGTTCTCCCAGCCTCCCAGCCCTCTCCCCACCCCTGGGTCCCCTTCCCTGTCCCAGCAAAGGTGAAAGAGGTGCAGGAGGTGCTAGTTGCCTCTGGCAGGTAACTGAGCTGTGAGGGTGCTGCCTCACCTGTCAGTTTTTGGACTTCAGTAGAGACACGAGCAGTTTTGGGCTTCTCTTCAGGAGAGTCAGGACACAGGTCAGTGGGTGAAAGAGAACTGAGATGCAGAGAGCTGCAGATAGAAAAATGACACTGTTTCAGCCACTAACTCAATAGCAAAAGACAACATTAATGCGTTTAAAAAAAAAAAAAAAAAAAAAAAAGCAGCTTTTTAGCACAGCCTCTATGGGCTTTGGATTCCCAGAGTGAACACCCTGGAGGTACTTGGGTTTCTTGGTTGTTTACCTCATTTTTCTGGGACATGTTCCACATCTAATACTTCCCACTTGGGAAAGAAGGAGATGCCTACTTTTTCCTGCTGTTTCATGAAGGAGTATTTAGCTGTCTCTTCTTACAATTTTATTTTTGTTACTGCTCTTTTACTAAGTGCATTGGGACACCACAGCCAGAGCCATCCCTTCCACAGGGCCAGAACCTGCCTGTGTTGTGGAGGCTCTTACAAGCCCAGAGAACACCTTCCAATGGTGGCAGTCTCACAGAGGAGATTTCACACACAGCTAAAATTAAATATCATTGCTTGTAATTTATAACTGAATAAATAGCTACAAATGAATGTGACATGTAAATAAATAAAGCCGTGCTTTAATTAGAGGGTTATTTCTAATCAGGAAGTCTTCCTTCCTACAAACAACTGACAACACAGTTCTTCCAAGTGGATGCTAAAGCAGCAGTATTTTTCATGGGTAGAGCAAACCAGGAGGAGAATTTCTGCCATCTGATAAAGGCCCAGTGCTGCCAGTTACTGAATTGCATTTTGCTGATGGGGGCCATGGGGTTTTATTTGTTGTGTCAGGAGAAGGGAACTCAGCTGGTCCCTGGGACAGTGGAGCTTTGCAGAGCTGATCTTGCACATGTTGGCTCTGTCCTACCCAGGTAGTCTTGTTTAAAAGTCCAATCTGAGAGAGCAACACTTTTCCAGAATATTAGCTAAAACTTTAAACCCGCATTTTAAGCTGTCTGTGACCAGCCCTGGTGAGAAGTGGCCACAAACAAGGGCTTTGCTTTTGAAACTTTGGAAAGAATGTTAAGAAAAAGCCCTCTACTGGCTGCAACATTATAAAGACATTTTCCCCTCATCTAGACATTGTCAGTGAAATGCAGTATGTTCAGCTGTACCTGTCTGCAATAAGCAGTTCCTGCGTGGAGCTTTGAAAGCCTTCTTCCCCTCACAGGAGGGTTTTGTCTCAGGTACCCCGTGCGTGTCTGGTGCCCCTTCATCCCAGATCAGGATGGACGGCTTCCTCATCTCCCCGTACATGCCTGCCAAAACAAACCAAACCAACAGGCTTTGAGCTCGGCTAACTCACCCAGATCATTCCTGAACTACATGGGGATGTTTCTGCAAAGACACAACAGCTACAGATGAAATCTTGCCACTTGCAACTCATTCTAATGAAAAACCTGAGGGTAACGAGCTCAATAGCAGCAGTCCATGCTGGCAAGGAGGGGGCCATAGTGTGCAAGGCTTCCAGCATTAGGAACAGAGCTGGTTCATAGGTGGATATTCCTCCCTGTGTCCACTAAAATGTGTAATTACATATTCCCTTGGAATTTCAAATATTTTTTTATCAGTTCCTTGAAGTTATTTTTACAAAAGCTTTGGAAATGTTTCCCATCAGTTATATGACGAGGCTGTCTAGAATAAACAAGAGAAAGCTGTGTTCTATGAACAGCCTAATGCACTTCAAAAATTTCAGCAACCCACTGGGAAGTCAGCTTATTTGCAGAAGGTCAAACCAATTTTATGATCAGACAAATGTTAGCAAATTGCTTTTCTTAGAAGCAAAGCAAGGGATATGCTTGAGGAAAAATCAAATTACTCTTATTAGAAACCATCACTGAATGAGACCTGTTCTCTTTAAGGCAGTTATTCCCTTTGTAGTGCCAAGCCATTACATCCAAATATCACACGGAGGCATATTCAGTTACAAAAGTTTTTTACTCTGTAGAAAAACATTAATCAGAACTGGGGCATTTCTGTCTCTGCTGTAGTGAATAATCTTTGAGAAGGGATTTTTTTCTGTTTGCTTGTGTAACTTCAAAATAGGGTGCCAAGGGGCTCTGACCCATGCAGAATGCAGTGTCTCCTTAGGAGACATATTTCTTTAAAACCTGGTGGCTGCTCCAGATTGTGTCCAGAGAGTGCGTACATGGGAGAGGGGAAAGGCTGGGTGCCGTTGGAGGAGACAGTGACTTGCTGCTTGAGGAAAGAAGTGCCCTGCCTGGCCTTGGTGAGAGAGAGCCAGGATAAGGTATGGAAGAAAATAACTCCGTAGTGTTCTAGCAAGAGCCCAAGAAAAGCTCCAGATTACTTTTTCCTGGCCAAAATTTGTCCTTCTCAGCACTTGGCCCTGCTGCTTCTCAGAAAGCAGAGCTGGGAGTCAAAGTCTTCTTTCACCTGCTGCCATGGCTGAGTGGCAGAGTCAGTGCATCGACCTGTCTTGCATCAGTATCCACATGACTGACGCAGGGAGACATGGTCTGTGCCCTGGAGCTGGTGGCATGAATAAAAATCTGCAGGAGAGGTCAAAAGAGAGGGATGCAGAGGGCAAATGGATGATAGGAGCATTCCTCCTGTCACCTCTGTTTCCAGCATCCAAACATCTGGGGACTTGGCTTCTGTTGTATTATTATAGACCTTTTTTTATTTTTTTTAGTTTGTAATTTATTCTCATATATCTGCCTGTATTTTTATTTTCTGGGCCTTATATAAATAACACTGGAGTCTGCTCCTATTGAATGGATGGATAAGAAGGACCTGGTCCCTCCCCTTGCAGTTTGATACCTGGTAAATTAGTTAATGTTGTGTGTATGGTTATGGGAAATGCTCAGGAATCTTCCATCAGTGTGTTTATTCATTGGAAAATGTGCCCTCCATAATTTAAAACAGGATGGAAATTCAACTCTCTGATGAGGACTAAAGGCTTTCCTGATTTTGTGTAAGTCTTGGGTAGCAACAAAAGCGAGCAAATGCATTTTTAGTATATTTAATATGAAACCGCAAAGGTGGCCAAAGGGAAAGAAAGGAAGGCAAGCAACCTAAAAGGAGTTTTAGCTTTAAATTGGTGGCATCTCAGTTAATTTAATAATGTCCACATGAAATGGGAGTGGGGAACAAGGCTGTAATGAAGGACAGGGACCTGGACTCTTACAGGAAAAGAGCAGTTCAAATCCAGAACAGGATTAGAAAAATTAAAAACTTTCTGGGCTACTATATTTTAGCTGTGCTCTACGGTTTGATTGAACTTCTGTGATGTTTGTTACGTTTCTACATCGAGGACCAGGCAGAATGGAATTTAAATGCCAACACTGAGGTCTAGAGGGAAGGAGAGAAGCAGCCAGGTGTTGTGCCAGATAGATACATGCAGGTGTAAATGTCTGGATTAACCGCTGGGAATGGTTCTCTGGAGAGAAACGGTTTTATGGGAGGAAATATGAATACTGTTCATTATTGAAAATAACTATTTGTTGTACCTCAGTCTGTTGA